>NC_045441.1:102080713-102245698 GCF_002776525.5 Piliocolobus tephrosceles
CGGTTACATTTTGAAACACTGATGACGTTTATCAGGGGCTTGCAGGGTAGGGGTAGGGTAGGGGTAGGGCGGTTACATTTTGAAACACTGATGACGTTTATCAGGGGCTTGCAGGGTAGGGGTAGGGCTTGTTTTCCTGGTCTGCTCACCCGGTCTATTCTGCTTTCTAGATTCCTGGAATTGTTTGCCTAAGTTAGTTCAGGAGTTGTTTTGCAGCCCTGGTCCCTGCTGTCCTGGTCCCTTTCAGTGTAAGAGGAAAAGCATTAAGGTTTTCCCTATTCAATAATACTAGCTATGGGTCTGTCATATATGGCTTTAATTATGTTGAAGTATATTCCTTCTATGCTCAGTTTTTTCAGAATTTTTATTATGAAACTATGTTGAATTTTAACAAACACTTTTTCAGCATGAATTGAAATGATCATATGATTTTTGTTCTTCATCCTGTTGATTTGCTCTTTTACATTGATTGATTTGCATATGTTGGACCATCCTTGGATCCCTGGGATAAATCCCACCAGGTCATGATAAGTGATCTTTTGTTATTGTGTTATTGAATTCATTTCTCTAGTATTTTATTGAGGATTTTTGAATCAATATTCATTGATGATATTGGCGTTTAGTTTTGTTTTTTTTTTTTTGATGTGTCTCTGTCTGGTTTTGATATAAGGATAATTCTGGCCTTGTAGAATGAGTTTGGAAGTGTTCCCTCCTCCTCTATTTTTCAGAACACTTTGAGTAGGATTGTTATTAGTTTTTGTTTAAATGTTTGGTAGAATTCAGTAGTGAAACCATCAGATCCTAGGCATTTCTTTGCTATGAGACTTTATATTTTGGCTTTAATCTTGTTACTGGTTATTGTGCTGTGCTGTGCATGTGTTGGATTTCTTCATGGTGCAATTTTGGGAGGTGGTAATTGTCTAGGGATTTGTCTGTTTCTTCTAGATTTTTCAATTTATTTGCATTTGGTTGCTCATGGTAGCCACTAATAATCCTTAGACTTTCTATAGTATTGGTTGTAATATCTCCTTTTCATCTCTGATTTTATTTTTTATTTGGGCCTTTTCTTTTTTTTTTTTTTTTTTTCTTTTTTTTCGTAATGAGTCTGGCTAAAGGTTTGCCAATTTGGTTTTCTTTTCAAAAAACCAGATTTTTGTTTTGTTGATCTTTTGTGTTGTTTTCTTCATGTTAAATTCATTTATTTCTGCTCTGATCTTTATTATTTTTTTCCTCTACTAATTTTGGATTTGGTTTGTTCTTGTTTTAGTTCTTTAAGATGCATTGTTAGATTGTTTATTTGACGTTTTTTTTTTTTGGCTTTTCTGATGTACATGCTTATAGCTGTCAACTTCTCACTTAGTGCTGCTTTCACTGTAGCTCATAGGTTTTGCTATGTTGTATTCATTATTGTTTGTTTCAATACATTTTTCAATTTCCTTCTTAATTTGTTCTTTGACCGACTGGTCATTCAGGAACATATTATTTAATTTCCATGTGTTTGTATAGTTTCCGAAATTACTCTTGCTGTTGATTCCTACTTTTATTCAATTGTGATGAAAGAAGATACTGGATATTATTTCAATTATTTGAAAGTTTAAAAACATGTTTTGTGACTGAACATATCATCTAACTTGGGAATGATCTATATGCTCAGGAAAAAAATTTGTCTTTTGCAGTAATTGAATCAAATATTCTGTAAATACCTATTTAGGTCTATTTGGTCTACACCGCACGTTAAGTCCAATATTTCTTTGTTGATTTTCTTTCTGGAAGATCTGTCCAGTGCTGAAAGTGTAGTGTCAAAGTCACCAGCTATTATTGTATTGGGCTCTCTCTCTCTCTAGCTCTAATAATTGCTTCATATATCTGGGTGCCCCAGAGTTTGTGCATATGTATTGTTATATCCTCTTGCTGAATTGACTCCTTTGTCACTGTATAGTGAGTTTATCTCTTATAGTAAGAGACAGGACTAGCTGGATTTCCTAGGCTAAGAATCCTGAAGCCTAGCTGGGAAGGTGACTGCATCCACCTTTAAACATGGGGCTTGCAACTTAGCTCACACCTGATCAATCAGGTAGTAAATAGGGCTCACTAAAATGCTAATTAGGCAGAAACAGAAGCTAAAGGTATAGCCAATCATCTGTTGCCTGAGAGTACAGGGGGAGGGACAATGATCGGGATATAAACCCAGGCATTCTAGCCGTCAGCAGCTACCCTCTTTGGGTCCCCTTCCTTTGTATGGGAGCTCTGTTTTCAATCTGTTAAATCTTGCAACTGCACACTCTTCTGGTCCATGTTTGTTACGGTTTGAGCTGAGCTTTTGCTAGCCATCTACCACTGGTGTTTGCCGCTGTGGCAGACTTGCCACTGACTTCCACCCCTCTGGATCCGGCAGGGTGTCTGCTGTGCTCCTAATCAAGTGAGGCACCCATTGCTGCTCTGGATTGGGCTAAAGGCTTGCCATTGTTCCTGCATGGCTAAGTGCCCAGGTTTATCCTAATCGAGCTGAACACTAGTCGCTGGGTTCCACGGTTTTCTTCCATGACCCACGGCTTCTAATAGAGCTATAACACTCACTGCATGGCCCAAGATTCCATTCCTTGGAATCCATGAGGCCAAGAACCCCCAGGTCAAAGACAAGAGGCTTGTCACCATCTTGGAAGTGGCCTGCCACCATCTTGGGAGCTCTGGGAGCAAGGACCTCCCAGTTACAATAGTTTTATCTTGAAGTCTATTTTTTCTGGTATAAACATAGCCATTCCTACTTTTTTCTTGGTTTCCACTGGCATGGAATATCTTTTCCCATCCCTTTCTTTTCAGTCTATGTGTGTCTTTATTGGTGAGGTGTGTTTCTTATAGGCAGAGATCACTTAGTCTTGTATTTTTTAATCCATTCAGCCATTCTCTGTTTGTTCGTTTGTGTTTGTTTGTTTCTTTTCTGAGATGTAATTTTGCTCTTTTTACCCAGGCTGGAATGTAATGACACGATCTCGGCTCACTGAAACTTGTGCCTCTTGGTTTAAACTGATTCTCTTGCCTCAGACTCCATTACAGGTGCCTGCCACCACACGCAGCTAATTTTTGTATTTTTAGTAGAGACAGGGTTTCGCCATGTTGGCCAGGCTGGTCTTGAACTCCTGACCCTAGGTTATCTGCCCATTCCAAAGTGCTGGGATTATAGGCATGAGTCAGTGCGCCTGGCCTATTCTGTGTTTTTTGATTGGAGAGTTTAGGCCATTTACATTTATTTACATCCATTTACATTCCATTTACATTCAATATTTTTATTGATAAGTAAAGACTTACTCCTGCTGTTTTATTTTCTGCTTGTTTTGTGGTTTTCTCTTCCTTCTTTTCTCCCTTTCAATCTTCCTTTTAGTGAAGGTAACTTTTCATTTGTCTTGGGATTTAATTTATTGCTTTATATTTTGTGTGCATCCATTGTATGTTTTTGATTTGCTATTACCATGAGGCTTACAAATGCTATCTTATAACCCATTATTTTAAGTGGATAACAACTTAAAACTGCTTATAAAAATAAATACACAAACAAAATGAAAACGAATAAAAACTCTGTAATTTAATATCATCCCCCTGCTTTTTAACTTTCCATTGTTTCTATTTATATCTTATTTTACTGTCTATGGATTGAAAAGTTGTAGTTATTCTTTTTGATTAGTTCATCTTTGATTCTTTCTACTTAACATGTAACTAGTTTACCCACCAAAGATACAGTGTTATAATATTCTTTTTTTTGTGTGTATGTACTTACAATTATTAGTGAGTTTTATACCTTCAGATGATTTCTAATTATTTATTCACATGCTTTCTTTCTGATGGAAGTACTCACATTAGCATTTCTTCTAGGATAGATCTGGTGTTGATGAAATTCCTCACTTTTTGTTTATTTGGGGAACTATTTGTTCTTCATGTTTGAAGTATATTTTCACAGGATATACTATTCTAGTGTAAAAGGTTTTTTCTTCAGTATTTTAAATATATCATGCCACTCTGTCCTGGTCTGTAGAGTTTCCACTGTAAAGTCTGCTGCCAGACATATAGGAGTTCCATTGTATGTAATGTGTTTCTTCTCTCTTGGTGTTTTTAAGGTCCTTTCTTTACTCTTACTCTTTGGGAGTTTGATTATTTAATGCACTGAGGTAGTCTTCTTTGGGTTATATCTGTTTGGTGTTCTGTAACCTTCTTGTATGTGGATATTCATGCATTTCTTTAGGCTTAGGAAGTTCTCTGTTATTGTTCCTTTGAATAAACTTTCTACCACTATCTCTCTCTCTCTTTAATGCTAGTAACTTCCTCTTTAATGCTAGTAACTCTTAAATTTGACATTTTGAGGCTATTTTCTAAATATTATAAACATGCTTTATTCTTTTTCTTTCTTGTTTTCCTTTGTCTCCCCTGCCTGTGTATTTTGAAATAGCTTATCTTCCAGCTCAGTAATTCTGTTTGATTCATTCTTCAATTATGAGACTCTGATGCATTTATCAGTTTGTCACCTGCATTTTTCAGCTCTAGAGTTTCTGTTTGATTTGTTTTAATTATTTCAATCTTTTTGATACATATATCTGGTAGAATTCTGAGGTCCTTCTCTATGTTTTCTTTGAGTTTCCTCAAAAGAGCTATTTTGAATTCTCTATCTGAAATGTTACATAACTCTATTTCTCTAAGATTGATCCCCGCTGTCTTATTTAGTTCATCTGGTGAGTTCATGTTTTTCTGGATGGTCTTGATGTTTGTTGAGGGTCATTGGTGTCTGGGCATTAAAGAGTGAGGTATTTACTATAGTCTTCACACTCTGGGCTTGTTTGTAGCAATTCTTCTTGGGAAGGCTTTCCAGGCATTCGAAAGCACTGGAGTGTTTTGATATAAGTCGTATCTGCATTAGGGGACATCCCAAGCCCAGTTACATTGTTCTTGTGGACTCATAGAAGTACCACCTTGATGGTCTTAGATATGATGTGGAAGAATTATTTACATTACCAGGCAGTGACTCTTGTTCTCTTTCCTAACTTTCTCCCAAACAAATGGAGTCTCTCTCTTTGTGATGAGCCACCTGGAGCTGGAGGTGGAGTGCCACAAGCATCCCTGAGGCAACCACCGCTGGGACTGCTCTGGGGTCACACTTGAAGCCAGCACAGCATTGCATCTCACCCAAGGCTGCTGTAACCACGACCTGGCTACTGTGTATGTTCATTCAAGTCTCTAGGGCTCTACCATAAGAAGGAGATGAAACCAGCCAGGCTTGTGTCCTTCTCTTCAAGGTGATGAGTTCCTCCAGGCCTTAGGTCAGTCCAGAGATGCCTTCTAGGAGCCAGGGACTGGAGGCAAAAACTTAGATATCTACCTGGTGTTCTATTCTACTGCAGCTTCACTGACATTCAAACCATGAGACACAGCCTTTTTCACTCTTCCCTCCCCTTTCCACAGGCAGAGGAGCCTCACCCCATGGCCACCATCACCATAGGCCAATGGGGAGCACTGCCAGGGTACCACTGATGTTCACTTAAGACCCAAGGGCTCTTCAGTCAGCATTTGGTGAATGCTGACAGGCCTGGGACTCACCCTTCCAGCCTGTGGGATCTCCTCTGGCCCAGGGAAGGCCCAGAAATTCTGTCCAAGAACAGAGGCCAGAGATCAGAGACCGCAACGTCCTGCTTGATGCTGTACCTCACTGTGACCAAGCTGGTACCTATGGTGCAAGACAAAACCGCCCTTTTTTCCCTTTGCTTTTCTTAAGCAGAAGGAGTCTTTCCCCATTGCCATTACAGCCGGGAATTTGCTGGGTCTCACCTTAAGCTGGCAAGTCTTAGAGTCTCACCCAAGGCCCATGACATATTACCTGGGTATTGCTGCTGGTTATTCAGGGCCCAAGGGTTCTTTTGTCAGCAAGTGATGAAACCTGTCAGGACTAGGTCCTTCCCTTCAAGGAAGTGGATTCCCTTCTGACCCAGGGTGTCTCTAGAAATGTCATCTGAGAGCTAGGGCGACCTCTTGACTCTGCCCAGTGCCCTATTCTACTGGGGCTGAGCTGGTAATCCAGATACAAGGCAAAGTCGTCTTTCATCCTCCCTCTCCTTTCCTCAAGTGGAAGGAGAAGGTGTCTTGTGGAGCAGAAATCTGTGCTTCCTGGGGTTGGAGAATTGGTGGCACAAGCACTCGTTTCGTCACCTGACTATTGTCTGAGTAAGTCACATACCCCCAAGTCCACTGGCACTGAGCAAAGTTCAGCACTAGGGCTTGCCTATGATTTGCAGTCTTTGTGGCTTAGATTACCTTTTAAGTTTATTTAGAAGCCCAGAGCACTTTAGCCCACAGTGCTCAGGGTCGCAGGAACTCAATTTTTGACCACTGGGATGGGTGAATCCCTCTAACCAGAGCTGGTCAAAATGTTCCCGCTGTGGGCAAGTGTCAGGTGAGTTCAGTCCAATTTTGCTTTCTGCTGTGACAGGGCAGCATTGAGTTGATGCAGGGTCCACCAATCACTGTGCTCTCCTTCCCCTAAAATGCAGATTCTCTGCACCAGATGGCTGCTGTTGGGGGATGAGGGAGGGGTGGCACTGGAAATTCAAGTCTTTCTTTCCTGATCACTTTAGTGCCGGTTTCAGCAATATGAAGATAAAACCAGGTACTGTTAGTGCTTACCTGATTTGTGGTTCTTATGAAGGTTCTTTTTTTGTCAAATGTGGCGTTTCTGCAGGAAGGACCATTGGTAGAGCCTTCCATTCAACCGTGTTGCTGTGGCTCCTCATTACATTATTATTATTATTATTATTTTTATTATTTTGCTTTTACCTCTTCATGCCTTACCTTCCACTAACTATGAATTTACTCTTATTTTAATTATATTATCTTTATGAATTGGATACTTAGCTTTTATGTTTTCATTCTCTTGTTTTCTAATAGAATTATTTGCTCATTTCCTGTAAGAAATATTTTAATGTAATCATTTTATTATTGTTCTATAATACATACATTCTGGTTTCTATATGATTTATACTGGGACCCATAATTATTTGAAACATTATTTCAAAGTTTCTTTAACATATTTCTCTCTTATTTCTTGTTTAGAATATCTAGATTTAGTAATTTTGATTAGAGAATAAGAGCTACATAGTTATCTGTTCTTTGGTATTTTGGTTATTTATTTGAATTTTAGTACATAATTATATTTTATACATGTTTCATGCATTTTTATAGTAGATATATACTCATTCATTATAAGACTTCAATTAATATTTGGATAATATTAATGAATGAATGGTTACATGGATAAATGAATGCATAAGCTGCATGCCATAGAAATAAAAAATCAGAGTTAAAATGGTGAATAGGTAATCCTATTCACAATTTTATGGTGAATCCTGTCAACCATTTTATGGTTATCCTGTCAACTTTTTAAACATTACTTGTTTGTTTTTGTATTTTATTTGGTTCCAATTGATTTTTTTTTTTAGACAGAGTCTCGCTCCGTGGCCCAGGCTGGAGTGCAGTGGCAGAATCTCGGCTCACTGTAGGCTCCGCCTCCGGGGCTTAGGCCATTCTCCTGCCTCAGCCTCCCGAGTAGCTGGGACCACAGGCGCCCACCGCCATGCCCGGCTAGTTTTTTGTATTTTTTAGTAGAGACGGGGTTTCACCGTGTTAGCCAGGATGGTCTCGATCTCCTGACCTCGTGATCCGCCCGTCTCAGCCTCCCAAAGTGCTAGGATTACAGACTTGAGCCACCGCGCCCGGCCGGTTCTAATTGATTTTAACATGTAAACGTGATATTCCAAGCATGAGAAGTCTCTCAGATATCAAAGTGTAGATAATACATAGGCAAAGGGTCTATAAATATGGAATTCAAGAGTAAAACTGGATTAAAATATAAAGTTAAGCATCATTAGCTTATTAATAGCAGGACTCAATGAATAATGTATAGTTTACATAAGATCTTAATCAATATTTTTAAATGATTTATTAATTGGTAGTGTGTGGGGTATTCTGAAAAGAAAAATAAAGAAGACTTTCAACTAAGCCCTGAAACTGTCCAGTGTTAGGAGTCAGGTGGAAAAGGAGAAGGCTGTGCAGAAAATTAAGAATGAGTGTCAACACGAAAAGAGGAAAACCATGAAAAAGGGAGAATGTAAGCAAGGGAAGAGGGAAAGGTGTTTCTAGAAGGATTGAATCCTAAACTACAGAATTGTTCTAAGATGTTAAATTTTTAAAAAGACTGAAATACTTCTTATTAAGATGTACTTGATTCCTCAGTAGTGATTGCTTTATTTGCCTACTGTACACCCTAAAACCCTGTTGATAATAAATCGTCTAAATGTGTGTCTGTATACCTGGAGATTTTTCTAACCATGATGTGACCTCAAATTACTGCTGTAGTATAATAAGACAAACAAGCTACCAGAAAAATCTTTAGCTACAACTTCACTAATCAAACTGCAGAGCAGTAACTTCAGAGCAGTGGGAGAATTTATTCTTCTATGAAATATAACACTAAAGGAAGAAACCTGGCCATGACCATTTGCAAATAAAGACCTACATCAAACACAGGATGAATGTCAGGAAGAAGAACACCTGTTTGGTACATGTGCACTATCTAATTAGAGAGAAAATCAACTGCTGTTGAAAATGTCATATTTGAAAAATGTTTTTAAAATTTTACAGACAAAGGCAAATTTAGGACAAAAGCAAAAAGTCATTTTAAGTATTTCTGAAATGTATTAAATGGTAAGCTCTTTGAGAAGTTAGATCTGTGTGTTTGTATGTTTATAGACATATTTTTATGTCTGAGTATTTATTAAGATTTTCAAGTATTAGAGAGTTGACAGGACATGAATATTTCTGAGAGCAATAGGAATTGAAAAAAGGATGGTAAAATAGTACAAAAATACTTTTTATTTGGACAGGATCTCTGTAATCTGAGAGTATAGACTCAACATTTTAGAAGTATAAACATGAGTCCTTTTATTAAGTTATAAGTTTTACATATACATTTTACACATATATACATGTGTTTTATACGTCTGTGTACATATACATACATTTATATATAAATGTGTATTATATATAAAATAAATGTATATTATATACACATATACATGTATAGTATATGTGTATATACATATATGTATATAATATATACATATATAAATGTATGTATATATGTAAAAGCCACTTAGGTTTGGGTCTAAACTTAAAAACTTGGATAAACTTTTGTTAATGAATCTGTTATCTCTTTGCATAAATTTGCAAATATTTTTTAAAAATTAAACTATTGATGAAAAAGTACTTTCTCTGTGAGATTTGAGCTACAATATGCCTAATTGCTAAAGTACAATGAAAACTTTTTTTCAGTCTAGAAGAGATATATACAAATATTTAATTTCACACTCAGTTATTAGCATGCTAGTTCAGCCTTTGAATAAGTGAGACCCAGTCTATAAATAATTAGACAAAACATGAGAATACTGATAATATAGTTCATTTCTTATGGACAGTAAAACTCAAATGATAATATTTGATCTTTTAGTCAAGTCATGCATGCAATTTTGTTTATTTAAATATCATTTTTATTAGTGACATTTGCTCTTGGTTTATATGTAATCTACTTCCAAGCTTATAGAACTCAATAATGGATATGAGAATAAAATACTTAATCAGGGCAAATTTGATGCATTTACCATTATTTTTGTAAGTAGGCAATTCTATGTGTGATGTGAATAAACCAAAAATGAGAATTGTCTTTGCTCCACATGCTTACCAAAACAAGTATTGTTAGACTTATAAAAATTTTTTCCTTCTTATTTATTGGCCATCTAGTTTTCCCTTCTGGGAAACATTTCTTCATACATTTTATACTTTTATTTTCTATTGTCAGCAGCTTCCCTAATTTTTAAAAAATTCATTATATGTTTTGAATGCAAACTTTTAAAAATAATTTTTGTTGCAAGTATTTTCTCATGTATTTGGACATTTTGATTTTAGCTTATTGTGGTTTTCATAAGTAGGATGTTTTTATTTTAATGTAATCAAATTTTTCAGCATTTTATTGTATTATTTACTTATGCTTAATTGTTTTTAAATAAATATTGATCTATTTCTAGATAAATATGTCTAGTATTTATTTGTAAACCATTTATAGTCATACTCTTCACATCTAAAACTTTAATACATTTGGAATAGACTTTTGCCTATTTGGATAGGGATCAGTTATCCTCCAGTAACTATTTCTAAGTTAATTGCATTGTCATCAGAGATATATAATCTATAAAATATTGGTTTTTCAAACTTTGTGAAATTTTAATAATTGTGCATTTGCAATAGTCTTTAATTGTTACTAGTACAATCCTGTATATGTTGATTAAATTATGTTTCTTAATTGTACCATTGAAATAATGTATAGTCTTAACTAGTTTGTATGTAGTATATTGAAATACTGTGATCACAGATTCATCAATTTCTGTTTCTTTATATATGGTAAAAGTTTTTAGATGATTTTAAATTTAGAGTTTTAGTTTCTTCCAAGTCAATTGAAACTAATATGTCATCACCATTATAAATCTCTTAATAATCCTTCTTGCCTTAAAATCTATTTTGTTTTATATTGATAACACTACATTAGCATTCTTATAATTGCCATTTTTTCTGTATGTTACCAAGACTTTACTTTCATATTATCTGTATTCTTGTATTTGGAAGACATATTTTATAATGAGCAAAGAGTTAGGTTGAATCTTTAAGTCAAGCTAACAATATTTGCCTTTTAGCCTGCTTATCTCACTAGCATGTAAGGTAACTTTGAATATATGTATTTTTAAATATATATATTTAAAATATACATGTATTAAAAATTCACTGGTGAATTTCAAGTATTACCAATTGAAGTACATAAATGGAATTTTAAAATTCAAATCTAGTACAGGAAGAAAACTTAAATGGGAAAAATGTATTTATGACAAACTAAGAAAGGAACAGATAGAAAAAGGAAGATAGGCCGGGCGCGGTGGCTCAAGCCTGTAATCCCAGCACTTTGGGAGGCCGAGATGGGCGGATCACGAGGTCAGGAGATCGAGACCATCCGGGCTAACACGGTGAAACCCCGTCTCTACTAAAAAATACAAAAAACTAGCCAGGCAAGGTGGCGGGCGCCTGTAGTCCCAGCTACTTGGGAGGCTGAGGCCGGAGAATGGCATAAACCCGGGAGGCGGAGCTTGCAGTGAGCTGAGATCTGGCCACTGCACTCCAGCCTGGGCGACAGAGCAAGACTCCGTCTCAAAAAAAAAAAAAGAAAGAAAAAGGAAGATAAAGTGTAAATTTATATATTTTATATATATATTGACAAAATATATATTTTATATGTAGCATATTATTTCTAATAAGAAAGGAACTTTATTTCTAATAAAGTAAGAATGGAACAGGATGGAAAAAGGAAGATAAAGTATAAAATTATGTATTTTATATATATTAGAAAAATATATTTTATATATTAAAAATAGATATCTTATGTTTTAAATTATATATATAATACATAATTTTATACTCAATCCTGTTCCTTTCTTACTTTGTCATTAATAAATTTTTCCCATTTAAGTTTTCTTCTTGTACTAGATTTGAATTTTAAAATTCCATTTATATTCTTCAATTGGTAATATTTGAAATTCATCTGTGAATATTAAACAGTACTATTTCTAGAGTGAATTTAATATGCTTTAATTTGGATCACATACACATACACCTTCTTAATAATGGAATTATTGTCCAGTAATTTAGTTCTTTTAAGTTTATGTCAAATAATATTTGTCTAATTTACAACCACTATGGAAAAGAGTGTGGAGATTCTTAAAGAACTAAAAGTAGACCTGCCATTGGACCTAGCAGTCCCACTCCTGAATATGTTCCCAGAGGAAAAGAAGTCATTATATATAAAAGATACCTGCATACACATGCTTATAGCAGTGTAATTTGCAATTGCAAAAATATGGAGCCAGCCCAAATGCCTATTAATGAATGAGTGGATAAAGGAAATGTGATATATGTATATGTCTATCACTGTGGGATGCTACTCAGCCATAAAAAGGAATGAAATAATAGCATCCGCAGAAACCTGGATGGAATTGGAGACCATTATTCTAAGTGAAGTAACTCAGGAATGGGAAAACAAACATCATATGCTTTCACTCCTAAGCTGTGAGGATGAAAAAGTATAAGAATGATACAATGGACTTTGTGGACTCAGAGGAAAGTGTCAGAGTCAGGTGAGGGAGAAAAGAATACACATGGGGTACAGTGTACACTGCTTGGGTGATGGGTTCACCAAAATCTCAGAAATCACCACTAAATAACTTATTCATGTAACCAAACAGCACCTGTTCTCCCAAAACCTATTGAAATGAAAATAAATTTTACAAACAATTCCATCTTACCATAAAACAAGGATGCTTATGGACTAATTAGCATTTGTTTATTTTCCCTATTAAAGGTCTTTATACCATGATGGAATGGAATCTGAAATCTGGATACTAAATAATGCTGTTTCAATATATTGTCCTAGGAATTTATTAAGGAGAGGGTGTCATTCAGGGCTTATCTAATTTACAGGATGAGTATTTAACAATCTGAAGTTATAAATATAATTTCAATTGTACTGACAAGTGCTCTCTTTTTTCTCATTTTTAAAAATTTAGGTAAAATCAACATACTGAAACTTTTAGCATCTTAACCATTTTAAAATGTAGAGTTTCACGGTATTAAATACATGCATAACATTGTGCAATCATTACCGTCATCCATCTTTGTAACTCTTCACCTTGTAAAACTGAAACTCTATACCCACTAAAGAGTAACGCCCCATTTTTCCCACCTCAAGCACTAGCAAGCAGTCCATTTTGCCTTTTTTCACTTTTTAAGCTTTGGTTACTTACTGGAAAGTACAGAATTTGTAGATATTCTACCATGATACTTTTCTTACAATTCAGAACCCGACTCTCTCACAAGCATTCTGCATTTCTGTAGCTTAATTGCTGTGACACATTTTCTATGAGATCTAATTCATACTTCCCTTTCTTAAAGAGAAGGTACAGATCTGAAAATCAAGCTGTCTTTTTTGATTTGATTTGATTGACAAAACTTGTCAATGCCTGTGATTCCTTTTATTTTCTGTACATAAAAGAAAAGATGTAAGAACTCCTCATATTTGAAGGCAGAAACTGTCCTCCTTTGAAAGTAGAGAGCATCGGCTTTTGTAGTGGGTTTGTCTTTTGTAAGGCAGCAAAATTACCCTATTTGTTTTCACCACAACCGATAAATGTCAAATATCCTCAGTGAAAATGATAAACATGTAATTTAGCTGTCATATATATGCTCATAAAGCAAGGACATATGTTTGCTCAAACTTGGAGATGAAGTTTAACTTGGATTAGACTATTGCAAAGTCAGGAATATGTTTGTAATTTGTAGGCATCAATCCTCAAAACAGAATTATTTGTTATTTAATTGTTAATACATTTTATAAGGAATCATTTATGTTCACTATTCCCTAATAAAAGGAATTTGTATTTTTTTGAAATATGTTACATATATCTGTATGCAATTATGATATTGGGTGTGAGGCCACAATCAATCTTTATACAGGGTATGCTATAACATTGAATGTAATCAATGACTTAAAATTATATGTAATCCTGAGGCCACAATCAAGCTTTATGCAGGGTATGCTAAGATATCGAATGTTATCAATGACTTAAAATTATATGTAATCCTTGACAGGGCGTGAAGATGAGTTTGAATAAAATACTAATAGAAATTCAGTCCATATACGTACTGTCAGAGCCTTAAGGATGAACATAGGTTTATTATTCTACAAGCATTTGTTTTTCAGAAATAAATGGTGAATTTCTTCCGCTGCCATTCCAGTATATTCCTGTCTTTGTAAGAAGCACCGGGGGGGTCATATAGATATATATATAGATATATAGATATAGATATAGATATATCTCTCTCTCTCTCTCTATATATATATATATCTATATATATACACACACACACACACACATATATGTATATATGATGTTATATTTGATGTTAGTCAAAGAAAATATATCTGGCATATGTTAAGGATTCACTAATTATTTCAATTTATTCCTCTTTCAAATTGTAACAAGAGAAGTTTTCTAACATCCTTTAAGTTGCTATCATTATATGATTCTGATAAATGGATTGACCTATGCTTCTACAGTAAAATAATTATATGGGTTCTGGAGAGGAAATGAAGTCAAATGAGCTTTGTATTTCTTTTTCTTTTCTTTTTTCTTTTTCTTTCTTTCTTTTTTTTTTTTTTTTTTTTTTGAGATAGGGCCTCGCTCTGTCTCCCAGGCTGGAGTGCAGTGGCACGATCTTGGCTCACTGCAACCTCTGCTTCCTGGGTTCGAGCAATTCTCCTGCCTCAGCCTCCCAAGTAGCTAGGATTACAGGCGCGTGCCACCACACCCAGCTGATTTTTGTATTTTTAGTAGAGATGGGGTTTCTACCATGTTGGTCAGGCTGGTCTGAAACTCCTGACCTCAGCTGATCCACTCGCTTTGGCCTCCCGAAGTGCTAGGATTACAGGCATAAGCCACTGCGCTCAGCAAAGTTTTGCACTTCTTCAAACAGAGGAATAATTATAAGTATATTAAAAACCGTGGTCATCTTTTCATCAGAGTAGTAGCTGTTTTCCAAACATTAGTAAAATAAACCATGAATGCAAAGGCACTGCCTATGTCCCTCTCTTGTTTAAAAATATTTCTTCCCAATCTAGTCATCTCCATGCCCTGTAACTCAAATCCCAGGCTAGAAATCTGTTATTCATCCTTTTGACCTCCCTCTCACACCCTCTCTTACAAATAATCAGTTAAAGGTGACGTTCACTACACTTTCTAAATATTTCTGAACTCCATCATCTCTCACTTCTGTCATTCTGTCCCTCTTGCAAGTATACATCTCAGCTCTCTATGTATTTTCAGTGCAACAGAAAAGTTCACTTCCCATGTCAATGCACTTCTACTTGTTCCCTCTTCAGTCCAATCTCCAGAATGTCCATGTCACTCCTTTTTTTCCAACCTTAAGGACACTATAAATATCAAGCTGAAGCCCATGTTAAAGTCTACAAGCCTGAATGGCCTCATCCACATCTAACTTCCCACCTTCAGCTTCCACTGTGTTTCTTTCTTATCTTTTGTGTTCCAGCCTTTCTTACAATCTATTCTTCCTGTCACATTTTTTTCTTCCACAGAGAGCCTTTGTACATTCTCACTGGAATATGTACAAAGTCCATAATGCCTGGAGTCTATCATGCATGGCATAGTATTTTCTCCATTCTCATTTAGTTGATATCTGAAAGAAAAGTATGAGACATTTTCAAGTTTCAGTTCTAGCATTATAACTTTTCCTGAACTTCCCAACAAATATGTCCTCTTAGAATTTTCCTTTTTATTCTCATGTATCACAGTAACAATTTCACATTTGGGTAATTATTTGGTTAATGTCTACTTTTGTCATTACACTGTAATTCCATGGGGACAGGTTTGTGTTATTTTTCTCATTGTTTTATCCCCCTTCTTTAGCATAGTGTCTGTCTGCCACCTAACTGCATATTGATCCAATAAATGCCTATATCAGTGAGAAAATGAAAATATATGTTAAGATACTGAAAAAAAATTAGGGGAAGATAATTTTAGAGATGGAGTATCTTGGGAAGTAGATCATCCTAATTAGAGTTTGAAATTGGGTTATATTCCCCTGGTTGCAGATCCTACTTAAAATAATGGTAAATCTGCTCTTATAATAATAATAAGCATAAAAAGTTTTATTTATTGAATAAAAGTGTATCTCAGGAACTACACTATGTACTTTACACAGCGTTTTTTTAATTGAGCTTTGATTACAAAAAGCATCTACAGTATGAGAAGATGTTAATGTTCCCAATTTCTGTGACATCTTTGTTTCCAGCAGACAAAGATATTTACAGAAAAAGATAGCTCTGCTGCAGCAGAAAATACATCAATTTAAATAAATATGTAAAGATAATATTTCAAGATGTAGACAAAATAAATTTTCTTGATATTTTCAGTGATCCCATATGGCAGAATAATTACATTTTTTGGACAGTGTCAATATTTTTCTACCCCAGAGGTTAAAGTTTCTGTCCTGCTTAAGATGAAAGAGAGACAATGGAAAGAGAAGTCTAAAAATTAAAAGCTGTTGTACTTTAGGGTTGCCGGGGTAAGAACCTAGAACTCCTCTGCAACCAGATCAGAAGATGACTCATGCCACTGTTGTCCGATGGAGCCAAGAATGCAACAAGATCCCAGAGTTACTTCCCTTTCCTGCATGATGTGAAAGCAGAAGAAATGTCTGTGTCAGTTATCTCATCATGTAATGTTCATAAAGGTATATTGAGTTAGTAGATCATACCCACCAGACCTTCTCATAGTTGAACTGTTGTTTGAATATCTCAGTTATTCACTTGGCTGTTTATCTTTTGCAGATGAGACCATATTTGCAACTAACTTTCCTCTTGAAAATGAATTATTTGTATCACTTTATGATCTTGTTTAAATAGAAAATTCTAGCTCTCAATTTCCAAGCCTCACAGACTACAAAATTGGCAATATACTACTTAAGGGAGGGCCGTTTCTTATTTATTCTAGTAAACTGGGTAAGAAAATCATCTGTGACTGGGATCAATTCCACTAGAAGACTCTGAAAAACTGTGTGAAACATGCCTTATAATAGCCCTATCAGCAGGTGGGGATTCTGGGACATTATCCCCCTGCTCCTATCTGCTGTTGGTTCATGGTTTTCCCCAAGACTTTATATTCCTCATACTTCAGGGTTATGTCTGTCCACTGCCTAGCAAACTTCCCAAAGCCACAGAACGCTAGCCCTCAGGCAGATTAACAAAGAGCTGCAATTGCTTGAGATACAAAGCTATCCTTGTGTGAAAGCTACCTATACTCTTTCATCTTCCCATTACATGCCACAGAGAGTGGGTCAAAGGGACACAGATGGGGTGAAAACAGTGTCTACTATGCATCCTTGTTGCTCCTGTCCCTTTAGGTTCGGAGCTTCAGATTCCTGGCCTGGTCTCTTCTCAATCTCAAAAGTTACATCCCATCTACTTATATGAGGGGATGAGGCATAAGGAAAGGCCATACCTATCTTGGCAACTGAGATAAATTCAGCCACCCCTAGCCTACTTGAGGATGTGAGTCTGCTTAAGATGTAAAACATATTTCATATTGGATAAGAGACTAAAGATGATACTAACATTGTTTATATGCTGAATAGACTAATTTGAGAAAAACATTTAAGTTATATTTCTTTTATGTGACATTCTGAATACTTAATCATTAAGTATAAACCTATAACACTAGAATACTTTTTTTATTTCTGAAAAATTAGGAAAAAAGAAACATAATGAAGAAAAAATTTACCCACAAACCAATTCCTCAATATAACTACTACTAAAAATGTGTGTCTTATGCTTCCAAATTATTTGCCTCCCTATCTATTTATCTGTGCAATTCCATGCTGTCTATTATTTCAGTATGCAAACAGGAATGGAGCAGAAATATATTATAAATCTAATCTGTGAGTCTGTTTTATTTCTGGTTTTGCTGTTGCTGTAAGATAAATCACATAGATCTAAAAAGAATTATCCATGCATTTCCTCAACCATTCCTACTGTACTTTCTATACCTTTAAGTTTTAGCTTATTAAGCTGATGTTAAAAGAATTTTGCAAACTGTGGCATTAAATGAGTCACTAACAAAATTCACTTTATAAGACTAACATGAAGAGAGAGTGTGAGAAGACAGGAGAAAAAAATAAAGGAGAAGGGAGAAGAGGGGAGGGTAGAGAGAATGGAATATGTTAAAAATTGGTATTAGCCAGAGGGCTCCTACAGAGAAATGAGAGCTTGAAAATGTAGACTGACTAATGGTCTTCAGCATCCTAGAAGCAAAGTGTCTTGTATAAGGTTAAGTAGTGGATGAAACTACATTACTCATAAGGCAAAATGTATTTTGAACAGAAGTCCATAGGCCAAGAAGGCAAGGTTGCTTAAAAAGAACTAGATTTGTTACTGCCTCTGGGAAAAACAGAAATCCTATTGACTATGTAAAAGCAAGCATTTCCTGCAGTCTTACGATTTTACGGCTATTCTCTCAGGTTTCAGAGAAAATAAATATACATGTATTTTGAACAATAGAAGTTAAAAAATAACTTATTTAGAAGAGCTTTTCTTTCCTGAAATAGAATAAATAAGCCAAGCAAGCATCTTTAGGGGGGTAGGCGGTTGGTTTGAAAGCATTAATGCTCATAAATACACATTATAGTCACTATTATTATTTTTTTTCACAATAGCTTAATTTACCTGTTCAAAGACACTTTTCAAAATCTGTATCACTAAAAGAAGAACATGATATGCTTCAGAAATAAAATTTATCTTGTTACTTGTTTTTTTACTCTATTGCTGACAACTCCACTGGTTACTATGGAATAAAAAATTTGATTGCAATAGGGAAACTTCATAGATTGTCCTTCAATAAGCATAGCCATGGCTCTTTTTTTATTACTATGTTTAAACTACTTGGTGAAAACTAGTGAAAAGGCCATTTTATTATTTAACATGTTCTGAGCTGGAATCAAAAGTCTAAATTCTTCTTGGGGTTTTTATATGGATGCTATATATCATTTTCTAAGAGGTATCTATTAATATATATTTTTCCAAAAATAACAAAATACTATGCACATCAGACCAAAGCATATTAGAATTTAGTGACGACTTGAACTATTAATCTTTGTTCTTCTTGCTATTTAGAAAACACTGGCTGTCCATCAGGAAGGCCAACAGGCAAAGGGGCAGCATGATGCCATTCAAGAAGCACTAGTCTGCAAGACAGGAAATGAGGGACAAGGGACTCCTTAACTCTATTCCTAATAATGTTGTCTTTATTGAGTGCACCTACATTTTGCCTCACATTAGTTCTGAGCTATATTAAAATTTTTTTTCTTTCATACCCAGAAACAGTATAATTTTTGTGTACTCCTCTACCAAGTAAAACAGAAGTATATTCAGCTTTAATAAATTCCAAGTTAGCAAGAATGAGAGATGGTTGTGTATGCCTATGACCAATAAGCATGAGACTCAATCCATAAGTATTAATTAGTTCTATAATAATTACTGTGAAAGGCAATCTGCTATCATTGGAAATAGAACTAGATGTGATAATAGCCAAACTAGGTTGATTCCAGTTTTCACACTTTTTGGATGTGAGCTTTGACATATTCCTCAAATTTCTGGGCCTCACCGGTGGCACAGACTTAGCAGCATCTACCTTCTGTGTTGATATAATGATTAAATAAATGATTTATGCAATATGCCTCACATATAGTAAGTGTTCTAAAAATCATTATTTTTGTACGAAAAAACCTCTGCAGCCTCACAGTAACTGGTAGTTGCATGGTCTTCTTTCAAAAAAAAACCTCAGTTACCTGCTATTTATTTCTTCCCCATTGGAAATTTGCAAAGAACTTGGTGGTTGTTCATTCCACCACTGAGACAAGAGGCTGAAGAACAGCCATTTATACAGAGGTTATCATACCTTATGCCTTGTGACTCTGCCACTCTGGCTAGCATTTGATTGGTCTATAACCATTTCACTGTGCAAAGAGTTAGTAGTCTATGGCTGAGTGTAGGGATATACCAAGAGAACAAAAGAGGCAGTTATATTCCTTTTTGAGTAATTTTGAATATAAAACCCATAGCCATATTTCTTTTTCATCCTATTTCCCATTATGTCCTCATAAGTCCCCATGCATTGAACTGCCTGAGTATGTCTCTGTTCAGTACAACCAGAAAGATAATATATAACACAGCTTTCCACTTTGCCAATAAAATGGTATGTAAGTGATATTGTTCACAGGGAACATTTCTCCCCTAAAGAATCATGTATAAGTGACCATCATCCACTTTATTTCCAAGAAATAGAACTACACCATTGAGAATTCCCCCAGAAGCACAAGAACTAGGAATGTGAAGGATAAAACTATCCACTGGACCAACTTCCCGATAAAATTGCTATTTAAATATCTAATGCTTATCCTGTTGATTAGCATAGTAAATGGTTAATTGGGGAGAAATTGATGAACAGTTTAGTTTTGAAATGTAACAGTTGCAAAATTAAATACAATGCCACTAAGTAGAAATTTTAGGCATAATCAGTTTCAAGGGAGATACAATTTTCAAATAGCCACTTTAGTAGCTTATTTAATTCATGTTTATAAATTATGTTGAAGATGAAAAGCACCATTTAAATGTTAAAGTGTCCTCTAATGTGCCTGAAATAATTTAATTTATGTGCAAAATGACAATTATGATATTTCAATTAAATAGTAACAGAGATTAATGGTCTAATGTTTTGATGACAGACACAGTCATTGATAGTAACTGGAACAGAGTCTTAAGTTGGTTGGTCTTGGGCAACCTCTTGTATTTTCCTGATCATATTGAATAAAATTTTGTTTCCATAGGAATTTTAAAAATACGATCAGAGTGTTTAAATTTAGTCTAGCATTCTAAAAATCTGTGTTAATTGATTTCACTAGAGCTAATCAACTATCTTTTTTAATTGTTAAGTTAAAGAAGTTAATCATTGTCTAACTGTTAAGGCATGAGATAATGTATACATATATGCATGGATAAGTTCTATTTTATCCTCAGAGTAAAATTACTATAGTCATTTATGTGCCTTTATGTACATGCATATACATCTATATACATACATATGTTCACATACTTATTTACACATATATATGAATATGCAAAACAATGATTTAAAATAAAATGTAAAAAGTTGTGTATGCTATAATGTTGTGTTTGTTAGTGGTAGATTTATCAAAAGACTCTTCAATGAATTTCATGTAGACACTTAACTATAGCATTAATGCATTATATCATAAATCTGCAAGCCAATAATTATCTACATCCCAGTCTTACTTAATGCACTTGGCTGAGTGCGGTGGCTCATGCTTATAATCTCAGCACTTTGGGAGGCTGAGTTGGGCAGATTGCTTGAGCCCAGAAGTTCAAGACCAGTCTGGGCAATATAGTGAAACCTTGTCTCTGCTAAATAAATAAATAAGTAAATAAATAAGTCAGGTGTGGTGGCAAGTGGCTGTAGTCCCAACTACTCAGGAGATTGAGGTAGAAGGATCGCTTGAGCCTGGGAGGTTAAGGCTAAAGTGAGCTGCACTCCAGCCTGGATGACAGAGCAAGATTTTGTCTCTAAAATAAAAAAATAAAAAATAAAAAAGGATCCACTTAGAAGGAAACAGACCTGTATCTAAACTGAATCACTGATTTTTTTAATCCTTAGCTCATGATTACTGATTCTCAACTTCAGTGGTAAATCAGAGTCTTTGCCACCCACCCATCTATCCATTTTCCATCCATCCATTCCCTTACTCAACAAATTATCATTGAAACCTTTTTTATGTGTCTGGATATTCTGCTAAATTTAGAGAATGCAAAGAAATTTATATCTCATCTTCCACCCAAAACAATTCACTCTCCAAGGAATAGGATCATAAATAAAGTAAACAATACATTAAATTGTGAAAATAGTACATGCACTGGATTTTAGGGGAGAATTGATGAAATATTCCAGCCAAGTCTGGGAAAGAATACAGAAGGCTCTCTAGAGTGTGTTTTCTGAATAAAGTATTAAAAGATAAGTAGCTCTTAGCCAAGCAAAGTGAGGAAAGTATGTAGTGGTTATATGCCAGTGAGATGGAGCAGTTTTATGTAAGATGAAGGAAAGACAGAGCATTAAGTTTGAATATACTATTGTGGTATGTTTTGGAAAAGGTACTACTAGGGAATAAGGTTAGGAGAGAGGCAGGGACCATGTCATGATGGACCTGGCAGGCTAAGCTAAGGAATGTGGCTATAATAAAAACTGTAGGGGCCACAGTTTTTTCTGCTTAAATGACAACTTGTCCCATATTTTCTCTGTACAGGAACATTCAATTCCCTGCAATGATTGACATACATTTGTTTCCATGGCTATAATTAATAGACTGTGGCTCACCAGAAAGTGTACATAAAGGGATCTAGACATGAAGTTACTTTTCACATTTACTAAAAGCAATGAACATTGTAAGGGGTTATGTAGTGCCCTTAAGCAATGTCTCTAGGATGTCAACCTAATGACCTTACCATTTAACTACCTCAGGCGCCAGTACATAATAGATACAAACATGCATACTTAATATGTACTAACAGATTCTTCAAACTAACTGATGGTCAACTTCAGTGGTAGAATTGAGACTGTAAATTATACTTAGATAAAATAATGATGTTTCTATTCTGAAGAATTAGGCATTATATATTACAGAAGAAGGACTCTTTTAGGACCTAGAAGCACATTTTCATTAGGCTACTTCCTCACTCACTCCCAAGGAAACAGAAAACTATAGTTAACTTTCAGAATAACTTAACTGTAAAAATCCTTAGTGTAAGAGGAAAATTCTAATAGTAATTGGCATCATAATTATCTAAGATATCTATACATTAAATCAGGATATGGGATTAGTAGAATAAATTTAAAGGAAATGGAAGTTCATTCCAAGTTATATCTCATATTCTGAGTTATTTTACTCTTAATTGGGGAAGCCATTGCCTTCTGTACCACATGGCATTCCAATTAATCTTCTGGTAGTGTGTAAGTAATGTGAATGTTAGTTCCACTTATGGGATGATAATATATCATAAACGGCTAAAATTGTCTAGAAATAAGGCAAGCAGCTCCATTTCATGACCTTTTAATTTCTGTCAAGCTAAAATAGCCTACAGGGAATTAATTCATTTCCATATCTGGAAAATGCTGAGTACATGTTACAGTTAATTTTCGTGGTGAGGAAACTTATTGAGATGTAAAATTGTGAGTGTGTGGGAGGGTATACTATGCTATTACAGTGTTTGGAACCTCCCCCGCCCCCATTAATCTCCAATCCCCAAAAAGCTTTTCCTCCTCTTTGTTTCAGGAGCTCTTTCAAGCCCAAAGCATGGACTGCTAGCTATTGTTAGGGCAACCACACATCTCACTTTTCCTGGGACATTTTAACAGTGCTGTTGATGACAGTTTTACCTCCCCACTCCCCTACCAGGTTTTCCTGGGAACATATCCTAAGAAGATGCTTTAATACAAATCAGAGTCTGTTTCTGAGGAACCTAATCTAAGACAGACAGCTATATCTGCTGCATTGTCAGGACTGTTAATAGTTCCTCCCCGAAAAGGCCCTGATTTAAATAACTATTTATGCAGGCATTCAATCTATGACAAAAAGACAACTTTTTGAGGACATTATTCTGTGTTCCCAAATAAGATATGGAAATGACAGACAAGTGGGTATGGGGTAGGAGACCTAACATGATGACGGAGAAGAGATTTTTCAACCAGCGGGCCTGATCAAAGGTCTGTGGTTTCCAAGACAAGTAGGATAATGTGCCGGGTCCGTGCAGTACCCTGGAGTAGATGGAGGATATTGGTTATTTACTGCGACTAAAGGCTTGATGCTAGCTGTCAGGGTTTCTGTTCTTATAAAAATCTTCTATGTCCAAATACATAATGGAAACAGCAGAGAACAACCCAACTATATGGGCAATTCCAGTTTGGACAACGTTCCTGTCAGCAAACAGCCAGTACTGAAGCATGAAGCTATTTGAGACTGGGCTTCATATGGCCCCGAGCTGTGTATGTCTCAGCCCTAATAATGATCAACATTAAATTTCCTGTTAACACCAATGGATGGAAATAAGTCACGTTTAATTAAATTTAAATAACATAAAGTAACATCACCTTTTTCTGAATATCCAAGCTTGTGGCTACAGATTTATAACATCACATTTTATAGAATTGTATAATAAAGCTAATAATTATTAAATTTCTCTTTAAGTTTTAATTATAACTTCTGAAGAACCCAGAATGACCACCAAAGAATTTTTGTATGTATTTGAAGCTTGTGAAATGGATCTAATTTCTAGTCTTAAAATGTGAATAATATTCAGAATCATTTTGATGTTAACTTCCAGTGATCTCAAAATAATATCCATGAAAGTGAGCCAAATATTTCAGGAGCATAAATGCACAGACAGAATGTGATTAGATTTGTAGGATTTCAAATTGAGTATTACAATTAAATTACAATCCCCATGCTATCATGCATTCATAAATCAAAAAAATCACATATAGGGCTGAAGTAAAATATTAGATTCACCTTTATTTAATGGAAATATAAATTAAGTCATATGAACGGGATGATATTAAACATACAAAAGAGTATATTTTCTATTGTGTTAAAAAATGAGCTGTTAATCAATTTCCTTGGCTAAATTAGCATAACAAGACCCCAAACTTTAAATGCGCTTAATTTTTTTTTTTTTTTTTTTTTTTTTGAGACGGAGTCTCGCTCTGTTGCCCAGGCTGGAGTGCAGTGGCCAGATCTCAGCTCACTGCAAGCTCTGCCTTCCGGGTTTACGCCATTCTCCTGCCTCAGCCTCCCGAGTAGCTGGGACTACAGGCGCCCGCCACTTCACCTGGCTAGTTTTTTGTATTTTTTTAGTAGAGACGGGGTTTCACCGTGTTAGCCAGGATGGTCTCGATCTCCTGACCTCGTGATCTGCCCGTCTCAGCCTCCCAAAGTGCTGGGATTACAGGCTTGAGCCACCGCGCCCGGCCCTCGCTTAATTTTTTATTACTAATACTCCTTCAATGAAGAAATAAAATTAAGAAATTAGAAGACGTAATGAATAACCTTTATTCTAAGGTCAGATATCATATACTCAAAGCTAATAGAAAATATCATTCTAAGCCATAGCAAATGAGCCCTACCAACATAACAAAGTGCTGATATCAGCCTGGAAACCATCTTGAATGTCAAGGGATATGGTCTTCATTTGTGGTGTTTGATTGTTCATATAAACATTTAATGGGAATATTATTAGACTATTCAGTTGAGTGAAATAAACTGATGGTACAAGTAGCTAAAGAAGCTTACTTAATATTCACTAAATGAAGTGGCATAATAATTTATTTTGCATATTATATAAGTCTTTTGAGAGGTTTTATACTTTTAAACTTTTTAGCACTGTTTAAAAGGTGTCATTACTGCCATAATTATGAGTTTTTAATGTATTTTTATGGTTAATGAACATATAGCACACATTTTATAGGAAAAATGAAGACTCTTATCCACATTATACCTGGTGGAAATAAGGTACCTCTAATTCTGAAGGTTGACTTACCTTTAATATAGCTTCATTGAATCTTACCACAAATGTTAACTTTATACTACATAAAATCTGTCAGTGAACTTCTCAAGAGTAGAACTTAAATGATTAAACAGATAAGGTAGAAAGCTTTTTAACTACATGTAAGCTTTGAATTTTTAGAAAAATTTAGTCACCTATTCAAGTCAAGCATATTTTAAACATTATTTTAGCATTTAATCTGAAAAAAATTTTGGAAACACAGATTTTTATAGAATTGTTGGTTTAACATATTTACATATAATACTCAAATTGTATCTATAAATGCTGCATGCATTAGTTTTTTTAAAACATTATTTAAGGATCATGTAGCTTTATGAAGAATAGTAAAATACATAGAAAATATACAAAGATTATACTCTATCTTTTAAAGGTATGATTTTATGGATGATTTTTGTTGTTAACTTGCTTTTGTTTTTGTTGTTGTTTTACCTTATCTCTTAATTTTATCTACTTGAAAAAAAATTATTCAATCTTAGAGCAATGGCAATCTAGGAAATTAGACCAACCTTGAGACCGAGATAAAAATTTATTAAAACTCAGTTTGAAGTCTGCACAGAGCTACCAAGGCAGTGAAGAATCATGGGGTGAAGACCTGGGAAATGAATAAAATCCAGGGAGGTTAGCTCCATGCTTGGGGTTGCTGATTTCTGTAGGTAAATCTCAAAAAGACTAAGAATATAAGCAGAGTTTGGACAACCTCACAAGACTTGGAAACAAAAGTTGGTGTTCAGGGAGCATTAAGGAGAGAGGAGACTGGTGCATATCCCTCTCTCTGGCTTTAAAGAAACTGACATTTCAAAATATTTTAGTTGTGGATCTCCTCGATAACTAAATTAGATCAAGGTGCTGTGAATTGCATGTGGCCCTGACCATTTGCTACTAGAAAGTATAAATATTCTCTGTGGGAATATAATATCATTCTTGTGGGAATATAATATCAGGCTTCAATTTATTTTGTGAAGTCAAAACTAACTAGGCATATGAAGTAGCAAAATTTAAAAAGTAAAAACAAAATTAGAAGCAGAAGGCAAGAATAAGAGGAAGAGGAAGAAGGAGATGAACAAAGAGGGAAGGAAGACTATGAAAAAGGGATCCATATGGAGTCCATTTAATGGAGTTATCAGGCACAAATTATAAAATCACTTTTATTAATATAGTCAAGGATATAAACCACAAAATTAGAACTTTAAAAAAGAATATATAAGAATTACATATTAACATGTGTGTATTAATAAAAGATATTAAAATCTAAATTGAAACTGTAGAACTAAAACATAAAACAACTAAAATTAATGACGAAATAGAGCAGTATGACTCTGTATTAGATACAATTGAAGAAAGCATAGTAAATTGGGAGGAGAATCAGAAGAATATATCCTGAAGAAAGCCCAGAGACACAAAATGATGGACTTCACAGAAGAAAAGTGAGAAACATAGTGATTTGTTTTTCTAAGACCAGCCGCTTGGGCGCAAAAGAACCAGCGAGTAGGCAAGGGTAACAGCAAAACTGCAAATTTATTTTGGTAACCTAAGGTGTGGGGGAGAAGTCTGTTGGCCTCCGGCAAAGGAGGCCGGCAGAGTCCCCCAGTGGGGCTCTCGGAGGGACTTCCCGCAGCCCCAACATCCCGACAGCAGTGGGGCTGTGAGAAGGCCGCGTGGCTCACTGGCCAAGAGTGGCTTTTCTAGGAGTGGGAGGGCAATAGGCGGGGCACGGGCGTGTTGGGGGGCGTTCTGCAGGTGCGACCAGGTAAATCTTGGTCTCTTCGGATTGACGTCACCTGGCACATGCCCAGTTGGTCTGCACCTTCCCGGGTCGCCGGCTGCATTTTCGCGCGCGTGGGAAGAGTTGGTGGTGAAGAAGAACCCGGAAGTGCACCATCTTGCCTCCATTCATCCAAACACATAGGATGAATAGTTGTGAGCTAAGGTATATACAAATAGAAACACAAAAGGAAAAGGGAGAGGTTAGCCAATAAAATTGCTTATAAACCTGACACAACAAAATAAGACAAATAGTAAATCTATCTAATCTTATTTTAAAATTATTAAATATATCTTTTAAAATTTTTCAACAGATAAAATTGCATTTTGTAGTTGTTTATGTCAGTTTCCACCAAATGGTTAAGAAAAAAAATATCACTCCAATGATATGACAGAGAGATCTTTTCGTATTTTATGAGACAAAGATACTCTGTACCTAAACGCAAAATGACATTAAAAGGAAGATACTGGGGCAAAATTTCACATTAAGCATAGATTTTTAAAATATCAGCAAATTAAAGCCATGTCAGATTTAGTAATAGATAAAAATTATGATATATCATGATCAAATTTGATTGATTTACAGGTATGTAAGGTTTTCTTAACCTTCAATAATCAACCAATGAAATCATTCATTTTAACAAAATAAAGAACAAATGTCACCAATTTAATCTACTAAATTGAAAATGAAAATATGTTTTATAACATTAAACATATTCATGATTTAAAAAAATTAAACTTCTAACAAATTATGAATAGATGAAACTTCATTAATTTGATAATAGGTAGGCAGAGAAACCACAGAAAAAAACATACTGAACGTAGAAGTGAACTATTGAATACTTTCTCTCAGAGATTAAAACTGAAACAAAAGTGTCCCCCATCAACATTTCTATTAAGCATCATGCCTGAAATCATAGCAAATGCAATAAGGCAACAACAACCACAAAGATGTAAAATTAGCGGGTGTAGTGTTGTGTGCCTATAGTTTCAGTTATTTTGAAGGTTGAGGCAGGAGGATTGCTTGGGCACAGAAGCCAGGTGTTGGAGGCTGCAGTGAGCTATGATCATGCCATCGTACTCTAGCTTGCTTGACAGAGCAAGACCCTGTCTTTTAAAATTAAATAAATAAATGAATGTAAAACAGTGGAAAAGGAAAAAGAATGAGCATATAATTTTTAATAGTTAATATACAAATCTTACAAAGTTGTTGGATACAATGTAGAAAGGTTGAAAGAAAAGTATATGTATGTATAAATGGGCTATGCAATACTATCAAAATATTTCAAATACTTTAGAGTAAATTCTGTGAAAGAATGCCACACAGAGCATTAGAAAAATGTTAAGGCAGACTTAAGAAGACCTAAATAAATGAAAGTGTATACCTGGTCCAAGAATGGAGAGATCGATTTACTTATTTGTTTATTTGTTTTTAGTTTAAAGCTTTTTTGTTTTTTTAATGTTTTATTACATTTTTAACTTATTTTAAGTTCAGGGGTACATGTGCAGGTTTGTTACATAGGTGAACTTGTGTCATGGTGGTTTGTAGAAGATGTTATTTCTCCCCAAATATATTGGTATACTCAATATAAAATTAAATATAAAGAAGCATGAATCCCAGCAAAAATACTAGCAGATTTTTATGTGAACATTGACCAACTGCTATGGATTTGGAAAGAAGGCCAGGGACATGTTCAACCAAGACACCCTTGAAAAAATAGAATAAGATGATATGACTTGTCCTATCAGAGATACAGACTTAATATAAAGCAACAATAAATTGAGAGTAGGTATTGACTAGGATAAATAAATACATCAATACAACAGACCAGATAGATCAGCCTCATGAATATCTATAATTTTATATGTGACAAGGAAGACACTATAGTAGGGGAAGATTGTTATTTCAAAATGGGACAGGGCTAATTGGGTATTTATTTGTATGCAAAAAAAAGACCTTAACCTTTACTCATATCATATGTAAAATAACAATGGCTGGTGCACTGTAGCTCTAAATATGGAAGGGAAAACATGAAAAATTTTAGAAAACATTGAGCATTTTTGCATCGATGTTCATCAGGGATATTGGTCTAAAATTCTCTTTTTCGTGTGTGTCTCTGCCAGGCTTTGGTATCAGGATAATGCTGGCCTCATAAAATGAGTTAGGGAGGATTCCCTCTTTTTCTATTGATTGGAATAGTTTCAGAAGGAATGGCACTAGCTCCTCCTTGTACCTCTGGTAGCATTCGGCTCTGAATCCGTCTGGTCCTGGACTTTTTTTGGTTGGTAGTCTATTAATTATTGCCTCAATTTCAGAGCCAGCTATTGGTCTATTCAGGGATTCAGCTTCTTCCTGCTTTAGTCTTGGGAGAGTGTATGTGTCCAGGAATTTATCCATTTCTTCTAGGTTTTCTAGTTTATGTGCGTAGAGGTGTTTATAGTATTCTCTGATGGTAGTTTGTATTTCTATGGGGTCGGTGATGATATCCCCTTTAACATTTTTTATTGTGTCTATTTAATTCTTCTCTCTTTTCTTCTTTATTAGTCTTGCTAGAGGTCTATCAATTTTGTTGATCTTTTCAAAAAACCAACTCCTGGATTCACTGATTTTTTGAAGGGTTTTTTTGTGTCTCTATCTCCTTCATTTCTGCTCTGATCTTAGTTATTTCTTGCCTTCTGCTAGCTTTTGAATGTGTTTGCTCTTGCTTCTCTAGTTCTTTTAATTGTGATGTTAGGGTGTCAGTTTTAGATCTTTCCTGCTTTCTCTGGTGGGCATTTACTACTATAAATTTCCCTTTATATGCCGCTTTAAATATATCCCACAGATTCTGAAATGTTGTGTCTTTGTTATCATTGGTTTCAAAGAATATTTTTATTTCTGCCTTCATTTTGTTATGTACTCACTGAGTCATTCAGGAGCAGGTTGTTCAGTTTCCATGTAATTGGGCGGTTTTGAGTGAGTTTCTTAATCCTGAGTTTTAGTTTGATTGCACTGTGGCCTGAAGGACAGTTTGTTATAATTTCTGTTCTTTTACATTTGCTGAGGAGTGCTTTCCTTCCAACTATGTGGTCAATTTTGGAATAAGTGCGATGTGGTGCTGAGAAGAATATAAAATCTGTTGATTGGGGGTAGAGAGTTCTGTAGATGTCTATTAGGTCTGCTTGGTGCAGAGCTGAGTTCAGTTCCTGGATATCCTTTTAAACTTTCTGTCTCGTTGATCTAATGTTGAAATACTGGCAAACCGAATCCAGCAGCACATCAAAAAGCTTATCCACGATGATCAAGTGGGCTTCATCCCTGGGATTCAAGGCTGGTTCAACATATGCAAATCAGTAAACACAATCCAGCATATAAACAGAACCAAAGAAAAAAAACACATGATTATCTCAATAGATGCAGAAAAGGCCTTTGACAAAATTCAACAGTCCTTCATGTTAAAAACTCTCAATAAATTAGGTATTGATGGGGCATATCTCAAAATAATAAGAGCTATTTATGACAGACTCACAGCTAATATCATACTGAATGGGCAAAAACTGGAAGCATTCCCTTTGAAAACTGGCACAAGACAGGGATGCCCTTTCTCACCATTCCTATTCAACATAGTGTTGGAAGTTCTGGCCAGGACAATCAGGCAGGAGAAAGAAATAAAGGGTATTCAATTAGGAAAAGAAGAAGTCAAATTGTCCCTGTTTGCAGATGACATGATTGTATATTTAGAAAACCCCATTGTCTCAGGCCACAATCTCCTTAAGCTGATAAGCAACTTCAGCAATGTCTCAGGATACAAAATCTATGTGCAAAAATCACAAGCATTCTTATACACCAGTAACAGACAAACAGAGAGCCAAATCATGAATGAACTCCCATTCACAATTGCTTCAAAGAGAATAAAATACCTAGGAATCCAACTTACAAGAGATGTGAAGGAACTCTTCAAGGAGAACTACAAACCACTGTTCAACAAAATAAAAGAGGACACAAACAAATGGAAGAACATTCCATGCTCATGGGTAGGAAGAATCAATATTGTGAAAATGGCCATACTGCCCAAGTTAATTTATAGATTCAATGCCATCCCCATCAAGATACCAATGACTTTCTTCACAGAATTGGAAAAAACTACTTTAAAAAGTCCATATGGAAACAAAAAAGAGCCCGCATTGCCAAGACAATCCTAAGTCAAAAGGACAAAGCCAGAGGCGTCACGCTACCTGACTTCAAACTATACTACAAGGCTACAGTTACCAAAACAGCATGGTACTGGTACCAAAACAGAGATATAGACCAATGGAACACAACAGAGCCCTCAGAAATAATACCATGCATCTACAACCATCTGATCTTTGACAAACCTGATAAAAAAAAGAAATGGAAAAAGGATTCCCTATTTAATAAATGGTGCTGGGAAAATTGGCTAGCCATATGTAGAAAGCTGAAACTGGATCCCTTCCTTACACCATATACAAAAATTAATTCAAGATGGATTAAGACTTAAATGTTAGACCTAAAACCATAAAAACCCTAGAAGAAATTCTAGGCAATACCATTCAGGACATAGGCACGGGCAAGGACTTCATGTCTAAAACACTGAAAGCAAAGACAACAAAAGCCAAAATTGACAAATGGGATCTAATTAAACTAAAGAGCTTCTGGACAGCAAAAGAAACTATCATCAGTGTGAACAGGCAACCTACAGAATGGGAGAAAAATTTTGCAATCTACTCATCTGACAAAGGGCTAATATCCAGAATCTACAAAGAACTCAAGCAAATTTACAAGAAAAAAAACAACCCCATCAAAAAGTGGGTGAAGGATATGAACAGACACTTCTCAAAAGAAGACATTTATCCAGCCAACACACACATGAAAACAATGCTCATCATCACTGACTATCAGAGAAATGCCAATCAACACCACAATGAAATACCATCTCACACCAGTTAGAATGGCAATCATTAAAAAGTCAGGAAACAACAGGTGTTGGAGAGGATGTGGAACACTTTTACACTGTTGGTGGAACTATAAACTAGTTCAACCATTGTGGAAGACAGTGTGGTGATTCCTCAAGGATCTAGAACTAGAAATACTATTTGACCCAGCCATTCCATTGCTGGGTATATACCCAAAAGATTATAAACCATGCTGCTATAAGGACACACACACACGTATGTTTATTGTGGCACTATTCACAATAGCAAAGACTTGGAACCAACCCAAATATCCATCAATGATACACTGAATTAAGAAAATGTGGCACATATACACCATGGAATACTATGCAGCCACAAAAAAGGATGAGTTCATGTCCTTTGTAGCGAAATGGATGAAGCTGGAAACCATCATTCTCAGCAAACTATTACAAGGACAAAAAAGCAGACACTGCATGTTCTCAGTCATAGGTGGGAATTGAACAGCAAAAATGCTTGGACACAGGAAGGGGAACATCACACACCAGGGCCTGTTGCGGATAGGGGACTGGGGGAGGGATAGCATTGGGAGATATGCCTAATGTAAATGATGAGTTAATGGGTGCAGCACACCAACATGCCACATGTATACATACATAACCTGTACATTGCGCACATGTACCCTAGAACTTAAAATATAATTTCAAAAAATTAAAAAACATTGAAGGACATCTTGATGACATTGAGTAGAGAAATATTTTTTATGTATTTATTTATTTTTTATTATACTTTAAGTTCTAGGGTACATGTGCATAATGTGCAGGTTTGTTACATACGTATACTTGTGCCATGTTGGTGTGCTGCACCCATCAACTCGTCAGCACCCATCAATTCATCATTTATATCAAGTATAACTCCCAATGCAATCCCTCCCCCCTCCCCCCTCCCCATGATAGGCCCTGGTGTGTGATGTTCCCCTTCCCGAGTCCAAGTGATCTCATTGTTCAGTTCCCACCTATGAGTGAGAACATGCGGTGTTTGGTTTTCTGTTCTTGTGATAGTTTGCTAAGAATGATGGTTTCCAGCTGCATCCATGTCCCTACAAAGGATGCAAACTCATCTTTTTTTTATGGCTGCATAGTATTCCATGGTGTATATGTGCCACATTTTCTTAATCCAGTCTGTCACAGATGGACATTTGGGTTGATTCCAAGTCATTGCTATTGTGAATAGTGCCGCAATAAACATACGTGTGCATGTGTCTTTATAGCAGCATGATTTGTAATCCTTTGGGTATATACCCAGTAGTGGGATGGCTGGGTCATATGGTACATCTAGTTCTAGATCCTTAAGGAATTGCCATACTGTTTTCCATAATGGTTGAACTAGTTTACAATCCCACCAACAGTGTAAAAGAGTTCCTATTTCTCCACATCCTCTCCAACACCTGTTGTTTCCTGACTTTTTAATGATTGCCATTCTAACTGGTGTGAGATGGTCTCTCATTGTGGTTTTGATTTGCATTTCTCTGATGGCGAGTGATGATGAGCATTTTTTCATGTGTCTGTTGGCTGTATGAATGTCTTCTTTTGAGAAATGTCTCTTTATATCCTTTGCCCACTTTTTGATGAGGTTGTTTGTTTTTTCTTATATATTTCTTTAAGTTCTTTGTAGATTCTGGATATTAGCCCTTTGTCAGATGAGTAGATTGCAAAAATGTTCTCCCATTCTGTAGGTTGCCTGTTCACTCTGATGGTAGTTTCTTTTGCTGTGCAGAAGCTCTTTAGTTTAATTAGATCCCATTTGTCAATTTTGGCTTTTGTTGCCATTGCTTTCAGTGTTTTAGACATGAAGTCCTTGCCCATGCCTATGTCCTGAATGGTACTACCTAGGTTTTCTTCTAGTGTTTTTATGGTATTAGGCCTGACATTTAAGTCTCTAATCCATCTTGAATTAATCTTCATATAAGGAGTAAGGAAAGGATCCAATTTCAGCTTTCTACTTATGGCTAGCCAATTTTCCCAGCACCATTTATTAAATAGGGAATCCTTTCCCCATTTCTTGTTTTTGTCAGGTTTGTCAAAGATCAGATGGTTGTAGATGTGTGGTATTATTTCTGAGGACTCTGTTCTGTTCCATTGGTCTATATCTCTGTTTTGGTACCAGTACCATGCTGTTTTGGTTACTGTAGCCTTGTAGTATAGTTTGAAGTCAGGTAGCGTGACGCCTCTGGCTTTGTCCTTTTGACTTAGGATTGTCTTGGCAATGCAGGCTCTTTTTTGGTTCCATATGAACTTTAAAGCAGTTTTTTCTAATTCTGTGAAGAAACTCATTGGTAGCTTGATGGGGATGGCATTGAATCTATAAATTAACTTGGGCAGTATGGCCATTTTCACGATATTGATTCTTCCTATCCATGAGCATGGAATGTTCTTCCATTTGTTTGTGTCCTCTTTTATTTCAGTGAGCAGTGGTTTGTAGTTCTCCTTGAAGAGGTCCTTTACATCCCTTGTAAGTTGGATTCCTGGGTATTTTATTCTCTTTGAAGCAATTGTGAATGGAAGTTCATTCATGATTTGGCTCTCTGTTTGTCTGTTACTGGTGTATAAGAATGCTTGTGATTTTTGCACATAAATTTTGTATCCTGAGACATTGCTGAAGTTGCTTATCAGCTTAAGGAGATTTGGGGCTGAGACAGTGGGGTTTCCTAAATATACAATCATGTCATCTGCAAACAGGGACAATTTGACTTCTTCTTTTCCTAACTGAATACCCTTGATTTCTTTCTCTTGCCTGCTTGCCCTAGCCAGAACTTCCAACACTATTTTGAATAGGAGTGGTGAGAGAGGGCATCCCTGTCTTGTGCCAGTTTTCAAAGGGAATTTTTCCAGTTTTTGCCCATTCAGTATGATATTGGCTGTGGGTTTGTCATAAATAGCTCTTATTATTTTGAGGTACGTTCCATCAATACCGAATTTATTGAGAGTTTTTGGCATGAAGGGCTGTTGAATTTTGTCAAAATCCTTCTCTGCATCTATTGAGATAATCATGTGGTTCTTGTCTTTGGTTCTGTTTATATGCTGGATTACGTTTATTGATTTGCGAATGTTGAACCAGCCTTGCATCCCAGGGATGAAGCCCACTTGATCATGGTGGATAAGCTTTTTGATGTGCTGCTGGATCCGGTTTGCCAGTATTTTATTGAGGATTTTTGCATCGATGTTCATCAGGGATATTGGTCTAAAATTCTCTTTTTTTGTTGTGTCTCGGCCAGGCTTTGGTATCAGGATGATGTTGGCCTCATAAAATGAGTTAGGGAGGATTCCCTCTTTTTCAATTGATTGGAATAGTTTCAGAAGGAATGGTACCAGCTCCTCCTTGTACCTCTGGTAGAATTCAGCTGTGAATCCATCTGGTCCTGGACTTTTTTTGGTTGGTAGGCTATTAATTATTGCCTCAATTTCAGAGCCTGCTATTGGTCTATTCAGGGATTCAACTTCTTCCTGGTTTAGTCTTGGGAGAGTGTAAGTGTCCAGGAAATTATCCATTTCTTCTAGATTTTCTAGTTGATTTGCGTAGAGGTGTTTATAGTATTCTCCGATGGTAGTTTGTATTTCTGTGGGGTCAGTGGTGATATCCCCTTTATCATTTTTTATTGCATCTATTTGATTCCTCTCTCTTTTCTTCTTTATTAGTCTTGCTAGCGGTCTGTCAATTTTGTTGATCTTTTCAAAAAACCAACTCCTGGATTCATTGATTTTTTGGAGGGTTTTTTGTGTCTCCATCTCCTTCAGTTCTGCTCTGATCTTAGTTATTTCTTGCCTTCTGCTAGCTTTTGAATGTGTTTGCTCTTGCCTCTCTAGTTCTTTTAATTGTGATGTTAGAGTGTCAATTTTAGATCTTTCCTGCTTTCTCTTGTGGACATTTAGTGCTATAAATTTCCCTCTACACACTGCTTTAAATGTGTCCCAGAGATTCTGGTATGTTGTATCTTTGTTCTCATTGGTTTCAAAGAACATCTTTATTTCTGCCTTCATTTCATTATGTACCCAGTAGTCATTCAGGATCCGGTTGTTCAGTTTCCATGTAGTTGAGTGGTTTTGATTGAGTTTCTTAGTCCTGAGTTCTAGTTTGATTGCACTGTGGTCTGAGAGACAGTTGTTATAATCTCTGTTCTTTTACATTTGCTGCGGAGTGCTTTACTTCCAATTATGTGGTCAATTTTGGAATAAGTGTGATGTGGTGCTGAGAAGAATGTATATTCTGTTGATTTGGGGTGGAGAGTTCTATAGATGTCTATTAGGTCCACTTGGTGCAGAGATGAGTTCAATTCCTGGATATCCTTGTTAACTTTCTGTCTCATTGATCTGTCTAATGTTGACAGTGGGGTGTTGAAGTCTCCCATTATTATTGTATGGGAGTCTAAGTCTCTTTGTAAGTCTCTAAGGACTTGCTTTATGAATCTGGGTGCTCCTGTATTGGGTGCATATATATTTAGGATAGTTAGCTCTTCCTGTTGAATTGCTCCCTTTACCATTATGTAATGGCCTTCTTTGTCTCCTTTGATCTTTGATGGTTTAAAGTCTGTTTTATCAGAGACTAGTATTGCAACCCCTGCTTTTTTTTTTTCTCCATTTGCTTGGTAGATCTTCCTCCATCCCTTTATTTTGAGCCTATGTGTGTCTCTGCATGTGAGATGGGTCTCCTGAAGACAGCAGACTGATGGGTCTTGACTCTTTATCCAGTTTGCCAGTCTGTGTCTTTTAATTGGAGCATTTAGTCCATTTACATTTAAGGTTAATATTATTATGTGTGAACTTGATCCTGCCATTATGATATTAACTGGTTATTTTCCTCGTTAGTTGATGCAGTTTCTTCCTAGCCTCGATTTTCTTTACATTTTGGCATGTTTTTGCAATGGCTGGTACTGGTTGTTCCTTTCCATGTTTAGGGCTTCCTTCAGGGTCTCTTGTAAGGCAGGCCTGGTGGTGACAAAATCTGTAAGCATTTGCTTATTTGTAAAGGATTTTATTTTTCCTTCACTTATGAAACTTAGTTTGGCTTGATATGAAATTCTGGGTTTAAAATTCTTTTCTTTAAGAACGTTGAATATTGGCCCCCACTCTCTTCTGGCTTGTAGAGTTTCTGCCGAGAGATCTGCTGTCAGTCTGATGGGCTTCCTTTTGTGGGTAACCCGACCTTTCTCTCTGGCTGCCCTTAAGATTTTTTTCCTTCATTTCAACTTTGGTGAATCTGGCAATTTTGTGTCTTGGAGTTGCTCTTCTCAAAGAGTATCTTTGTGGCGTTCTCTGTATTTCCTGAATTTGAATGTTGGCCTGCCCTACTAGGTTGGGGAAGTTCTCCTGGATGATATCCTGAAGAGTGTTTTCCAACTTGGTTCCATTTCCCCCCTCACTTTCAGGCACCCCAATCAGACGTAGATTTGGTCTTTTTACATAATCCCATACTTCTTGCAGGCTTTGTTCATTTCTTTTTCTTCTTTTTTCTTTTGGTTTCTCTTCTCTCTTCATTTCATTCATTTGATCCTCAATCGCTGATACTCTTTCTTCCAGTTGATTGAGTCGGTTACTGAAGCTTGTGCATTTGTCACGTATTTCTCATGTCATGGTTTTCATCTCTGTCATTTCATTTATGACCTTCTCTGCATTAATTAGTCTAGTTGTCAATTCTTCCACTCTTTTTTCAAGATTTTTAGCTTCTTTGCGCTGGGTACGTAATTCCTCCTTTAGCTCTGAGAGGTTTGATGGACTGAAGACTTCTCTCATCTCATCAAAGTCATTCTCTGACCAGCTTTGATCCGTTGCTGGCGATGGGCTGCGCTCTTTTGCAGGGGGAAATTCGCTCTTATTTTTTGAATTTCCAGCTTTTCTGCCCTGCTTTTTCCCCATCTTTGTGGTTTTATCTGCCTCTGGTCTTTGATGATGGTGACGTACTGATGGGGTTTTGGTATAGGTGTCCTTCCTGTTTGGTAGTTTTCCTTCTAATAGTCAGGACCCTCAGCTGTAGGTCTGTTGGAGATTGCTTGAGGTCCACTCCAGACCCTGTTTGCCTGGGTATCAGCAGCAGAGGTTGCAGAAGATAGAATATTGCTGAACAGCGAGTGTACCTGTCTGATTCTTACTTTGGAAGCTTCCTCTCATGGGTGTACTCCACCCTGTGAGGTGTGGGGTGTCAGACTGCCCCTAGTGGGGGATGTCTCCCAGTTAGGCTACTCAGGGGTCAGGGACCCACTTGAGCAGGCAGTCTGTCCCTTCTCAGATCTCAACCTCCATGTTGGGAGATCCACTGCTCTCTTCAAAGCTGTCAGACAGAGTCCTTTGCATCTGCAAGGCTTCTGCTGCTTTTGTTGTTGTTGTTGTTGTTGTTGTTTAGCTGTGCCCTGTCCCCAGAGGTGGAGTCTACAGGGACAGGCAGGTTTCCTTGAGCTGCTGTGAGCTCCACCCAGTTCAAGCTTCCCAGCGGCTTTGTTTACCTCCTTAAGCCTCAGTAATGGCGGGCGCCCCTCCCCCAGCCTCACTGCTGCCTTGCAGGTAGATCGCAGACTGCTGTGTTAGGAATGAGGGAGGCTCCATGGGCGTGGGACCCTCCCAGCCAGGTGTGGGATACATTCTCCTGGTGTGCCTGTTTGCTTAAAGCGCAGTATTGGGGTGGGAGTTACCCGATTTTCCAGGTGTTGTGTGTCTCAGTTCCCCTGGCTAGGAAAAGGGATTCCCTTCCCCCTTGCACTTCCCAGGTGAGGCGATGCCTCGCCCTGCTTCAGCTCTGGCTGGTTGGGCTGAAGCAGCTGACCAGCACTGATTGTCTGGCACTCCCTAGTGAGATGACCCCAGTACTTCAGTTGAAAATGCAGAAATCCAAGTCTTTGCTATTGTGAATAGTGCCGCAATAAACATACGTGTGCATGTGTCTTTGTAGTAGAATAATTTATAATCCTTTGGGTATATACCCAGTAGTGGGATGGCTGGGTCATATGGTACATCTAGTTCTAGATCTTTGAGGAATTGCCATACTGTTTTCCATAATGGTTGAACTAGTTTACAATCCCACCAACAGTGTAAAAGTGTTCCTATTTCTCCACATCCTCTCCAACACCTGTTGTTTCCTGATTTTTTAATGATTGCCATACTTGGAATCAACCCAAATGTCCATCAGTGACAGACTGGATTAAGAAAATGTGGCACATATACACCATGGAATACTATGCAGCCATAAAAAAGGATGAGTTTGCGTCCTTTGTAGGGACATGGATGCAGCTGGAAACCATCATTCTTAGCAAACTATCACAAGAAGAGAAAACCAAACACCGCATGTTCTCACTCATAGGTGGGAACTGAACAATGAGCTCACTTGGACTCGGGAAGGGGAACATCACACAATGGGGCCTATCATGTGGAGGGGGGAGGGGGGAGGGATTGCATTGGGGAGTTATACCTGATATAAATGATGAATTGATGGGTGCTGACGAGTTGATGGGTGCAGCACACCAACATGGCACATGTATACATATGTAACAAACCTGCACGTTATGCACATGTACCCTAGAACTTAAAGTATAATAAAAAAAAAAAAGAAAGAAAAATAAAAATCAAAGATAAAAAAAAAAAAAAAAAAGAAAATGCAGAAATCACCGGTCTTCTGTGTCACTCGTGTTGGGTGTTGGAGACTGGAGCTGTTCCTATTTGGCCATCTTGCTCCGCCCCCCGAAAAATATTTTTAATAAGGACTCCCAAAAGTATTAACATTAAAAAATTGATGAATCATACTACATTATAATTATGTATCAAAAGGTACTATTAACACAAAAGACAGAATGGAGGAAAAATTGTGATCCTTATCATCTAGAAAAGGCTTATATCTAGAATATGGAAAAAACTACAAACCAACAAGCATAAGACAAAATCCGAAAGAAAAGAGGCAAGAGACTTAAGCAGGCACTTTACACAACAGAATTTCAAAATGGATAAAAATGGAAAGAATAGAAAAGAAAATGTATATAACTTCACTAGTCATTTGGAAATTCAGATAAAAATCACTACAATGTATCATGACGCACCTTACAGAATGGTTATACAGATTGACAATACCAAATTTTCACAAGAATCTTGAGCAACAGGATTTCTTGTTCATTGTTCTTAGAACTCAAATCTAGTATGCCACTTTGTAGAAAACCATTTTGTACTATTTACTGACTTTGAAAGTAGATAGTTTATATGACTTTGAAATTCCTTACCTGTCCGGCATATATGGGTGCACCAGTGCAGAAAGACATGTTGAAAATGTTCACAGCAGGCTTATTTATTTATTTATTTATTTTTGAGATGGAGTCTCACTCTGTCGCCCAGGCTAGAGTGCAGTGGCCGGATCTCAGCTCACTGCAAGCTCCGCCTCCCGGGTTTACGCCATTCTCCTGCCTCAGCCTCCTGAGTAGCTGGGACTACAGGCGCCCGCCACCTCGCCCGGCTAGTTTTTTGTATTTTTAGCAGAGATGGGGTTTCACCGTGTTAGCCAGGATGGTCTCGATCTCCTGATCTCGTGATCCACCCGTCTCAGCCTCCCAAAGTGCTGGGATTACAGGCTTGAGCCACCGCACCCGGCCAGCAGCCTTATTTTTAATTGCTACAAACTAGAAATAACACAAATGGCCATCAAGAATGGAATAAATGGCTGTGATATAATCATTCAATGAAATCATATATGGCAATGAAAATCATCAAACTTCAGCTACATATACAACATAGATATAAACATAATACTGATTAAAAGATGCCAGACACAAAATAAAAACATTTTGTATGTTACGAAGCCATTAATTCAGAGGACCAAACATACATACAGCTGACCCTTGAACAACAAGAGGGTTACAGATGTCTACCCCTATGTAGTCAAAAATACGTGTATAACTCTCTACTTCCCCAAAACTTAACTACTAGTAGCCTCCTTTTGACGGGAAGTCTTACCGATAACATAAACAGTTGATTAACACATAATTTGTATGTTAAATGTATTACATACTGTATTTTTACAATACATTGAGCCAGGCAAAATAAAATGTTATTAAGACAATTATAAGGAAGGGAAAATAGATTTACTATAAGTACTGTACTCTATTTACTGATATCATAATTTTGTGCTATCTGTTTTCAAGATTAACGTCTGAAGTGGTGAGAATCGCCATCTGCAGACCTCAATCTATGGTGCATATCAAGTAATCAAACCTTTTCTTGTAATGCCATGACTTTTCTCTGTTTCTTGGGGGCACTTCCAGCATTACTAGTGGCACCTCCTATGGTTTCCATGGTGTTATTCAAGGTTTATGGTATTGCAGTAAACATGATGAAAAATACACGAGAAGCACAAGAGATGTTTTACTGAGATACGCAATTTCTTGGAGAGATGAGCCGCTTATGCAGAGCTGATTAACATCACAAAAGCGTTTTAAGCAGGCACTCTCAACACTTGAGTCCACCACAATAGCTACAAGAGGGGGCTACAAAATTCTTACAGTAGTTGAGTGTGTACTACAATTAATTTTATGCCAGTTATGACTTAATACTGCATCTTTACATTCATTTGCATTTCTCTCAACTGTGATTGGTGCCATGTACAGTCTGTGTTTGTGTGGGTAAGTTTTGAAAAATCTTAACTTTTTGTAATCTATTTGTGTATATTTTATGGTAGTAAATGGTAAAACAGACTAGTGTCTCTGTATATTTTATGCATTTATGGCATACATAACTTTTTCTTAATTTTTGATATTTCTAGACTACACAGTTTGTCTGCAAGTTTTTTCAAATTGTCACGAATTTCAAACAAAAATGTTCCAACATAGTTACTGAAAAAAAATCCATGTATAAGGGGACTAAAGCAGTTGAAAGCCATGTTGTTCAATATGTTTAGGTTAAAACTGTTTTCCAACATATGCATTCTCTTACTAGACTTTGTGACACTGAGCAAAATGCATTGCATATAACATGCTAAAGAAAGGCTTGCTATTGGATGAATCCATTCGTTGGATAAATGTTTTAGTGAGTGATTTGTATTATTCCAATTGGATTGGATCTGTTGTATAACTCAGAATCATCCCTCCTAAGCACTTTTGCATTTGGATTACGCACAGTTAAACCAAGGGGAATAGAAAGGGTACAGAATAAAACAGAAAAGATCTTGTTACAAACCGTATGACATTATTGATCTCTTAAAATAATCACTTGGAGTGAGTTTCTACCTACCAGGCCAGCTCAAAATTTGTATTTGGTTAGGGAGGGTAAACTGATTTTCTTAGAACTGAAATCACTTGTCAGAAAAGAAGACTACAAAACATGATGTGGACACAAGTACCAGTGAAAGGTTTCAGGGGACGTACCTAGAAGCTATGTTTATAGGCTCTGATGATAATTTAGTTCAACTGAACTATAACATTAAGCTTAATTCTCCGTCCTAAAATACAGCAATTACAGGTATAAATCAGACCCCTATTCAGGATCAGTGTTCTATGGCAGTGGGGAATATTTAAGAGACACTGCTACTTCCTTTCTTCATGATTTTGAGAAGTCAAGTAGAGCCTTTAGAAAGACATTCCAACTTTTTTTCTCTCTAAGTCAAACTTTTTAGCTGAATATTACTCCAGGGTTTTTCTGTAATACTAACTAACATATGGCCAAGGGTAGATCTCCTGAGGTAATGAGTCTATTGTCCTCTTGCTACAGAGAAAATTGAAACCAAAATGCTAAAGAAAATCAATATGCTGAAATCTGGGTAAATAACTCATAATGTGTTTCTTAGAATGTCAAAACTGGAACAAGACACTGAACCTCTCTTGATTAAGCTTAAAAACAATAATTCTGTAATATAGAATAGGATCTATGTGGATAAGTGAACATATGTATTTCTTAAAAGAGAAAACTGAGACTAGCCTATGATATAAATCTAATATTTGAACATTAATTTTAACATGAAAGGTATTTTTAGTGAGACTAAATATCTTATGACTAGATATCATTCCACAGAAATCACAGATAAAATCCTATATACAGCATCATCATATTGCTCTTTATCTCCACTGGAAAAATAAACTTAAGCTATAGTAGCAGAAACCCAGTCACATATGTTAAGGACAGCCTTAATAGCAAAGGTCATTGGATTCAAGAACGGACTTATTTGAAGTAGAATTTGTGGATTCTGCTACTGTGTAGTTATTGAATAATAAGACCCACCTGTCTAGCATGACTTTTATGCATTTTTCAGCTGAAGCCAAAAGAATGAATCGGATACACTTTCAAGGATCTTTGCCATCATGTAATTCTTCAAGATTGATTCAATATATTTTAAGAAGCATAATTCAAAGATCAGAAGGCAGGGGCATACATAGTATTGTTGTGAATACAAGTCACTTCTGTAATGTTTACAGATGTGGATAGATGGTGGATATTGAGCTTTTTGCTATCTTATTTGTCAATTTTTCGTGAAGAAAACTATAAAATTACTGATATACTAAGCTTTCTAATGGTTGTAATTTATTATGTGAAACAAAGTTTAATATAATGAGGAAAGCATTTTTGATGAGTTTTATTTGGAACTAGCACAGTTTTGTAATAACATGAAATCCCATTTCTTTTGTAGACAAATGTGTACCATATATTGTTGTTACCAAAGTACTGTTAATTTGATTTTTTAAAAATTGTTTTCAGTTACTCCAGATCTTATCAGAGGAAAAATTAATGAAAATCAAACCCTTTAAAAAGGCTTTGTGTGGTTGAGATTAAATTATACCCTTTCCAAAGCTTGCTGTTTGTATACTAAATGTTATCACCACACAATTGTGGTTTTATCACCATATCTTTCTGGGCCCAATTTATTAGCAGCAAAAAGAAAGGAATTTTAAAATCTACATTTTGATGCATTATATTGCATTTCCTTACTTTTCAAATATCTGTGCATTTGCCTTAAATTATCATTTTTATGATACATGGCATTTCCTTTTTATTTCCTTTGAGTAAACATCATAAAAAGAATGATGAGAATACACAACATCAGAATATCAATGTTTAGAATAAAACATCAATTTAAGAAGTACTGGTAATTTTCTTTATGGAATAAATTCAAACTTGTCTTTGTCTTTAGTAATAAAAGTTTGGAGTATCCCTTTGTGTCAAAAATAGATCATTTAGGGCAATCGGGTGATGAGGTGTTTATTGCACCAACAAAAAATCACATCAGACACATTGGATGAAGAAATTCACACAGGCTATGATCAGTTAGGAATGAAGGCAGTTATCACACTCTGCTTATTTTTTACCACTTTTGTTCACTTCAAATTTCATAGAGAGCTGAATTATTTTAGCAATATCCTCTCTGCTCTGGTATGTCTGTCTGTAATTTGAAGTCATTTCCAGTAGATGGCAAAATAGGTATCATATCCAAGAATACAGTTCTATCATAGCAGACATAACTGCTATGATAATGGATACCGTAGAAGATCATAAGCAGTGGCATTTTTTAGAGCATATTAAAGAGTACTGTTTATTTTTAAATAAAATATGTAACACAACTAGCAAAAGGAGGCTGACATGTACTGAAGATAATTTGGCAAGCAATAATTTTAACAATAACAAAATACTCTGAAATCTATTTCTATACCAGGCACTACAAACATTTTCAATTTTTCTCACTAGGATATATAATGTGTCATAGTTGAAGACTTTCCAGGTCATCTACTTTCACAGATTTCAATCTAGCTTGTTACCTCTGTATATGGAGTTCCTACCTCTGATCTACCCTGGCCCTTTGGAATTTGATGCGTGTCTCAGCAGGCAAGACACTCCAGCACTAGCTTCATATCCTCTCTCTACCCTTCTCCTATTTTTGAGATCCTGGCCTGCACGTTATCTGCATTTTTCTGACCCTCTCTTTACATTTCTACGTTAATTTTGCTCTTTCTAGGCTTGATTGTTGCATTCTCTAAGGATGCAGGCTGGGCACAACCGTATTTTCTCTCTTAGCTCCTCGGATGGGATATCCAGCTCCCATATTCTCTTGACCTGTCACTGACCACCTGGCAGAGTCTATTCCACATCTTATAAGAACAAAATCCTCAGTTCTTAGCTGCCTAAAACATAATACAGCTAACAAATGGTGACTTACTTTTATTTCTGGCAGAGTTCTTAGGAGACACTTTTGCTCCTTAAAGAGTTGACTGAGCATTTGCCATGTGAGCATAATCAAATATAAATGACCCTCGATATTTCAAATGTGTGGAGAAATCTGCCAATGGATTGCTGTTCCCACTTACACATTTCTGATTTTAAATTCTGGGATGTACCTACAGACTAGAAAGCTGAGAGAAGAGATAGCTTTGTTTTTTCAATGAAGCATTTCATTTTTCAACTTTAATTAAAACAGATGTCTTATGTGAAGATTCTTTTATTTACATAGAATACACTGCTGAAACACAGGCTTTCACTCTCTGAAAAGCCTTTATCGACCAGGAAAATGAGGCCAGGCTAACTCATCTTCATTTAACTACTTTGAAATTTCAAACATTTCAATTTCAAGTGCTCACCACAGCGTCTTTCATGCTAAGCTCTACGTATGGGTCTGCACAATCCAAGCGAATTATCACAGAAGGAGTGAGAATGACAATTGACCAATCCTTGGTTTTTATTCTTGAATCTGTCAAGACTCCTCAGTGGGAAGTGGGTTAATGTTTGCAGAAGCCTCTCAATATAAATCACAGCGGCTATAGGGCTAAACTTATGAGTGCCCATCTTGTGAATCCCCTTAATAGCTATGTAACGTTCTGCCCTCTACAGTCTTTATTTTCAGATTCAAAACCTGAAAATTCCTAGAGTTATATTGTCAAGCCTGAGGGTGTGTGATGATTTGCTGATTTTGTGAAACTTACTTTACATACTTTTTTTTCTCTCATCTGATAGGTTGATGGCTTTTTTACTCTATGAAGAATCCCTCTACTTATATCCTAAGTAGATAGTAATGAAAGTCACTTCCCGTCCTCACTTTTTGTTTTTAAGTTTTCTTTCTTTTATTCAACTTCTCATTAATTTCTCTTTCTATAAGGGTTATTTCTTCTGGCTAAGGTATTTGAAAGAGGTTCTTTTTAGGTACTTTTTTCCTCTTATTTTCTGGCTCCGACCATGCCAGGATGTCACCAACTGCAATGCAAAAGCTATAAGAAGTAAGTTTCCCTATTTTGTTTCCTTTTAAACATGTAGTGCAGTGTTTTACATAAAATGAGTCACAGCATTTTTTTTTCAAAGACTGATTGATTGACCTACCTTTTCAATATGAGGTGATGTAGCAGCCTCATAAAATGTTGGTATTCATTTTCCATGTCACTTTTCTGACAGAACATGCGTTATACAGGGCATTTTCTGCACTTTAATTGAAAACAGGCCTTATAGATCATCCTCAGAAGATTGTAAATATGCATAAATTCCTACATCCTTGGTGAGATTTCTTTCTTGCTGGCTAAAGTTGAAGAGAATGATTTCCATTTCTACAGGAAAAAATAAAATAGAAAAAGCATTGCATGCAACTTGGTGAATGCTCAGTAAATAATAAACATCAACAATAATCATTTATTTTGAACAAATACTTTCAATTTTACAATGTTAAAGGTAAATAATTAACTGAGATTTTTCAAAATATTCAATATCAAATTGTATTTAGAACGGAAATGTCCACTCATAACTACTAAAAATACATGAAAAAAATGGTAAGTAGATGATTCAAATATTACCAACCACGATGATAATCATAGTGACATACTAATAGAAATAAAGTTATATACCACTTGGAAGATGATGAGTAAAGTTTCTCTAGAGATCATTTCTTTCTTTACAGAGGCAATACAAGTTTACGGTCAAAGAAAATTTATGATTCTACTATCCTTGTAAAAATACAAATTACTAATTTTAAATTATTACAGTTATCATTTTTCTAAGATATTTTTACCTCAGAATTGGAAATTATTAAAATTCAAAACTTAATTCAATTTAAAAAGAAATGTAAAACTTTCCCTGATATTTAACTAAAGTGACTAATATTAGATCATTTAGGTATTTTTAGATAAAATAAGCCATTTTGACTAGAATAATTTTGTTCTCAGGTTAACTAAAGATATAGTTTATAGGGAGGCCTGTAAAAATATATTTCACAAGGTATATATGGTAACACTCTACTTTTTCAGCAAACTCAACCCTATAAAATAAGCTAAGAACTGAAAAGGCTGCTTCTTATATAAAAGTATCTAACACTAAATCCTAGTGTTGCCTTTATTTAAAATCTATTTATAGCTACTACCTTAAAAATTATTTATTTGATGTCCAAGATGATAGTTGGTTGTAACCTCTTTTTTTCTACTCAGATTCCCTTCACCAGCAAGGTGAATGTTCACTGCTAAAGACTTAGAGGCTCCTCTTTGACTGAAGAAATTTTCCTTAGCTAAATAGGAGCAAACTTGTCTGGAAGATTCCAAATCTCTATTCCAACATTCCCACCTCTACTGCACAGAACAGTCATCCCAGACTGACATGAGGGCAAATAAACCTAGAGCATTTGCTTCAAGGTGCAGAACAACTCTATGGTTTAGTCCATGTTCTAGTACTTCTCATAGGACCAGGCTAAAGTTAGTTTTCAGCAAAACCACATTCTTGCTTGGCTTCTTCCCTTTTCTAGCATGCTATGCCCATGTCTTCTCCTGAGAGTCCTCCCTTGATATATCACTTTAACACAATCCTCAACTCAGCCTCTCCTTCTAGAGAATCAGGGCTATGAAAAAGTCCCAAAAGTTTAGAATCAGAAAATTAGAAGATTATGGAATGCTAAATATAGTCAAAATTTAAAACAAAGGATGACAGTTTGAAAAAATACAATTCGAGAGAAGACTCAGGACTTGTCTTTCAGCCTTGGTAGATTAACTGGTATCAAACTCATCTTCATACTCCAGGCATTTGACAACAGACAAGAGAGATCGGTGATTCTCCAAAGAAGTAAAACACAAATTATGCCTCGTGCTCCTATTGGCTTTCTCCCTGGGGAACTCTGACAGTATAGCATGGAGGTGGTGCCCAAAAGTCTGAAGCATCTGAGGTGACTGCAGAGTGGGGTACATGAGGAAGGGCTGCTGAGCAAAAGAAGGCATTTGAGACCTGTGTGGAGTTTTCCCTACGGTGTTTGGTCCAGGGGTGGCCTGTACACTCAGAGAACAAACCTCTGCAAGCTCTAACAAGCTGAAAGTAGCTCAGATATACAATAAGTTTGTTTATGGTTAAAAGATGTGGAGAGAATTGCTGAGTACCTCAGGCATCCAGTTGAGAAACCATACAAATTATACCTTAAGAGTAACGACTATGCACCAGAAGTAGGGTCATGATCTAGGGCTAAAGGATGAACCAAAATATAGTCCTAACAAAGCATATAGCCAAGTCTTTGACAAAATCAAGAGAATCCCTAAACAGGTAAGCTGCCTGCCATAACTAGACAAAATAACCTTTAGAGGAAGACAACATAATCAAGCCTCTATAAAATGTACATTTTCCAGCATACAAGTAAAAAGTATCAGACATGAAAAAAGAACGTGACAAGTAATCTATAGAAAGAACAGTCAGTAAAAACCAAGAACAATTTTTTTCAGATGATAAAATTAGCACAAGGACTTTAAAACAGCTATTACAAACATGTAAGAGATACTATGGAAAATATAGACATAATGTGCAAAAAGCTGAGGATTCTTAGCAGAGAAATAGACACTGAAAAACAAGGTACCACATGGAAATTATAGAACTGAAAACTACTTTATCATAATTTAGAAAAAAATGACTACATTATATAAATAGTAAATTGGACATGCCAGAAGTAAAGGTCAGTGGACTTGAAGATAGATCAATAGAAATTACCCAAGCTGAAGAACAAAGAGAAGATTGAAAGAAAAATGGACTGTTATTTGGTTTCCTGTGAGACCATACCAAGCAATCTAAATCCAGAAATAAAAGATAGAATAAGTTGGAAAAAAATTGAAAAATAATGGTGAAAAATTTCCACATTTGATTAAAAACATTAACCTTCAGAATTAAGAGGTTTAAAAAAAATACATTCCAGGTTAAAAAAAAAAATACATTGAAAACCAAATATAAGAAGACAATTTTAAAAGCAGCCATAGGAGGAAAATAAGACAAATTATATATAATAGTATTACAAAAACAAATGATGGCTGATTTCTTATCAGAAAGAAAAAATGAACGCTATATTTAAAGTACTAAAAGGAAAAAAGAAACAAAAAACAGGCTTAGTCCAAAATTCTATATCCAGTAAAAATTGCCTTAAGGAAAATGCTTGAAATTTTCAGCTAAGTTGAAAAGAGAGTTTGTTGGGAGAACAACTATACAACATGATATGCTAAATGAAGTTAAGTTGTAGAGAAATAATACTTAGTAGAAATTCAGATCTACTGGTAAAATAAATAGCAGAGGTTATAAATATGTTAGCACACAAACAAAACTATCTTTTATCCCTGTTCTTAAATTATGCAAATAATAATTGACTGAATGAAGCAAAAAAGAGCTGTATTGTACCATATGGTTTCTATAGAGTGAAATGTTCACTTCCCACCATGTCTTGCTTCATATGTTGAAGCTCTACCCCCCAAGGTGATGGTGTTTAGAGATGAAGAGGTAACTAGGATGAGATAAGGTAGAATCAGAGGCCTTATCACAAGAGAAAGAGACATCAAAGCGCTTGTTCCCTCTCTCTCCATTATGTGAGAAGACAGTGAGAAGGCAGCCATCTACAAGCCAGAAAGAGCCCTTACCAGAACCTAGCCATGATGGACCTGTGATATCGAACTTCCCGGACTTCAGGACTTTGAGAACAGATTTCTGTTGTTTAAGCAACCAAGTCTATGAGATTTTGTTATTGTGGCCTGAACAGATTAGTACAATTGTATATACAGGTTGAGTATCTCTTATCCAAAATGCTTCAAATTTCTGATTCTTTCAGATTTTAGAACATTTGCAAATACATAATAAGATATCTTGAAAATGGGGCCAAAGTCTAAGCACAAAATTCATCTGGGTTTTATACATAACTTATACACATAGCCTACAGGCAATTTTATGTAATATTTTGAATGATTTTGTTCATGAAGTAAAGTTTGTTTTAAAGTACTTATGTGTGGAATTTTCCATTTATGATGTTATGTCAGCTCTCAAAAAGTTTTAGCTTTTTGAGCATTTTGAATTTCAGATTTTCAGATTGGGGCTGCTCAACCTGTATTATACTATATGATTTATGACATATATATGGGTAAATTATATGATAGTAATATCACAAAATATGAGAACTTAATGGAGATAATAGGTTAAGGTTTTTATATCTTACATGGAATATTATGTGATAATTAAATTATAGGTAATTACTAGGTCTGCCATTATAAGAAATTCAATAGTGAAAATATAATAAAAAGTATTCAAAAAGCAGCAACAAAGCAAGAAGCAATGAACAAGAAACAGATGGGAGAAATGGAAAATAGTGGACGGTAGATTAAAACCTAATCACGTCAGTATTTGTATGATATATGTATATAAATTAATACTAAAATTAAAAGACTATAAGAAGCATTTCAATTCACAGGAATATAAAATAACAGCATATACATATAAATCATAGCCTTAAATATACCCAGTAAAAATTAAATGAAAATCATAACTTTATGCAAAGTAAAAAATAAAAACAAGAAATAGAAGCATTTATAACTGTCAATGGAGATTTTAGTTTATTTTCCTCAATAACTGAGAGAACAAGCAAGACAAAAGTATTAATGAGTGTATATTGAACCACAACTAATAAAATACGCAATTTGCAAACAGAGAGTACTTTAACAATTTCAGAATATTCGTTACTCAATTTTCTTACTAAAATTGAAAATGCACATAGGATACACATAAATAGAAGTTTGAGGAGAGAGGAAAGTTATGAATAGGTCTAGAGAGTGAAGGAATGGTTGAATTAGGGAAACATGATCCTTTGCCAGGTAGCATTAGGGTTTATAGTGTCTCACATGTTTATAGTGTCTCAATCATGTAAGATGTCAATTTATTTAATCCCAATATATGAGTATCTCTAAAGATGTAAAGTCAGGAAATTAGAAAATATATATTCTATTTCAAAGAATCTAAGATGGCATTAGTCATAAGATGTATCAATTGTATGTACTGCTAAGAAAAAAATAGCTGCCAATTTAATTATGACACGATTTTTTTATGCAATGAATTTTAAGAAATATTGACTTACAGGTATTAAAATGTGGGGCAAAAAGGCATGTTTTTGATTGATGAAGTATAGTATGAGAGAATCTAACAGAATAAGCATTACAGAAAAAGATATTAATACCTGTTTTGTGATACTAGTGACAAGAATCTATACTCAGAAAAGATATATGCTACAGGAAAGTACTCCAATATTAGAGTTAGAGTTAGTTAGTCCAATAACAGATTTAGTCTGAGCAGCAATGAATGGACATTGATTCTCACTTTCTTTGGAGTGGGGGTGTATTTTAAGAGGCAGATGTACAGAAATTTAGAGCATGAAGTCTAAAGTTTGAATTGTACCACTTACTAACTATGTGATTTTGAACAAGCCATTTAAATCTGTGTTTCAGTTTTCTTTCTGTGAGCCTTGGCTTAGAAACAACTACTTTAGAAACTTGTCTTGAGGATGACAAGAGAGACTATATGCTTACTATATAATACATCAAAACTTTATATCTAGTAAATAATCAGTAAAAACAGCATGACTGCATCTCTCTCTAATAAAAATATGCAAAAAAGACCTGTTAGGTGGTTGTTGCAGAAGAAAGAAGAAGGGATAACAATATTGCCTACCCAGCTCCTATAATGTGGTTCTTTTCCAGGGTTTCTTATTTCGTTGAATGATTCCATCATCATCCACTAATACAAGGCAGACATCTGAGAACTATCTTCGGCATTTCTACCCCATTCCTCACCTCCCCCTTATTCTACCTAAATCAGAGTCCTATATCTTTTTCTCCTTAATAAATTTCAAATGTATCCACTTACCTGAATCTTTACCATTATCAACTTAGACCAAACTATTAACCCTTATTGCAATCTCTTAGCCTAATTCAAAGGCCTCTACATTGTCTACCACAGGTAATTCTTACCCTCTCATCTCCATGACAACTTCTATTCTCTTATCAAACTCTTCAGCTATTACCATTGCATGTAGGACAAAATGTAATTCCTTTGAGATTCTTCACAATCTGGCCCAAATCTGTCATTGGTTGTGGTAATTAGCCAGGAAGGGGAAAAAAAGTACATTCATTAAATCCAACTATATTTAAAATGTAGACTAATTCTCTGTTATTGAACTGGGAAAAGGAGGCCATTTTGTGTTTGTGGTGAACATGCACTACATTATTACAAGGATAAAATTCTTTATTAGGATTAGGAAAATTATACAGAACATTGAAATGAGCAGCGTATCAGGTGGTGTGGGGCTCTAGAAACAGGAAATCAGGGACACGATGAAAGGATACCTTGAGCAGTCACCTTGATTTGAGTCTCACGTTGGCATAGGCTGAACTCTGTACATGGAAAGCCACAGGGAAGTTTGGATGGCACAGATTTAAATCCAGGCCAGCTGTGCAGACATCTAGCAATTAATTAAGGTAAATAATGGGATTGGCAGAATAAGGTGGGGGTAGTACAAACTGGCTCAAGGAGTTACTGAATATCAAAACTAGGGATGAAGCAAGTTCAGGAGCATGACCAGGACTGGATTTTGAACACGCAGATATCCCCTACTGCCACATCCCCCTTCCCATCCTTATTCTGCCATTCTAAATGTGACCTAATTACATAAAAATTCATTTTGAGATTATACATATTACTTTTTTCTATGTTGCTGCAGACTATGTTAAGTAGTTCTTAATTTTTGATGCAATTAGAATCACCAGAGAAACTCCTAGAATTTCTGATTCAGTGGGTGTGGATTAGGGCCCAAGAATCTGCATTTATAATGAGGTCACAGGTGATGCTGATGCTATTTGGAGACCACATTTTTAGCACCACAAGGATATATTTAAGTGGTATAAAGATATAGAAAAATCCTAATTCATCTGAACTGCCTTTGGGGAGGGCATACTACATATTAGGAGGAAATATTTGTGTTTGAAGAGGGGAATGAGACTCCAGAATGTATGCTTAATACAATGGCTTCTCATTCAGATACTACTGTTCATTAGAAGCCTCTTTGCTTTTCTGAGCTTTGGCATCAATTGGAATATGCATGTCTGTGGAGCAAAGCTAAGGCTGAATTTAATCTCTCAACATTAAAAAGAGACAAGGAATTAAAATATGTCAGAAATAGAGTGGAGAGGGGCCAGGAAGAATTCATGCAGAGAGGAGAAGAGAAGCAGAAATAAGTCTCTAAGCAATGGTAAACCTCAAGTGGAACTTAGTAAAAGGAAAATGTGTAAGGGATTTTTAGGCAATTAGTTCTGGGTAAGTGAGATTATAAATGATCAAAAATGCTTTGAAGCAAAAGAATCCTTTGCCCCAGTTGGAGCATAGTGCTGTGTGGACACAGGAATCAGAGGAAGAGGGGGAAGCCGATGACTGGTTAAAATAGTCTTATAAAATATGATTAAAATAACGATTTTACAATTTAAATTCAAGCTGTAATTATGATATTTTATCTGTCATATTTTAACATTTGCTATGTATGCACCCTTTCCAAATGAAATAAACATTTCAGAGCTGTCAACTAACATGAAATTAGAATTATAAATCTCAAGAGCTTGTGGGAAAAGTAGATCAGGTAAGAATGAATATTCCTTCAAATCATGAAACATAAACAAATTCCAACTCATTTAATATCCCATGTTTCTAGAGACACATTAAAGTCAAGGTCATACTATGTAAGAATATTCCCTTGTTCATAGTCATTAATTCCCAGATTTATTCATCTTTGCTAAAATAACAAAGTGCTGACCTGACTAGTTAATTAAGCAAGCAAGAAGAGAAATATTTTACAAAAACAAAATAGTAAATGATCTGGAGATCTTTGTTTTTTAAAATAAAATCTTCACCTCTCTTTTTCTAATCTTAGAATATATACCTTTATGGAAAAAGGAAAAATATAGAAAATTAAAAATCATAAAATAAAAATCAGCTGCACTGCAAACTGGTACAGATATTTTGGCATATTATTTACCTATATCTGTTATTGTACACATCACAGAAAAAAACAATGAAATACTCTACATTCAAAACTGCATTTACATATCACTTTATTTTTATTTTTGACTCTTCAGCTTCAGATGTTTCTCATATAAGCAGTATATTCTTAAAACATGTTTTGCTTTTATCCAAACCAGATAGATGTTCTCTCTTAATGGGAAGTTTAATTATTTTACATGTGTTGATATTTGGTATGTTATTTTTATGTATTAGTATTTATGCTATTTATTTTCATTAATTGTCACATTAATTATATAGGTATATATTGGCTTTTACATTTTTAAATGATTTAGAGTTTATATAGTAGAGTTTAAAATACTACAAATGATTAAATTTATTTTCACAGTTGTCATATTCAGGATGAATATCATTACTTACAACTCTCTCAATGTAAAATGAAGAATCTAGTATAGTATTCTCTTGCTCTCCAATTTCTCTCAATGAAAAATGAACTGAGTATATACACTCAAGTCATTATTATTAATTTTTGGGGGGGACATCAACCTTTAAGAATCATTAATGATGTTTTCTTTTTGTGATTTCATTCCCATATTGTCAAATATTTTTGTCCTTCATACTAGCATTATGATATGCTAGTATATCCCCTGGCACATTGGTGTGCAAAAGTATTTGTTGAATTAATAAGTAATCTAAACTTAATATAAAATAGCCATCACAAAGATGGAGAGATAGAATCAGGGCTTATGCCATTCTATAAATCCATTCTTCTCTATTTCAGAGTTTATATTTTCAATTAGTGCATTTTCAGGGCAGATTACATAGATCATTTTTTATTCTGTGTTCTAATTTTGCATGTCCAAAAGTCTTTTCACATTGCCCTTCTACATTAATGACAAGTTAAAAATAAACCAGGATTGAATGAGTTTAAGATGAACCAGGGTTACATTAATTTTACCTAAAAGTGGTCTCATTATTTATATATGTATGTTTATTTTTTCTTTATAATCAAAATTCAAGACTTCTTTAAAATATGTCAAATGGGTGTTCTTTTAGTATTATTTGAACCAAGAGTACAGTGAATTCTTGTAGTCAACAGTTTACTTTAAAAAAAGTAAAACATCATGGAAATATTTTTGACTATCACAACATGTTTCTGTTTTCTTTATGTCAGTTTATGTCTTAAAATGTAGTTCATCCATGACTTAGAACTATACTCACTCTATATTCTCTGCTTTTGATATTCATCATGTTTTTCATAGCTATTGTATTTAAGGATATTTTTGGTCTGTTTTCCAAATTGTGGATTTGACTTTTGTGTATGGTAGATTCTGTTCTTTCTTAACTCTTATGAAAATATGTTTTCTGCTTACATCTTTAGTTTCTTAGCATTTGTTGCATATATAAACCAGTTCTCTTTTTATTTAATCTTTGATACTTTATTTTAGGCAGACTATTATTTCTTAATATTTCTGAAAACTCAAACTGAATGTACTCTTACCTATACTGATGTATCCTGTAGTAAATATTTTTTATAGCTCTTCTTTCTGCTTATTTTAGGGAAACGGTTCCATGCTCTTGTTACAGAATATCTTATAAGTCTCTATATTTTTCTTCTTAATTTTCATTTTCCCCACCCTCCAATGTATACAATTCTAAAGCAGTAGAAATCTATTTTGATTAAGAGGTGGCTGATTGTCCCTCTATGCTTTCTTTATTTCCACAGATGTTTATTTCTGAGATCTTAAGTTATATTATTTAGATAAGTTTTGCTCAGGCCTTACTTTCCCCACTTTGTATTAAGTACTTATATCATGTAGTTCTGCTGCCTTGATGCGAGGATTTTACATTGTTTCATAGCCTTGTTCTGGTTATAATTTGAAGAAATCTGTACGTCTTTTTTTTTTTTTTTTTTTTTTTTTAAATGTAAACACTGTTCTCTCTAGAGCATACAGCTGTCTGTGCTCATTTTGTTTTTCCTTTGTTTTACTTTACATGACTTAACTCAGAATAAAAGGCACCATGAGAGATCACCTCCTGTCTCAGACTGTGTGGCCTTACACAGAATTGTCTGATCTGGTATATAATAAGTAGTGAGGCCCAGAGGAGGAAACAGTTCTCTGGCCATAAATAGAGGCTTCCTTCAGGAGGAAGACTGACCTAGAATCTTTGGTGGCACGGGATCTAAGTCTTCAATGTGGAAGTGAGGTTGGGAGGAAGGCTTCTATTTCCTTTTTGTTCCCCAGCTGTTTTGTTATTTCAGAAATCAGTGCAAGTCACTGTTTTACAATATCCAAATCTGACCCATTCATTTGTTTGAAAATTCTGTTATCCTAAGTAAAAGAAGCAGCATGGCTCAATGCATTGTGGCTTGAGGAACCATAGCGATTCTAGGAACTAAAACGTAGCCAGCTGCATCAGAGCATTTCAAGCAAGAGTATGATGCAAAACAAAGCTAGAGGATGCAACAACACAGCACATCTTAACAGGTGTAAAATATCAGCCCTTTAAGAAATGTTGCCTTTCTCCTAAGAATAGTGGTGAGCCATCGATTTCCAGTGGTTTTCCACTTTTCCTAGAGTAAAAAGCAAACTCCTCTCCCCGACTCATGAAGTCCTGTGTTCCAACAGGCTTTGCCTGCCTCCCTGGCACCATCCACTCTATTTCTCCGACCTGCCCTAGCAGCACTGCCCCTCTCTCCATTTCTCAAAGATGCCAAGCTTGATCTCACCTCAGGAATTTTGCACAAATGTTCTATCTATCACAAAATTTTTATGTTGATATTCGTGTTTGCTCATTCTTGTCATTCATAGAGACACTCTTTGACTCCCTGCCCCATTCTGAATTTTTCTTTTGTGTTAACTAGCTGTAATTTTCTGCAGAGTCCCTATCACTAATATATATATATATATATATATATATCTCACTTATATATATTATATATCTCTCAGTCATATGTGTGTGTGTGTATATATATATACATATACATACATACACATATCTGTATGCGTGTGTGTGTGTGTTCTCTTTGCATGCTTATTGTCTATTATCTCCACTCACATAAGCTCTGTTCAAATGGAGGTCTTGCCTATCTTGTTTACTTTTTTTTTAATGAGGGAAAATAAAAGTATATAATATTAAGTATGAACTCAATGATATTTATCATATATTGAATGGATTCTTCTATTCCTGGCTTACATAACAGGATGCATATATGGAGTTTCACAAAACTAGAAAATATTAGAAGAGGCCCAGGTTTACAGTGAGGAGCTGGGAGGGGAACATACTACATTGCAAATGAGATACTATTGAGACAAATATGAAGCAGGACAATTACTTGGACATGGGTAAGAAATACCACTTGAATTGTGAATAAATGATACTTAGGTCTTGAGTGAAGATGGAAATAACTAGGAAGGGATTATGAGTTCAGATCATGATATTGTTTTATAAAGCTTCTGCACACATTTAAAGTCAGTGATTTTCACAACACTAGTGGTAGTCAAGTTTCTCTTAAAAGATCATAATAATGATGACAATGATGATGATGACATGTGTGCATAAACTTGGAACTCCAAAACGAATTCCTAGGATTTGAATCTCAACTTTGTGTGACTCTTAACTACTAGTTAACCCGCCTGTCTCTTCGTTTCCTCATCTATAAAATGGGAATAGTAATGCTTTACACCTTATTGGTTTCTTATGAAGATTATCTAAAATAATAAGACATCTAAAAATAGTGCCTAACAAGTAGAAAATGTATGCTAACGTGGTAATTATAAGTATTTTTTATGTCTTTCTCTTTTTCTCTTTCTCTCTTTCACACTGGTATATAGTTATATATCACAAAATGAGCAGTTCAAATTGAAATAGGCCATTTAATTGGAAATATACATATAATTGTGTAACCAACACACCAATTTAAATATAAAACATGTCCATCACCCCAGAAATTCACTCAAGTCTCATTCTACATAATAACCTTTCTTCCTAAAGGCAAATCCTATTTGGAGTTCTGTTTTGCCTGTTTATGAAATTCATATTAACAGAATCTTATAGTATGTCCTCTCTTGTGTTTGATTTTGTTTCCTCCCTACAAAGGCTTTGAAATTCTTCCATAGTACATCCATAGTTCATTCCTTTTTATTGTTAAGTATCACATTCTCATGTGAAATTATCAAAATTTGTCTCTTCATTCTTCCATTGATAAAATGAGTTATTTCCAATATATTGCTATTCCAAATAAGGCTTCAAAAGTCACTTATGTAGAAGGTCTTTAGTCTGATATATTTTTTTTATTTTACTTTGGTTAAATATATTAAAGGGCTGGACACAGTGGCTCATGCTGGTAATCCTAGCACTTTGGGAGGCCGAGGCAGGCAGATCACCTAAGGTCAGGAATTCAAGACCTACCTGGTCAACATGGCGAAACCCCATTCCCACTAAAAATACAAAAGTTAGCCAGCCATGCTGGCCGGCACCTGCAATCCCAGCTACTTACGAGGCTAAGGCAGAAGAATCTCTTGAACCTGGGAGGCAGAAGTTGCAGTGAGTTGAGACTGCACCACTGTACTCCTGCCTGAGTGACAGAATGAGACTGTCTCAAAAAAAAAAAAAAAAAAAAAAAACAATAAAAATTAATTAATTAATTAGTTAATTAAAGAAGAATTTAAAAATCATTGCATAGATACACATTTAACTTCTTAAGGAACTATTAAGTAATTTCCCAAACTATTTGTACAGCAATATATGAAAATTCTAGTTAATCAAAATTCACTCCTACATTTAGTATGGTAACATTAGTAAATTTAGCCATTCTAGTGGGTAGAAAATGGTATTTCACTTTGGTTTTAATTTGTATCTCACTGATAGCTATTGAACATTTTTTTCCCATGTATTTATCAGCCACTTATATTTCTTCAAATATAAATTTCTTCATTTATATTTCAAAATCCGTTAAGTGTCATCCAAGACATTTGCTCAGTTTTAAGTCGGATTTAATGTGCTTTTTGTTACAGGTTCAGAGGAGTTTTAAAAAATATTTATTCTGGATATGAATCCCTTGTCATGCATATATGTATTGTGAATATTTTTTCCCTGTTTATGACTTACATTTTCATGTTCTTAATGATATCTTTTCATTGATATTTTTGTGTAGTCCACTTTATCAATATTTTATTTTATGGTTAGTGCCTTCTGTATTTTGTGTAAGTTCTCCCTTTCCCTAGGTTACAAATATATCATATTAAGTTTATATTTGTGAATAATATAAAGTAGGAGTCAAATTTAATTTTTCCCATATCTTGTGGTTCCTGACCATTTGTTGAAAAGAATCTCATTAAAGTCTATTTAGCTACACTAGTGACGTTTCTTTCTTCAAAAACAAAACAAAACAAAAAAAAACAAAAAAAAATGCAATTAACTGCAGACCAGCGTGTTTATTTCAGACATGTGTCTTTATTTTGGGAACGTCTATTCTATTCCACTAATCTATGTGTCTGTTCTTATGCCAGACCCAAAACAGTGTTACCTGTAGTTTTAGTACCATCCTATAAGTTATCTAACTTTATTCAACATTAGAAATGGTTTTGTTTATTTTGGGCCCTTTTATTTCTAAGTAAATTTTATTATCTAAGTATATTTATTATTTCTAAGTAAATTTTAATATCAGCTTGAAAAGTACAATAAACATCTGCCATTTTGAGTGAGTTTTCATTGAAAGTGCAGATCAAATTGGGTAAAATATTTACAAAATTGCATGTTATATATTTATGCAGTTATATATCTATATATTTATTGAGGTCTTCAAACATTTTCTCAGAAGTAGTTCGTAGTTTTCAAATTTGAGACATTGAAAATAATGCTGTATTTTAAATTTCACTTGCAAATTTTTTCTTGCTAACATATAGACATGCAATTTTATTTTCTAACATTGTATTATTGAGTATTCTTAAACTTGATTATTATAAACCTTTTGGATTTTCTACATTTAATTATGATGTCTATAAATAAAAACTTTCTCTTTTCCCAAACAATATGCCTTTTATTTATTTTTCTTGCTTAACCAAACTGTCTTGTACCTCTAGTACAATATTGAGTAACATTGTAAAAACAAACATCCTTGATTTTTCCTGATATAAGGGGAAAGGGACTAATGAATGTTTCTCTAATAAATAAGATGTTACCTGTAACTTTCTAAAAATGTCCTTATTTTTATGAATAATGATCTTTTCTTATTTTCTGAGAACTTTTATTATTAACATCTGTCAATATTTGCTAAATGCTTTTGTGTTTGTGTGTATCTATCTATATAAACTAATGAATAATTATATCCATCTCAATGTTTTACTCCTTTGTTTGGAAGATTAATTATATCAAAAGTTTATTTATTTATTTTTTTAAAGGACTCACTCTCTCACCCAGGCTAGAGTGCAGTGACATAATCTCAGCTCACTGCAATCTCTGCCTTCTAGGTTCAAGCAATACCCTCCCAAGTAACTGGGCCTACAGGTGTGCACCACAACGCCTGGCTAATTTTTGTATTTTTAGTAGAGGTGGGGTTTCACCATGTTGGCCAGGCTGGTCTCGAACTCCTGACCTTGTGATCTGCCTGCCTTTGCCTCTCAAAGTGCTGGGATTACAAGCGTAAGCCACTGTGCTGGCCAAAAGTTTAAAAATTTAAACTAGTGTGCATTCCTAGGGCAAACCACACTTGTACATGATATAGTTTCCTTTTAACATTTTGCTGAGTCTGATTTACTAATATTTTGTTAAGGCATTTTTAATGCCTGTATTTATAAGAGATACGCACCAGTTTTTCTCTTTTTTGTAATGCCCTTGCCAGATGTTTATGTTAGGTTAATTTAGTCTCATAAAATAAGTTGGAATGTATTCAATCCTCTTTTATTTCCAAAAATATTTTGTTTAAGATTGATATTATTATTCCTTGAGGTTTTGATAGAATTTACAAGGAAATCTATGTACCTACAATATCTTATTTGTGGAAAGTTTTGATATTATAAATTTATTTTATAAATAGATGTTAAACTACTCCATTAACTTTCTTTTCTTGTTTCAATTTTATTAAGTTATGCCTTTCAACAAATTTGTCTGTTTCCTTTATGTTGTTGAATTTGTTGGCATAAATGTGATTGTATTTTTATTTACTGTGTATCTGTAGGTTCTACTATGATATTCTATTCTTTTTTTCCTTGATCAATTTTGCTTGGAGTTATTGATTTTGTAACATTTTTTAAATCTTAGCTTTATGGTTTTTCTTACTGCTATTTTATATTTCATGTGTACTTTCTTTGATATTTATTGTTTTATTCCTTCAGCTTTATGTTTATTTTGCTTTTATTCCTACATTCTTAAAAAGTGTAATCTTGCCTTATTGATTTTAAACCTTTCTTTATTTCTGATATAGGAATTTTAAGCTATGAATTTTCCTTCTAATATTTTTTATCTGCACTCTACAAATTTTGATATGTTATGTTTTCATTACCTATCATTTCTAAATATTTTCTAATTTCCCTTTAACATTCTTCCATGATCTGTGTAATATTTGTAAATATGTTGCCTAATTTCCAAGTATTTTTTAAATTTTTAATATATTAGTTTTGTTATTGACTCCTGGGGAGGAACTATTTAACAGTAGGTCTCCATGTGAAATATTCTTTGCTGGAAGAAAATGTAGAAAAATGATCTGTTCAAATCCCCTTGTAAACACACTAGTGCTGGACTTTTTGGCAGACCCACTGATGATATTATTGGTAACAGAGTTTTTATATATGAGAAGCTTTTTAACAGTTCTTTCTCTGATTGCCTATGACAAGCACATTTTGGAAGCTATAGATGTATGGGACATGCTTTCTACAAGATGTTGCATTAGCTATGTAAATAGAGTATAAAAGATTATATTTTACCTTTATTTATTCCTTCTCTGATAGTCTTCTTTTCTTCATGTAGCTCTGAATTTCTAACATATTTTTCTTCACTCTGATAAATTAAAAAAGGAATTCTTGCAGAGCAGGACTGCTGATGATAAGTTCACTTAGTTTTTGTTCGTTTGAGAAAGTTTTTATTTTTTCCTCTCTTTTGATATATTTCAGTGAATATAGAATTGAAGATTTATTTTTGCTTTTTATGTTTTATATATTTTATTCCACTTTCTTCTTGTTTACATAGATTCTGATTGTGATGTCTCTGTATTTTTTATCTTTGTTCCTCTATAGATAAGGATTTGGCAGTTGTGGGGTGGGGCGGATGTGTTTCAAGGTTTTCTCTTTGTCTTTAATTTTCTGCGGTCTGAATATGATATGCCTATATGCACATTTCTGTAGTTGTTATTTATCCTTCAGGTGTTCTCTTAATTTTCCAGATCTGTTGTTTGGTGTCTGCTGTGATTCTTGGAAAAACTATTTGGTACCATTACTTTAAATATTTTTTCTGCTCTGTTCTCCCTTTCTTTTTCAGGTATATCTATGTTACCCCTTCTGGAATTGACCAAGAATTCTAAAATATTCTATTCCATCTCTTTTAAAATGTTATTTTCTCTTGGCATTTAAGGTTGGGAAGTTTCTATTGATAAATCTTCCAGTTCACAAATTATTTTCTCTGACATGTCCATTCTAACAATTAGCCCATCAAAGACATTCTTTCTTTCTTTCACAAGGTTTTTAATTTCTAACATTTTCTTTTGATACTTTTTCAGAGCTTCCATCTCTCTGCTTACATTAACCATATGTTATTTCATGTTGTCCAGTTTTTCTATTGGATCCTCTAACAAATGAATCATAGTTATTTAAATTCTTTGTTATTGTAATTTCTGTGTCATATCTAAGTCTGGTTCTGATACTCGTTTTGTCTCTTTAGATTCTTCTTTCTTGCTTTTTGGCATGACTTGTTATTTTTTGTTGGAACCTGGAAACATTGTGTTGTTAATAAGAACTGAGGAAGATAGGATTTTAGTATGAAATTTTTGTTAAATCTGACTAGGTGTTGGTTCCTTTTTAGTTTGTCATAGCCGTAGATGCTAGAGGCTTTACATTGCTCTAGATTTTGTTTGTGTGTTTCTTCGTTTTGTTTGTTTGTTTGTTTTGTTCTCCTTTCTTGACTTTGGCTTTCTTAAGCACTCCTCAGAGTCTGTGTCTTATACCTCTTTAAGCTGTAATCCATTGTTATTATACTAGGATCCTGCTAGTGAAATTGTAAGGTGTGAGGGGAAGGAAGCATTCTTTATACACTTAGGATCCAACCTCAGTCTTTTGGTGAGCCTGTGTCTCTGGTCTTTGACCTTGACAATTATTCTCTAGTGGTATGGCAACCTTCACTTTCAATCCACATACCTCAGGTCCAGAAGGCTACAGAGGCCTAAGGTTGGAAGAATGCTTTTCCTCCAACTGAAATAAAGCTCTGGTAATGGTTTTCTCCTGCAGAATAAGTTTGTGTTGTGTAGAAAACTGTGAGTTTATTTCAGAATGATTACTCATTTCCCCCTGCCAGAGTCAGGAGACGCTTCTGAGATCTTCACCATGAGAAGCTGGTAGGGTTTTAGAGGTAAAACCCATGAAAGAGTAGGGGTACCCCTAAATGATAGTACCCATAATTTTTCACTCTCATAACACTCCACCCACATCTCCAAGCAATTCATCAAAATTACCAGTCTAGTGGCAGTTTATGGTGTTAGTAGCTTCTTTTCTAGATAAGCAGGTCTCATTTGACACGGAGGATTCTGAATGGTGGTTTTCCCCATAACCTCAGTTCTGTGATAGATTCAAGAAAGTTTGGTTGATTTCAAATTTGTTCAGATATTTTCTTACAAGTTTAGGATTGATGATTTCCAAGTTCTTTGTAAGTCAGAGCTCAGACTGGCAGTCCTCTGTTCATTTTTTTTCTAATCAATTTTCTCTCTATTTTTTTCTGATTGAGTAATTTCAGTTGTTCTGTTTTTGAATTTATTGATTCTCTATCCCTCCTTTCTGTTTAATCCATCCACTGGGGTTTTATTTTCATTATTATAGTTTTAAATTCTAAAATCCATTTTTTATATCTTGTATTTTCTTACTAAGATATTTTATTTTTCCATTTGTTTCAAGTGTGTTCTGAATTATTGTTGAAGCATTTTTATGATAGCTGTTTTAAAACCTTTTCAGGTGATCCTAACATCTTTGTCATGTTGGTGATGGCATCTATTGATTTACTTCTTTTTATCCAATTTAAGATCTTTCTGGTTCTTGAATGTTGAGTAACTTTTTTTTTTTTCCATTGGAACCTGGATATTACGAGTGTTATTACATGAATCTATGAATCTTGTTCAAATCTTCTGTTCGTTTATTTATTTATTTTTTGACTTTTAAGTTCAGGAGTACATGTGAAGGTTTGTTACATAAGTAAACTTATGTCATAGGGGTTTGTTGTACAGATTGTTTCATAACCCAGACATTACTAAGCCTAGTACCCATTATTTTTCCCAATTCTCTCCCTCTCCTATCTTCCACCCTCCAACAGGCCCTATTGTGTGTTGTTCAATTCTATGTGTCCAAGGGTTCTCATCATTTAGCTAGCACTATAAGAGAGAATATTCAACATTTGGTTTTCTGTTCCTGCATTACTTTGCTGAGGACAATGGCCTGCAGCTTCATCCATGTCCCTACAAAGGACATGATCTCATTCTTTTTTATGGCTGCATAGTATTCCATGGTATATATGTACTACATTTTCTTTATCCAGCCTATCATTGATGAGCATTTAGGTTAATTACATGCCTTTGCTATTGTGAAAAGTGTTGCAATGAACATATGTGTGCATGTGTCTTTATAATAGTATGGTTTATATTCTTTTGGGTACCTACCCAGTAATTGGGTTGCTGGGTTGAATTGTATTCCTATCTTTAGGTCTTTGAGGAATCGCCATACTTTTCCACAATGGTTGAACTAATATACACTCCCATGAACAATGTATAAGCATTGTTTATCTCCACAACCTCGCCGGCATCTGTTATTTTTTTACTTTTTAATAAAGCCCATTTTGACTGGTGTGAGATGGTATCTCATTGTGGTTTTCTATTTGCATTTCTCTAGTAATAAGCAGTGTTGAGGTTTTTTAATATGATTTTTAGCTGCATAAATGTCTTCATTTTGAAAAGTGTCTGTTCATGTCCTTTGCTCTCTTATTTATGGGGTTGTTTTTTTCTTGTAAATTAGTTTAAGTTCCTTATAGATGCTGGATATTAGACCTTTGTCAGATGCATTTTCTCCCATTCTGTAGGTGACCTATTTACCCTGTTGATAGTTTGTTTTGCTGTGCAGAAGCTCTTTAGTTCAACTAGATCACATTTATCAATTTTTTGCTTTTGTTGCAATTGCTTTTGGTATCTTTATCATGAAATCTTTGCCTGTGCCTATGTCCTTAATTGTATTGCCTAGGTTATTTTTCAAGGTTTTTATAGTTTGGGGTTTTACATTTAAAATCTTCTGTTTTAGCTTCTTCTTCTGGAAGTGCCCTAGCAGGGGAAGGAGATAGGGTGTCACTTTATGGTAGCCATGTAGTAGTGGAAGTTCATGTTCTCCCCTTGGCTTCCACTGGTAACCAAGAGAGAGGGACTCCTCTTTACTAGGGGTAGCCATAGAAAATCCAGCTTTTCACTAGACCTCCACTGACACCTCTCTGGCTGGGAGAGGTTAAAGTGTTTTGTTATTGCTCTCAATGGCAACTCCACTCACTCCACATAGGGAAGAGGAGGACCTCCTTATGCTAGGTGGAGGTGAAAGTCCTGACATTTTTCTAGGCCTCCTCTTATACTACAGCAGAAAAGAGGTGGAAATATATGTGTTTACTTGCTGCATGAGGATGGAGTTTAGGTTCCCAACATTCTCTCCTATGACACTGAATGAGTCTCTCCTATGACACTGACAGAGAGGAGAGTCCTGGCTTCTTACTTGGCCTTCTCTAACACTCTCCTGGCCTGGGGATTGTGGCACCTCATAATAGCTTGACCAGTATGGAAGTCTAGGACCTCCACTTGGCATTTGCTAGTGTAGTGGGAGGTGGGGCCACAGTTTTTTTCAAGTGTTTGCTGCAGTAGACCAATTATTATCTAAAACTACTGTGTCTTGCTAAGCTATATTTTTTCTGGTCCTTTCGATAGAAGACAGACTTTTTTTTTGCGGGTAGGGAGTGGATTTGCTTGTTGGTACCTATTCTATACCTATTAGTGTTTCTAAGTTATCTTCTTCAGTTTCAAATATGACACATATAAGGCAAAAACAAAACCTAGAGAATGTGCTACCATGTTGTTCCTTGGGTCCTGATGTTTTGCTCTAATTTCTCTATCTTTTCAGGTCTTCTTATATTTCTCATATATAGTGTTCAGGGTCTCTAGTTGCATTTAGAAGAAGGAATAAGGAAGACTTTTGCCTACTACATCTCTTCAGATGGAAACCACATTTTATAAATCTATTATTTCCTTTTCTTTCTGTAAATTCTTGAACATATATATATATATATATATATATATATATATATATATATATATATAATAGCTTCTTTTTCAATCTTCATTAGTTCTAATATTTAGGTTATTTATAGGTATACTCTGTTGATTTGTTTTCTAGATCATAGGTCCTATATTTCCTTTTCTCACACTTCAAAATACTTAATTTTACATTAAACTTTGTATGTAGAAAAACAGAGGAGTTTCAGGTATACTATTGTTTGTTTGGTTTTCCTAGAGAACAATAACTCTTTCTGACAGCTAAGACAAGAAGATGATCATTCAGATTTCATCAGGAATCAAATTGCTGTGGATTTGGCCTGTGTTTTAGAAAGAATGAGCTTACTTTCTAACTTCATCAGCAGTGTTCTGCACAGTGGCAGCTGCCTCCTCTTTAATCTCTGTGCTTGAGCCTACAGATCTTGGGCTATGGTTTTACTTTTGAATTCGTTGCTAGCAGATTTTCTAGTTCCAAATACCATGAGAATGCACAACTCTACTCAAATTATCATTTTTTTCTTCAGGACAATTTTGGGTATATGGATGGATTCTGGTGATAAGCAAATTGTTGCTGTGTTTGATACTCATTCTTACAAAATCCAGGCTGTTCACTCCCAGCAGTGCCGGTAGCTCTGCAGGCCTCTCCTTGATCTGGCAAGGTTTGTGGAAAACTAGCTCTTTCACTGACCCAAACTCAAACATGGTGTTTGCCCCAAATCCCCAGAGAGTTATGTTGGATGGCTGTTCAACTATGAAATGCTCTTCTCTTTGTAAATTAACTTATTTAGGCTTTCGTGTGTCAATAGCTCTTTGATAGTCTCATAGACATGATTTGTATTTGATTCAGTTATTTCCTGAACTAATTACATGAATAAAGGTATTTTGTGTTCTTTTACATCTTAATCGTAGCAGAATCTTCAAGAACTTAAGGATCTAAATATTTAACTATTTTCTCATCAAATAAATATAAGTCATTATGAGGAATCTTATTTCTTCTAATAAAGAGTTGTGAGAAGCGTGAGGTTTGATGTCAGACTATTTTAACTAAAATTTTACAAATGTTTATGTGTATTTTATATAGGAAAGAAAAGTTTAATGTATTAAGCTTACATTATATACTAGCTCACTTTTATGCATAAATGTGCATGTGTATATATGTATCTATATCTATATGTATACCTATGTGTAAATGTATATATGTATCTATATATGTGTGGGTATGTATATATATGTATCTACATCTATATATTTTTGTTAAGATTTTATTTGAGAGAGGGATAACATATTATCCGCATTTTGAGGATGAGAAACTGAGGCACCATGAAGTAGAATTGAATTCAAACCCTAGCCTGCTTGGCCTGTATTTTAGCCTAGATAAGCCTAAGTCACAACACTGACTTAGTAGACACTTAATAAAGCAAAGTATTATCATATTCTAGGACAAACATTAAGACAGTTTTATCAATAAGATGATTCCTATTGATTCATATGAATTATTTTTCAATTATTCATAAATAATTTTTATTTGAAAATATGTGGTTATGAACTGAAGAATTATAAAATCATTGATTTTTATAATAGAAAAGATTTTAAGATTACATAGTTAATCTATGTAATGATATGTATTACATACATTATGCAAATATGTAATTTGTAATTATAAGAATTACAAAATTATTGATGTTTTGTGATGGAAGAGACTATGATTATGTAGTTACTCTGTGTAAAGTTATGCATTACATACATTATGCAAATATGTAATTTTTAATTACAAGAATTACAAAATTATTGATTTTTTTATGATAGAAAATACTTTAAGATTATGTAGTTAATAATCTCTGTAATGTTACGCAAGAAGAAACTAAGACCTCCAAATTTCCACAGATGAGTGGGGAAACATAATGGCATTCAAAATGATGAGTAAGATGGAATAAAGAAAGAAACTGCCTTATCTTACTTGAAAGAAAAATGTATCATTTTATCATAAACATTTGCTTCTTGGCATAAAAACAGTTGTTTTAGCCGGAAAATTTCTAGGAGAAGCCAGGCTTACTCTGATGATATTTATTGAACTGTAAATTTCTTGAGGGAGAAAATAAATCTTTCTCATTTTGACTCATCACAGTGGCCACCATTAAGTAAAATCTCAACAAATACAGACTTCATTGAAAAGCATTACATTGGATTGAACTGTGCAATTTTGAACATTTGTGAAATGTATGTTAAAAATGTAGTTTATTTATTTTATATATTGTTCTTCTTTGTCTTGAAAGTCAAATATATGTATGTTTGGGGTGGGCGAGGATTAGGTGGCAATGCTGAGAGAATCTCTTATCCAAATTGGCCAAGCCTTAAAGGAAGATACAGTAAAATCTGATTCCTTGGATAGAGGCTTACTGAAGTGTAGAAATTTGCAAGCTTGCTAGTGGTGACAGCTTGCTTAAGAAACTGGCATGCATCCCTTGGAGTTTGGAGACAGACATGTTTTATTTTTACTGTTATGAAGAATGGCCTTGTATATGTGTTCTTTTTTGTGATTATCCCCATAGAATAAATTCTTAGAATTAGAATTGTTCATCCTAAAGTTATGCTTTTTGAAACTCTACAGGAAAGAGTTAACATAGCAGGCCTGAGACTGTTATCCATTCAGGCCTACTTGTAAGGGTGGCTAGTGTCTGGAAACTTAGTTTTAGGGAGTGTTATGCTACCCTAAAGAGAAGAATGGCTCACTGCCTAAACTGTACAAACAAAGTGAACACTTGCTTTCTTTGTAAGAGTCTGGAAGTTTGATACATACTTAGCAGACGGTGCCTATGTGACCAGAACCCAATAGAACCTTTGTGCACTCTGTCTCTTACTTATGAGCTTCCCTGTTAGACAACATTTCCCACAAGTTGTTACAACTTTCTGCTGGGGAAATTAAGCAGGGCACTGCGGCTCCAGCAGGACAGGACTCTTGAAATCTTTCCCATGGTTTCCTCTGTGTTCTCCATGTGCCTTTTCTCTTTGCTGAGTTTGCTCTTTATCCCTTTGTGGTGATAAATCATAGCTGTGGGTATGATTAGATGCTGAGGAAATGCTCATTTTGTGTAAACAATGAGGAATGTATTTTCTGTGTAGTAAAAAGGCTCATTACCAATGCATTTGGGACACAGTAGTTCATGTGTAATTATTTCTTTTTTTTTTTTTTTTTTTTGAGCAGAGTCTCACTCTGTTGCCAGGCTAGAGTGCAGTGGTGCCATCTCGGCTCACTGCAATCTCGGCCTCCTGGGTTCAAGTGATTCTCCTGATCCAGCCTCCTGAGTAGCTGGGAGTATAGGCATCCACCACCTCGCCGGGTGAATTTTTTGTATTTTAGTAGAGACGGGGTTTCAGGGTAATTAATTATTTTAAAACATTGAATAAAGTTGGAAATATTAAATATGCATTAGTTTAAGTAATTTCATCTTTTTCTAAAAATATTTAAATATGTGCATTCATAAATTGTTTAATGCATAGACTAGGTCTTTTCTTTGATTATGGGTAACTTGGTTGGAATTTTTCATTGTTTTGCTTTCATAAACAACACTCATAATACATTATCTGTGATTCTCAATTTTGTTTTACTTTAAAATAGGAGATAGAAATTAAGGCTTATATGATGCAAATTGTATGTAGAATCTTTCTAGATGGTTAATATTTTGTATTTTACTGCTCTCAACCATAAATCAACAATAATTATTAGCAATTATTTTCTTGAGGTTTTCATAGCAAATCAGAGTATGGAGTTAATTAGGAAAGCTCCTTGTTTTACACACTCTGTTAATATACCATTACATTACAGAATTATATTAAGAAAATATGATGTAATATTGTTTGAGAACAAATACAACTATCTTCTGAGAAATGTTGGTGGGAGCAGAAGTGTTCTAGTGTACTGGTCATGGACATAAATCCATAAGTTTCATAGAGGGAATAAAGCCTGTTGGTCAGTCTACAGATTTGGCTTATTGGAGAATGTTTTAAAAAATTCAACTATGTCAATAATAGACATAGACATCAAAAAATAAATACATAATAAAATGACTAGGCTTGATGTTACATTATGGTAAGAACACATATCGAGAAATTTGAATATTACAGAGATGAGGAAAACAAAATAAATGGAATATGTGCATAGGAATAAAATACATAATAAGGAATAAAAGCAAGACAGATGACTTATTCATGCAATTAATACATGCTTGCTGAGACCAGCTCTGTCGGGAAGACCCTAATGCAGCCGCACTAGAGGAATTAAAGACAAATACACAGAAATATAGCATGTAAGCGGGAAATCAGGGGACTCACAGCCTTCAGAACTGAGAGTGCCAAACAGAGATTTACCCACATATTTATTGACAGCAAGCCAGTGATAAGCATTATTTCTATAGATTATAGATTAAAAGTATTCCTTATAGGAAACAAAGGGATGAGCTCTGTCTAGTTATCTGCAGCAGGAACATGTCCTTAAGGCATAGATCACTCTTGCTATTGTTTGTGGCTTAAGAATGCCTTTAAGAGGTTTTCCGCCCTGGGTGGGCCAAGTTTTCATAGCCCTCATTCTGGTAAACCCACAACCTTCAGCATGGGCCTTATGGCCATCACAAACATGTCCCAGTGCTGCAGAGGTTTCGTTTATGGCCAGTTTTGGGGTCAGTTCATGACCAGATTTGGGGGCCTATCCCCAGCACATGCTGAATAAATAATACATGTTGGCAATGACAGACATTAGAGATAATGTGAACAAAAGAGAGAAGACTTCTGCTTTCGTGAATATCATAGATTAATGAAATCAAAATGATAGAACTAAAAAAAACTAATAAAATTTTTAATATACATTATATTGCAGAAAGATAGAGTATATAAATAACAATATTACTACATTGGCTTAAACTAAAAAGCGAGTAAATTTTTAGCATGTTTCTTACATAATTCATATTTGCTTAATTTAACTGAATAGATAATGCTCATATTAGCTGAACTTAATTCATTAATCATGTCTTGTCATCAAGTTGCTATAAGGAAAATAGTCTTAACATATTAAAATTTTATTTTATTTTAGTTGACATATACATATATATTCATATAGTACAATTGGATAATTCATGCTTTGGTCTCCAATTATCAGGAATTTTAGTGTTTAAAATATAAAAGTGTCTATGTTTGCAAAACAGTGTTTTAAAATGAATAATAATAAAGTTTACTTATTAATCCCTTAGAGTTTCTTTTGAAAATCTTTAGTTTTTATCATTTGATCCTTCATAAATAAAAGAAACAACTAGGCTGGGTGTGGTGGTGGCTCACTCCTGTAATCCCAGCACTTTGGAAGGCCAAGGTGGGTAGACCACTTGAGCTCAGAAGTTTGAGACCAGCCTGACCAACATGGTGAAACCTCATCTCCACCAAAAACACAAAAATTATCCAGGCCTGGTGGCACAAGCCTATAGTCTCAGCTACTCAGGAGGCTGGGGCGGGAGGATCACTTGAACCCAAGAGGTTGAGGCTGCAGTGAGCCAAGATTGCACCACCCCACTCTAGCCTGGTGACAGAGTGAGACTCCATTGCAAAAAAAGAAGAAGAAGAAGAAGAAGAAGAAGAAGAAGAAAGAAGAAAGAAGAAGAAAGAAGAAGAAGAAGGAAAAACAACTAGCGAACTATCGTGCAAGTTTTAAAATCTGACTTTCCCCACATATGCAAAACTATCAGGCTTCATTCTCTAGAAAAAAAAATACATTTAATTCTAAATGTTAATTTTTGCAGATTAAAGACATGATAAATTAATCAGCATTTAGTGGATTAGATGCGTTGAAATAGACGTCAAAGTACCTCTTATAAAATCATTTTGCAACAAAATGAATTAAGAATCAATGCAGCTGTGTGGTGCACGGTGGCTTACGCCTGTAATCCCAGAACTTTGGGAGGGCAAGGTGGGTGGATCACAAGGTCAGGAGTTTGAGAACAGCCGGGCCAACATGTGAAACCCTGTCTGTACTAAAGATGCATGGGCCTGTAATCCCAGCTACTTGGGAGGCTGAGGCAGTAGAATCGCTGAACCCAGGAGTCAAAGATTGCAGTGAGCCAAGATTACACCACTGCATTCCAGCCTGGGCAACAGGGCAAGACTCCGTCTCAAAAAAATAAAAAATAAAATAAAAAAATAAAAGAATCTAAATGCATACAGGAGTCTCTATGGTATTTGCATTATAAACTTCACTCCTTAACAACCAATCCCAGTTTATGGGAAGAAGCAACAACAATGGTATTATGAAAGCAAAACAAAACAAAAACAATATGGAAATTCCATATTTGGTTTGCTTTTCTTTCTAGTGATTTTTTTATTTGATTAAAAACATCTGTATAAATTACATAATGTTTGAGTATATATGCAGTACTTTTTTAAAAAAGTATTCTTAATGCTATATTCTAATCTGATGCTTCTCTCAAGGGATAACCATTATAACCATTTGTAATGTTTCAAGACTATCTTTCTCTCCCCACCACCTCCACCCCACCCCATAGAACTTTTCTTTTGGTCCAAGAGTTTTGTCCAATATCCACAGCTCAAAAACATGTTCCTTAGTACTCTGTTTATATTTTTAAATGAGCCATAAAAAAAAACCCGACATTTGGCGCTAAATATTTATCCTCATAGTCTACAGATTAAAACTACAGGCACCAAAAGTAGTGAGTGATTCACCGAAGACCATGTCTAAAGCTACGTAGCAAATGTAGGATACAAACCTAGACAATATGCCTCCAGAGCCAGTGGGTTAACTACTATAATATGCTCCTTTCATAGAGAGCCCATGCATATACTTTGTTTTCTTCTAGTGGACTTATTATATAACTTTGTGATGTGTCCATTTTTTGTATGTATAAATCAATGTAATGTTTTTGTTACCTGACAGTATCAAATGTACTGAAGTGCCATGATTTATTTAGTGATTACTTCATTAATGCACTTCTGATGGTTTACAGTGTTTTGCTATTACAAATCAGGCAGCAATGAACATCATTGCATAGACAGTTGTGCTTGGAATCTTGCAAAGTGTTAATTTAGAAGTTATAAGTACATGGCACTTTTATAGATTATGCCAAATTGACCTTTCAAATATATACATTAAATTGTCCTCTTATAATATATGAAAATACAAAATTTCCCACCTTTATCAGCAAATTCCTAATCATTTGCATTTCCATTTAATATCAGTTACAAGTTACATCTTATGGTTTTTAAATTTGTATTATTTAAGTTACTTATAATATTAAGGATAGATTTTAGAATTTTTTTATGTGTGCAATTTACATTTCTTCTGTGTTTTCTTCATATTTGAAACATTTTTTAATTGGTAACATTCTTTTCGGATCACTTTATGGGAATTTCTTACATGTTAAGGATGTCGATACTCCATTAAGTATTGTAAACATTCACTCTAGCTATGTAATTTATGACCTTTATTTATGGTGTATTTGGCTATACAGAACCTTTAAATCTTATATAGTAATATTCATCATTGAATTATAGTTTTCACAGAAAATTTGTGTGAAATTAAGATATCCTAAACTGGAGAACTGCATTTCTAAAAGCATTTTGTTTAAAGTGTGGCCATTGCTAGTTAGCACTAGCAGAATTTCAGTAAGGATGCAAAAGTACTTGAAGTTTAGAAGAGCTGAGCTTTAACAAGCTTACTTTTGTTAGGATTCTATTGTACTGTTATACTCCCACATCTCTTAGGTGAAGAAGTTCTCTTAGAATTCTAACAGGCAACTAGAAAAGAGCTTCACAAAATGAAGACAATAGGTTCCTAATGAAGAGCTCTGGGACAGCAAGGAACTAATGAACAAGGAAGCAGAGCAGATAAATAGTAAAAAAAAAATACTTGTATTTCAGATGATAATAGGCAGGAGCATTTAAAGTTTGAATCTGGTCAAAGTATCTGCAGTCATGCTTCACTTAATGATGAGGATACATACCCATTGTCAGGTGATTGTACCGTTGGGCGGACATCATAGAGGGTGCTTACACAAACCTAGATGGTATAGCCAAGAACTTGCCTCGGCTACAAGGTATAGCCTGTTGCTACAAACCTGTATGACATGCTGCTGTACTGAATACTGTATGCAGCGGTAGCACAATGGTAAATATTTGTGTACCTAAATGTACCTAAATTATAGAAAAGAGAATGTGTTTGCCCTACAATGTTACAACAGCTATAACATCCCTAGGTGACAGGACTTTTTCAGCTCCATTATACTCTAATGAGACCACCATCATGTATGCCGTCTGTAGTTAACTGAAACATCATTATGCGGGACATAACTGTATTTAAATTTGTTGGTAAGGCAGCTGAAAGTCCTTAAGGGATAAGTGTGTAAACAAATGTTTTAAAACATTATTCAAATGCAGGGTGCAGGAAGATGAGACTCACATATACCTTTGATAATATCACCCAGTGTTAAATGCTATAAATCATATGCTTTGGTGTGTGTCAGAGGAGTCTCTGCTCACTGTTCTCCTCTCCAAAATGTACTAAGCTATTATTGCACATTTTCTCTTCCAGATACATTTTAAGACTGACAAATTTCATAAAAGTCCTGTAGGAATTTATAGAGGAATTAAAGGAGAAATGACATTTTTACAATAGTGAATTCTCTCTTACAGGAATATGTTCTCTTTCAGTTCATCGAGGTCCTCTTTTATGACTTTCAGGAAAGCTTTATAATTTTTCTTTTTCACTAGGACATGACAAGTTTTTTTTGTTATAGTAGTTCTAAAATGATTTCTATGTGTGCTTGTGTGTGTGTGCACTGTACTTTTTCTACACGTTTTGCCTTCACATTTTCTGTGATAAAAATGACACATAGGTTGAAAACTTATGTTCAATTTTTATTAAGTTTAGTTGCTTGTTTAATTATCTTATATATCTGAACATGGGAAATTAATTTCTTATAATTTCACTGTAGATGGTTATTGTTTTGAAAATAATTGCAACTTTGAATTTTGCACACCAATATTTATATCTTAGCTAATAAGATTGCCTTTTAATTCTAGCCTGTTAAATTTTAATTATACAAAGTATTGAATTATTATTAATGTATTTGATTACATTAGCATGTTTCCATTTTTTCATAATGTTTTTGTTTGATTCATTCAGTTGACTGGCCAGTCGAGGCTGGTAGTTTGGTCAGAGCTTTCAGAAACTTTCAGATCCTTTCCATGTTAGCCTCTCTAGAAGGTAGCTTGAATGTCCTCATGACATGGCATCCAGCTTTTCTGAGATCCAGTGAGCATGAGAGCAAGGCGGAAACCATGATGCCCTCTAAATCTAGTCCTGGAAATCATACAGTCAATTCTGCTACAGTTGATTTATGGGAAATAAATTACTAAATCTTCCTATATTCAATAGGAGGGAGATTAGGCTCCACCTTTTGAAAAGAAGATTGTCTGAGAACTTATGGACATACCTTAGTACCAGCATAATATATTCCTACAAACTACATATTTTTGTATATATTAATTTTTGAGTGGTATTATAGTTTGTGTATTCATCTATTACTTTGTAATTCCAATGTTTTATAATTTATCTGTAATGGTATATGTATAGAGATAATTCTAATATTTCAATCATTTAATAACTATTTTGTGAATATACCTTAATATTCATTATCCTGTTGATAAAATTTAGTTTAAGAATTTTATTTTTCACTGTAAAGAGTGGTTCTATAAACACTCATAGATGTCTCTTCATACAACTGTGTGAGAATTTTTGGCAGAGTATATATCTAGAAAAGGAATTTGTGAGTAATTATTACATAATTTCATCTTTATAGACATAATCAAATTTCTCTGTATAAGCAGGATATTAGAGATCTCATTTTTACATTGTCACCACATTTGGTCTTTCTTATTTTTTTTTCAATCTTAGTGTGAAAACTGTCTCATTATAGTTTTCATTTTAAATGAATTGGATTTGGATTTTCTCTTCTGAGGATTTTTTTTTTTTTTTTTTTTGGCCCATTTTTTCTGAGGGTTTTTTTTTTCAAATTTATTTACAGAAATTATTTATATTTTGTTGTACAAACACCTTCCTCTTATAAAATCAAAACTGATCCTTCCAGAAGTGACTTTATGATTAAAGTCAAAAGAGAAACAAACAAGCAGACAAGCAAAAACACTTTCTCTCCAAGACTAAAGAAAATGCAAGCAAACAAAATGGGTTCATTGTGTCTGGTTCTGCTCTCAAAATAAATGAAATCATTAACATTCCCTCTAACTTAACGTTTTCTTTAGGCATTCTATGTACACAGTAATATTATCATGAAGAATCTTCAAAACTTTTTCATCTTGTTTTATTTTTCGTGACCACTAATGCAAAGTTGAATCTGGATAAATGAGAGTGGATATAGCTGTCTCATTCTTAATCTTAAGATGAAGGCTTTCAACATTTAACTCTGTTAGATGTCTGTGCTGACTTTATAAAATGTTTTGGTATATAATCTTTAATCAATTAAGGGATTGCTGCTGTAATTCCAGTTGAATGGGTAATTTTTAATCATAAGTAGGTGTCTTTTTGCATTTATATGTGATCACATTATTTTTCTCATTTATTCTGTTAACGTTCTTTGATTTTTTCATCAATGTTTTATAGGTTTCCTAATTTAAATCTTGAACATATTTTGTTAGATTTACATCTAAGTATTTCATTATTTGGGGAGCTAATGTAAGTGGTATTATTATTTTTAAAGTAAGCTTTTTAAAAGTTTTGAAATACTTTTAGATTTACAGAAAGGTTATGAAGATGTATCCAAAGTCCTCCATCATTGTAATGGAACATTGGATACATGGAGTATGGAGGAACTGATAATGTAATCATAATGGTAATGTAATGTTATAATCAATGAAACAATAATGATACATTGTTATTAACTAAATCTTCATTAAAGTTCATATTTCTTAACTTTTACCTATATTTTCTCTTACCAAATATCATGTTACAGTCATCATGTCTCTTAGATTTGTCTCAGCTCTGAACAGTTTATCAGGTTTTTCTTGTTTTTTGATGACTTTTACATTTGGAGGAGAACCGGTCAGGTATTTTGTAGAATGTCCCTTGAGTTGGATTTCTCTGATACTTTTCATATGAGAAGATGGAGGTTATGCCTTTTGGGAAGAAAGACCAGAGAGGAAAACTGCTATTCTCATTCCATTACATCAAGGATACATACTGTCAACCTGGCTTTTCATTGTCAATGTTGATCTTGAGGTTAAGGTAGCTTTTGTAAGGTTTCTTCATTGTAAAGTTACTTCCCACCTCACTTTTTCATACCGTACTCTTTGGTCAGGAGTTATATGCATAGCCTACACATAATGAGTGGGGTGTGGCCTTCTACCTCCTTCAGGGCAGGCTATTGATATATATTATTTGGAGTTCTGCATGTGAATTTTTTCTGTTCTCCTCTATTTATTTATTAATGCAATCATTTATTTATATCAGGAAGGACTCGGATACGTATTCCATACGGTGGGTTGTAATCCATCTCTTCTTGCTTGGATTGTTCTAGCTTTGGCTATTATAGATCTTTCACTTAGTTTCTGTGTCCCCTTGACATATCCCCATAGTTGTGTGAGTGCTATTTGTGTGGGGAGGAAAGGCATATCTGCACTTTTTGGCACTGTAAGATGCTCCAGGCTCAACTTGCATATTTTCTGCCTCAGTCCTAGCATCAGCCATTTCTCCAAGAATTACTGGTTCTTTGTATTGGAGAATGGCATTAGAAACCAAGATCTTAGCGGCAGATGTACTCATTGATTCTAGGCTCACTCATCTGACAAAACAAGAAAATACATGCATGGAAACTAACCCATGTGTACATATTTATAAATATTACTGTATGTAACCATCTGTATTAGTCAGGGTTCCCTAGAGGGTCAGAACTAATAGGGGACATATATAAAGAGGAGTTTACTAAGTATTAACTTACATGATCACAAGCTCCCACAATAATCTGTCTGTAAGCTTGAGGAGCAAGGAGACCCAGTCCAAGTTGACCCAGTCCAAGTCTCAAAACTGAAGAACTTGGAGTCTGATGTTTGAGGGCAGGAAACATCCAGCATGGGAGAAAGATGGAGGCTAGGAGTCTAGGCCAGTCTTGCCTTTTCAAACTTTTCTACCTACTTTATATTCGATGGCAGCTGATTGGATTATGCCCACCAGATTAAGGGTGGATCTGCTTTCCCCAGCCCACTGACTCATGTGTTAATCTCCTTTGGCAACACTCTCATAGACATACCCAGGATCAATATTTTGCATCTTTCAATCCAATCAAGTGGACACTCAGTATTAACCACCACACCATCTGTATCTATATTAAACTAAACCATGAGTTCAAACTGATATTTGCAACTCTTACCCATGACAACAAGGAATATTTCTTTGCTTACATGAAACTGCCTACTTCAGCACTGAGAAACCTGGTTCTCAGTATCACCATCTATTTATTTAATTGTTTAATTCCAGTATAAACATATAGTGCTTTTAGACTTAACCTTTACCTCCCGGGCAGCAAATCTATCAGAGTAGTGTATACTACAGAGTAGTACAGTATAAGTGCAGAGCAGACAACTAAAGTGTACAGTACAGTGCTTATGAAAAATTTCTTTGCCTTTAGTCTTACAGGCTCCATTCATTTCCAAAGTTACCTAGGTTGGCATCTTTTCCCCTAGTCCTTCAGTAAGATTGCTTCATACATTTTAATATATTCATGTAACTTTTATGCATATTTTCCATTTCTCTGCCAAAATTATCCATCTTGTGTTTTTAAATCTTGACTATAATAACTAATCATAGTTTTGTGCTTTGAACGTATCCATGTTATGCTTCTCCTATGATTCTGCCTTTATTTTCTATTCTGTTGTTGTTTTCATTAGAATTTTGTTTTGTTATATGCCTGCTGATTTTTCTTTGTAAGTTAAACACTGCATGTGAAATTTTTAGACATAATTTGAGCTTCTGAATAACTGTCTCCAGAGAAGGATTACTTTTTCATCTGGCAGGCAGATGACAAATCTAATTAATACAATCAGCATTTGAAATTATTACAGCTGGCCTTTCCTCACTGGTTTATTTTCAGTTCAACTTTAATGACATGTTATAGCCTTTTGGGTTGCCAAGCCTCAGTTACCTACCAGAACTCTTACTCACTGGCAGGTATGATTTCCATTTTTTAATCCTGATCTCAATCCCATGAGTCTACAAAGATTTCTACTGATTTTCGACCTCTCAGTAACAACTTTTAAATTACCAGTCAACACTGGTAGAAAAGCAACATTCAATATCATGTTTATTTCTTTTACTTCAAATTTCTTGTAGATATTGGCTAAAAATAATCTTATTGCCTAGGTAACTCTCAGATGTCTTCAATGAGCTGCTTTTTAAATTTTTTTTTTTTTTTTTTTAGCTGTTCTAGTTCTCTCAGTGCAGGATTATTGCATATGACATGTCTCATCATGCCTAGAATATAAAACATTTTCCAATCCTTGTATCTCTACCCTTACATCTGGGATGATGTTTCCTCTTCCAGAGCAATACTCTTACATGAAATATGAAGTTATGTGGCCTTCTAGATTTATGAATGAATAAGTCTAATATTGGATTCTGTATTTAGATAAGCCAAGGTGGGTTTTCAATACCTCTTGCCCCTTAAAGATGAAAAAATGTCTGAGACCCAGTTTATCAGGTTTGGTAAACACCATCAGGAAAAAATTGGCTTCATTTTCCTCCATAGTTCTCTAGGCTCCAACTTTAACCAAACAAACTCTCAATATCTATTATTTCTTCAATAATTTGATAAAAATTTTTATCTCTATATGAGTAGCCATACTTACATTAATGGAAAGAAAAGAGCTTCTTAAATATTTTTTTCTTATTTTGTGTTTCCCCTTTACACTATGAAAAAAAGGTAAAGATTTACTGCTATTTAACAGAATATTTTATATTTTATTTTTTTCAAAGCTGTTATTCTCTTCTCTCTTTTTAAACTTCTCTGTTAAATACCACTTAGTTTTTCCTTATTTTAAATGTTCTCTAACCAGTACTTTTTATCACATCACACAGATGCAGTTTCTTCTTAAATATCATTGAGAATAGCAAATATTTTTAAATTCATTTTATCCATTTTATTACATTTCATAAGAAGATAATTTTAGAGTTTAAAATAATGTCAATTTATTTTTAATTAGAGTATGTTTTCATATGTTTAGTGAGACTTTTTAAATGATCATTTTTAAGGAGTTTTCTCCTTCAGTAGAAAACTGAGATAATTTCTGTCAGATTGCTTGTACTCTTGTTTTAGTATGTTCAAATAGTTCAGTCGTAACAAAACAAAGTGAAAACATTTAGATTCCTCATACGGTTATATTGCTAATTAAGAAACATATTAGCTTGTTGGGAATAGAGTGGAGGCCAATATTAGCTTGGCTTTTGTGTCAAATAGCTTTGTATTTGGCATTTTATGTGGTAGCAAGATATCATTGTGGCATTTTCCATTCATGCCAAATATAAACTTGTACAAAGCTACCACAGAAGCCAAATTTTGTGTGACTGTCTTTGTCTGGAGTGCTTCCCAAAGGTGCTAGAGGGAATTGTATATATCGCACATGTCCCACAAACTGTCCTTGATTCTAGTTTTTATTAATTGATAAAGTTTCTAAGTGAAACTCTTCCTCTCACTTTCATGTGGTGTGTTCCTTTGTATTATTAGAGAGGAAAGTAGAGTACCTCTTTTCCCCGATGTGGTTATTTCTAGCACAAATTTATCAATGTTCCTATTCTGTGGGTATTTATTTATATTGCAGTTTTAAAACTTCTAATTTTAATGAGTTTTTTTTTTTTTTTATAGAAGCATGGGCAATAAAATTAGATAAGTGAGCTCAGGTGACACCTTTCCTAAAACTATTCCTTTTTTTTTTTTTTTTTTTAAATAAAAAAGCACTGTTTTTGTTCAAACTGAAGATTTAACAGTATCAAAATAACACACGATAGTGTTCTTTGAAGGAAATTAGATGTTGTTATTTCCATCTTTATTAACTTAGACATTTTATACTTATTTAAAGAGTTATTTTAAACGTACCTATACATACATAGACACACATATAATCATATATTATTTGCATACATTAAAAATATTTAAGCAAAACAAATTAGCCAACATCTCCCTAACCCTCTCCTCCTGAAATTAATGTTATCTAAACATTCTGTGATTAATTCTTAATATGTTTGTGGGTCAAATGCATGGTGACTTGGTTAAATATTTGATACTCTCTACTCGCATCCACTGGAATAGTTATTTGTCTAATCTTCACAGCTGGTGCTCTTCAATTTTTCTCCCTACCTTTACTATTTTTCCACAGACACTGGGGCTTATCTTGTATAATTGCCAAGGGAACTTGGAGAACTGGATTCCAGTTTGCCTCACAGCTGTCTACTGCTGATAGTGTGTCCATCATGATGCCTTCACCATCAGCCAATATAGAAGAGTATGATAATGTTTGCAGATGTCCTACTGTGAAGTTTTTGTTTACAATATATATCCTGGTGTCTAGACTACACTTATTAAAGCAGAATACCTTGTGCAGTGGTTCAGCAATCTTAACTATTTGCCAAGCTTACTGGGTGGTAGTTATGACCACTGATGTTTGAGATACACTGCCACAATAACTAGGAGCAAATATCTTGGAATCAGGAAGATATGGGCTCTAATACAATCCTACTTACTAGATGTAGGATAATGGCAATTGACTGAACATGTGAGGTTCCATTTACACATCTGAAAAATGGACTTATTAATGTAGTATATACTAAATGTGAGGATATATTGAAGTAATATTTATCAATTTCTTAGTACAATTTCTGGAATATTCTATATTTCATCAAGTCTAAGATGTCATTGATTTTAAGAAGTATGATTATTTAATATATAGTGGAAAGAAGGGGAAATGTTGCCAGTTACACTGTAATGAAGTACTTTCTAATTGCTTAGATATTTTATTTTATACTTGCTTCAAGAGTTCTTTAAAACTTATATATTATCATATAACATGAGATGTCATCAATATGAAAAGAGAATATAAGCAAAACAAATTAATGAAGTCATTTTCTAAAACTTCTAAACATTCTGAGATTGACTTTTCTTAACATCTTTGTAACTCAGAATTTCATCTTCTCTTCTACCAGCATTGTGGTGTAAACATTACTAAAAGGAGTATTCAACTGTTACTTCTAAGTATTTATTTTTCTAGCCAATGACTTGAAATTTTTATTTTTTCAGTTTGGGTGCTAAAAATCAAGTACAATTATTTTATCAGAATATTGTCAACAGAAGATTGTCAAATTAAAAATATGACTAATATGTTTTCTTCAAATTTCTTATGAAATTTCCTTTATTCAACTGTTAAGTAATTTAAATTTTCTAGTCAAACTCAAATGAATAACCAACAAATTCACTCATGTAAAATTGACAAATGTATCACAACTGTGTGTGGCTGAAAGTGACTAAAAATTTATTTTAAGAGTCAGCTCAAATACAGATACTACAATGTGGGGGAAATGTGCATTATTATTATTTTTTAAAAAATCAATAAAAGACAATAGTATGTGTTCAAGAAAAATAAGAGGCAGATGACACCTGCTCATTTTCTATAGAATGTCATATTGTAGTCATCTCTCACACCATATGCTTGACCTATTTTGGGCATTTGAGTCTTGATTATTAAATTTGTAGAAGTGTCTAATCTCCAAGCAGCATAGTTCCTGTGAGGTCGTGTATCTGAAGCCCAGAACTTTGCACTTAGCACACTTTCATCAATGTTTGAGTCTGTTCTTTGCCACATGCTGCTGAGACTCTCCCAGAGTGACTTGTTTCCAAGTCACACCCATTCCTAGAGTGGTCTCAACCAGCTTCTATAATCCACTTTTGGAAGAGGAGTAGAAGTAGAAGTGCCTGTGTGGGTTTCTGAACTCCACCCAGAGATGGATTTTGTTTCCATAAGTATATTATGAACCATGGAATAGGATACGAAAATATCAATGTAGCAATGCATTTCTTTCTTTATCTTTTTACCTCAGGAATTCTGTATTTGCTGCTTCCGGATATTGGAAATCTGTGTGAGCATTTGGACCTTTCATGAATCTGGGTTTTGGGTTCCAAATTTAGCTAGAGGATTTAATATAAGGTGAAGATTGTATATAAATGTCATGTTCTTCTGCTTAATGAGCAGTACGATATATGTGGTAATCATTTTACTAAAACTGGGAGATGTATTTCTGTTGGCCCTTATGTTATTCCTACTCTTTTTTTCTACAGATTAAGATAATCAGAGTTATTTAAATTGACTTTCAAAGTCCTTAGTAATCTGGCTTCACATTAATTATTCAACTCTCTCTCCTTATGCTCCCTACCAAAGTCCTCTGCTCCAGTCAGGCTGATCTCCTCATGGTTGTCTGAACACACCATGAGCATTACTGTCTTCCCACCTTTACTCTTCAAACATCCCTTCAACGAAAGCAAACCATTCTCTCCTTTTGTCCTCAAATATTGCCTTCATTATAATACCCTCTTTTGCTATTCTAATTCACACTTATACTTCTCTTCTTTAATTTATTCAACAAATATTTCTTGAGTACATATTACTACCAGCCTAGTGAAGAAGATAAATCCAGCCTCTGCCATCATGGAAAAATATAGGCTGTAGAAATCATCAAATAAGAAACATGCAACATTAATTGTTAGATAAGGTAGTTATGCTAAGGGAAATTACAATTATAAATGTAGTTTGATAGGCTTTGTCAATAACCTTCAATCCCTATCTATGATGCATTTAAATATTGTGCATTAGACTATTTACTTACTTATGTGTCTATAGGTTGTCTCCTTAATTAAAGATGAAATCAAAGAGGCTAAATTCAGTGATTTTGCAATGGAATCTGTGACGATATGGAGAAGAAGTAAGAATGCTTTTTAAGCTTTGCTACTTTTTCTCACAAAGTGACTTGCAATGGCCAGTTATGTAAACACATTAAAACCTCACAGTAACACAGATGCCTGTCCCCTTAATTGGTCCTTGTGTTTCTCTGCCCCTGCTATTTAACAGGGGAGTGGGGTGAACATTCTTAGCTTCTGCTTGGGGATGAGTAAAAGCAGGGGTGTCATGAGGGAAAAGATGAGATTTGATTCTTACCAGAAAATTGACCATCAGCTCAGTAGTCTCAGAGAGTGAACAGACAGAGAACAGATTCCTATGTCTTCAGTGTCCTGGAGGCCCAAGGACCCCAATAGTTGGGAGAGTCTTAGTACTGAAACCATAGTTCAGAAAAGCCTAGCTAGCCATAAACCAAAATATGTTCCGAGAGCACTAAGATGAAGTAGAAAAATTCCATCAAGTGGTGGCAAATGGTAGCTAGGACCCAACAGATGATGAAACAGAGAAAATGGACCCTCATGTCTATGGCAATATGCACTAACACGTTATTCTAGAATTGCATTGAATGTCAAAATTGAAGTAAAGAGTTTTACCTTCTATTTTTAAAATCAAAGATATTGATAACATTTTTTCTATAGATTTAATAAATATCTGATATTATTGTCATGTGCATAGTATTAACTTGTAATTCTGTAGATATCAAAGCTTTTAGCCTAATATTTATTTAGTCTTGTAAAACATTTCCCTTCTTTTTCATGCTTATGAAAGTAAACATTAGCAGTGAATTCAGCACCTACGATTTAAAAATGTATCTTATACTCTTGCCTTCTTAATGACCTCTGTAAATAACTTTTGATCAAATCTGTGGGACTGTTTCTAGGTTTTTTTCCCCGTTGTCTACTGACACCTGTGGAGTTCCCATCTGAATGTGAAAATCTGTAGCAGCTAGAGTTATGTGGCCCCACAGGACATGGTAATGAGCTAGTTGGAATTGTAAATAAACTGTATTTTCAAATGTTTTCCTAAAACACCACACTGCTTTTTCTATAAACAATTAAAACCTCAACTCTCCTCCTGCTCCTGCTCTTTGGAATGTAAAAATCAGATGTTACTTTTGGCAAATTACTTTTGTCACTCTTAATCATGAGCTCATCATTTCACCCTTTTTCATTATATGTTCAATCCCAACAGGTGTATTTCTTTGAAAATGCCTTATCGTGTATTATATCTGCCTATGAAAAAGACATATGTGATCAAAATAACTTGCACGTAAGTTTATACTCAGACTCCTGTAATGAGGGATAAATAGCTCCAGTCACCTGATAAAAAAAGAAATCAAAGGTGTTAGATTTCACAATCACCAGGGGCGTCATTAATCAAATATCCTAATTGTTTCCTCCCTGTCGTTTTTTATTTCCTTATATTTCTATCAATTCAAACTTAGGGATTTTGGGTCTAGATTCCAGCCCATTTTTCCCACTGGAAGTTTTCAGAGATCTATGGGTAAAGCAGCATCTTGCTAAGTGGTTGAGCTCATTAATACTGCCTGGGTACTGTGGAGACTAAAAGGAATGGGAACATGTATTGAAATTGAACTGACAGAGGCTGAAGTGATACGCTGCTTTACAAGCATGAATAGCAGAGACTGTTGCTCCGTAGACTTTTCTAGAAGTTCTGAACCATCAGTCTTTTGTTTTCAAAGATGCCAATCTAGAAAATGACAATATTTACTAGTACTGAAAATAGACACCAGATACCCCCATACAGATTAATATAATGTATGAAAAGAGCTCTTTAAGGCTTAAATTGATTCATTCTATATGGAAGATTATATATGACTTTTGTTATGGGCTAAATGTTTGTGTCCCTCTAAAATTCTTATGTTGAAATCTAATTTCCAATATGAGAGTAGTTGAAGGTGAGGCTTTTGGGAGATTAGGTCCTGATAGAGGAGGCTTCATGATTAGGATTAGTGCTCTTGTAAAATAGGCCCCAGAGAGCCCCTTCTGCCGTGGGAGGACACAGCAAGAAAGCACTGATGAATATAAAAGTGTGCTCTTCTATGACACCAAATCTACTGGCACCTTGATTTTAGACTTAGCAGCCTCCAAAACTATGAGAAATAAATTATTATAGTTTATAAGCTTCCCAGTTTATCCTATTTTATTAGTAGCAGCCCAAACTGACACACTACTGTTGCTATTTGCACACTACAGTTATAAATTATGAATGTATTCCTTCTGGATACATAGTCCCTATCTGTATCTCATTTTACTCATTAATATAATGAGGTTCTGTGTTATACTTTTGTACCACACTACTTGTCAGTTAACTTTATCTATTTTAGACAAGCTTAGGTTTTCCACCCTGAAAAATGAAGGTGTTTAACCAGCCACTCTGCTTGCCACCCACACCCTTCTGTACTTTGCCTTTCTGTCTTTGGCGGTGCTCACTACTTCCTTTTTCATTTTTACTTTTTGAAAATGAGGCTGTGCTTTACTCTGACACTTGATGTCTAAATAAATCCCCAGTTTTAGCATGCCATGATTATATTGATATATTTCGTGACCAATGACAAAAAAATTAAAGCTAACATTTATCTGTACATTGCTTCAAACGGGTGCTTTGGGGTGATGTAAATGAATAAAGTAAAGAGACTTGTACTTCAGTTAAAAATAATTTTCTGCAGCCATAGAAAAGAACCAAATCATGTCTTTGCAGCAACATGGATGCAGCTGGAGGCCATTATTCTAAGCAAATTAATGCGGGAACAGAAAACCAAATACTGTATGTTCTCACTTGTAAGTGGGAGCTAAACCTTTGGTACAATGGACATAAAGATGGGAACAATAGACACTGGGGTTTCCAAAAGGGAGAAAGGTAGGAGAGGGAATGGGTATGAAACTACCTCTCGGGTACGGTGTTTGTTGCTTGGGCAATGAGATTGTTAGAAACCCAAACCTTGGCATCATGCGATATGCTCATGTAACAAATCTGGACACGTAGTCCCTGAATCTAAAATTTAAAAAGTTTTTCAACATTTAAACATATTTTTACACAGAACACATATATTTATATAAACAGAGTCTATACATCTTCATGCAAATGGGTTTTTAATCCTAATTACAAACAATTTTATGTAAAATATTTTAAAAGGAATTTTACTTTGGAGAATTATGTTGAAGACAAAGATTTAAAGAGATTTGAAGATGGAAAGAATTGATATATCACCGTTGTCAGTCTCTAATTTTTTCACCTACATAATTTGGGGATGAAACAGGGTCTTTATTTTTGAGGATTTATGATACTGGAAAAAGGATAAAACAGAAACTCAGGACACCTGAGTGTTAATCCTAGCACCACCACTTATTAACTGGATGTACTGTATATGTCAAAGGAAACATTTTCTGCCCAACTGCCCTGACAGGACAATTGTAAGGATCAAATATGTAGAAGTATGTTATCAATTATGAAGTCCTATCTAAGTCTAATTTATTAGTATTTATTACTAGATCCCTAAGTTACAAAGTGAGCCTTATTTATAGAAGATGGACAGTGAATTATTTTTAATTAAATATTTTTAAATTATAGAGTGATATATGCTCCTTGGAAGAATAGAAGCAATGCAATAATAAATAAAGACAAATTAATAATTTTCCTGTATACTCCTTTCATAACTTTCACAGATAAGCAACATTACAAAGCCCAGTGTGTAATTTTCTACAATTTTGTCCATGCTTATGTAAATTATGTGAATATTAAAAGGGTTAACTCTTTGTTTTAAATTTGATAGTTTTTCTTATTTTTCCTAATTATTCTTCTACTTAGGCACATGTATGTTTTTCTGCAATTGTTATTTCACTTACTTTTTACTTAAAAGTATAATATAGTTTGTATATACCTTGCGTAATTTCCACAGATGAAAGTTGGAAAATCTAACACATTAAAACAAAACAAAACAAAAACAAAAACAAAAAACTTGATTTTGATCTGCATTTCTTGGATGGCCAATGATGATGAGCATTTTTTCACGTGTCTGTGGGCTGCATAAATGTCTTCTTTTGAGAACCGTCTGTTCATATTCTTTGCCCACTTTTTGATGGGGTTGTTTGATTTTTTCGTGTAAATTTGTTTAAGTTCTTTGTAGATTCTGGATATTAACCCTTTGTCAGATGGGTAGATTGTAAAAATTTTCTCCCATTCTGTAGGTTCCCTGTTCATTCTGATGGGAGTTTCTTTTGCTGTGCAGAAGCTCTTTAGTTTAATTAGATACCATTTGTCAATTTTGGCTTTTGTTGCCATTGCTTTTGGTGTTTTAGTCATGAAGTCCTTGCCCATGCCTGTGTCCTGAATGGTATTGCCTAGGTTTTCTTCTAGGATCTTTATGGTTTTAGGTCTAACATTTAAGTCTTTAATCTATCTTGAATTAATTTTTGTAACCCAGCCATCCCATTGCTGGATATATACCCAAAGGATTATAAATCATGCTGCTATAAAGACACATGCACATGTATGTTTACTGAGGCACTATTCACAATAGCAAAGACTTGGAACCAACCCAAATGTCCATCAATGATAGACTGGATTAAGAAAATGTGGCATATATACACCATGGAATATTATGCAGCCATAAAAAAGGATGAGTTCTTGTCCTTTGTAGGGACATGGATGAAGCTGGAAATCATCATTCTGAGCAAATTATCTCAAGGACAGAAAACCAAACACCACATGTTCTCACTGATAGGTGGGAATTGAACAATGAGGACACTTGGACACAGGTTGGGGAACATCACACACCGGGGCCTTTCGTGGGGTCCAGGGAGGAGGGAGGGATAGCATTAGAAGATATACATAATGTAAATGACGAGTTAATGGGTGCAGCAAACCAACATGGCACATGTATACATACATAACAAACCTGCACGTTGTGCACATGTACCCTAGATCTTAAATTATAATTTAAAATAATAATAATAATAAAATAAATAAATAATAAGTTTCTTTTCTATTATTAGTTTCATATGATGAGAGTATCATAAGTTATTCAACTAGTCCTTGATTAATATGCATTTGTGCTGTTTTTAATATTTTACCATTATAAAATATTCTAAATAAGTTCTCTTCTGTAGCAAAGTCTTAATTTCTGTTGGATAGATCCATAAAAGTGGGTCAAAAATGTGTACTTTTTAACTATAAAAGATAATATTAGATAACTTGATGAATTCACACTCATAACAGCCATGAATAAAGAGGGCCAAATTTTTGTTTGGCTAATCTCATAGACTGAAAAAAAGTCATCAATATGCATCAATTGTCTTTTACTTAATTACGAATTATGTTGTGCTTATTTTCATATGCTTGTTTACTATTAGACTTTGTTTTATTCTTGGTGAATCAAGAAAAATATCTGTGGTTTATATTTTACCTGTGTATTTGTATAAAATAATAACTATGACAATATCAGTAATATTTTGATATTTTCATATTGTTGAAGGATCTTATAAGACTTAATAATTTGATAGCCTTTAATATATTACGCATAAGCTTAATTTTAGCCAGAGCAATTATCTAGAGCAGTGCCGTCCAATAGAACTTTCTGCTCTGATAAAAACATTCTATATCTGCACTGTTCAACGTGGTAGCCATGAGCCTTTGAAACGGAACTAGTGTAACTGAAAAATGAAAATGTTAATGTTAGTTAATTTCAATTAATTTATATTAAATTTAAATAACCACATTACTAGTGGCTACCTTAATGGAGAATGTAGGTCTACATATTTTTCATGTGTTTAGGACTGATTCCTTGGGGAAAAAGTGTGTGTGTGTGTGTGTGTGTGTGTTTTAGCTTGAGAGTTTAAAATATAGCAAAATGGTTGTTTTGCATGGACAGTGTATACATGTTACTGAAGAACTAGAGTAATTCAACACAATCAGCCAATGTTGAATGCAATACTATTCTTTTTTATGTACATTTTTCATTCAACACTATGTATTTTTATGTAATGTCTTATGTTACTTTCTAATCAGGAGGAAATATTATATTTCATCTGAATTCTTCCTCATGATTTTATAAACACAGGAATTTAATAAAATAAAAGGGAAGTATTCCACTACTCTTCTTGAAGTTTGAATTTCATACAATTAGTACATGAAATGATTCTTTCTCTCTCTGTCTGATTTGATATCAGACTAAATCCCATCTAATCATGAGGTTTCAAAGCAACTACTTAGAAGATTTTTTTTTTTTTTTTTTTTTTTTGAGACATTGTCTCGCTCTATTGCCCAGGCAGAGTGCAGTGGCGTGATCTTGGGTCACTGCAAACTCCACCTCCCAGGTTCACACCATTCTCCTGTCTCAGCCTCTGGAGTAGCTGGGACTACAGGCGCCTGCCTGCCACCACGCCCGGCTAATTTTTTTTTTTTTTTTGTATTTTTAGTAGAGATGGGGTTTCACTGTGTTAGCCAGGATGGTCTTGATCTCCTGACCTTGTGATCCACCTGCCTCGGCCTCCCAAAGTGCTGGGATTACAGGTGTGAGCCACCATAGAAGAAGGTTTTTTTTGTTTGTTTGTTTGTTTTTTACTATTTTTTCTCTTGGCAGAAAGGAAAGTCAAGAAGAGTTCTCCTTGTTTCTGACACTAATCTGGCCATCCCAGTTTCTAAATCCTACCAGTGTAATATGCAGATATTGGTGCCTTGGGTAACAGAGTTATAGTCTTACATTTATCTGAGTCTTTAGAAATTCTGATTAGCCTTGGTAATCACCTGTTTTTTTCCTTGGATATTGTTAGCATTTTTGGTGGTTTCCCATTCTTCCATGTGAGAAAATATGATTTTGGTTACAGCTATTTCCAGGATTCTCTTCTGTCAGAGAGCTATCATATGATAATCTCTTTTACTTCAATCTGAGTTTGAGTTTTTGTAAGAGTATCTAGATACATATTTTATTAAGCAGCGATTGCATTAAGATTGATCTATTTGAAAAGTGAATTCAGATTAAAATTTAAATGTTTGCAGTATCTCTTCTATTCTACTTCATTTATCATCGAACACTTTACAAAATAAGTATAAATGAATTCCTATTTTAATTCTAATTTTATATATAGGTAATAGAATCATGAACTTTTCAAGTTAATAATTTTTGTGGTGAAATGAAGACTGTGGCATACATGAGATCACACCCAGGATTATTTCTCAATCCATGATTGTGAAAAATATAGCATTGGGGGCATACTTTCCTGAGCTAGCTATCATTTCCCAACTTGGATCACATTTTTTCATTTGTAAAAATCCATCTGATTACCCTAAGTTCTGTACTGTTGAAACAATTAAATAAGATATGTTATATGCTGGTGGCAGAACTATGTCTACCAATGAATCCAGCATTGGGTTATAAATGGTACTTTTGTTTGTTTCTTTTCCTTTTCTGTTAGTTTCATCATGACAAGGTATTGATACTACCTATAGTTTATTCACAAAATCACTTAAAAATTTGGTAAGGTTAAGAAATCGGGGGGGGGGGGGGGGGGGGGAAGAGGTCTTTAAAGATCAAATTTACCTGAAAGTGAATTGCAATGATACCAAACCCCTGCAATATAACCATATATCGCTTAGTAACTTCTTAAGCATCCATCCTTTCATTCTTTATGTTTAAAACAACTCAGTGGGTTAGATCATTAAATTAGATGATGCGGATGTTCATGGAGCCTAGCACCTACCAATATGCTCTATATGCTATTTCCCTTCTTCCTCTCTTAGGCAAGGCATTATGGAGAGTGAAATAAAGAAGCTGGTGCTTATTTTGCCTCCAAAGAATAGCATAAGCTATTATTTGAACAAGAAAAATGTAAAACCACAAGTGGGAATCTTTTAAAGCCTGAAATTAGTTTTAATTCAAGGATATGAAGAAAGGAAGTTGTTTGAACATAAAAGTTTTTCTTTGTTCATACTGTATGTGCTTCTCTTTGTTATGTTTTACAACAAAGCTGAGTTTAAAAAATTATCTACTTGATTACTAAGCAAATTGCAACAAGCTTTCAACTATAAGTATAATTTTTACTTTATTTATGAAAGGCAGATTGTGTTGGGATTCCTGACATTTATTCAGTTTTAAAAAATGACCTCTCTTACTGTCAAGTATAAATTCTAAAATGTAAATATTGTTATTTGTTTAAAATTATTTAATAAGTTTTAATAATTATAAATAAATAATCATGAAGCATGACTAGGATAGGTTATCACAATGTCCCTATTGTTATGATTTCTTTTAAATATATCTCCTTTGACAATACATTTTATGAAAATTTCTGCCAGTAGCTAAAACTCTTTATATTCCAAAAAAAAATAAATAAAATACTAGGTTAGCTTTTGGTCTCTCAAAGTGACTACCAGGCTACCATAATTTTCTATCTTCTTTTACAAAAGTATAAATAAAATTAAACTGTGCCTGATAGTTTATAAATATATAAAAAAGAAAACTTTGGTAGTATTTCAACATATCTGACTTAGATATAGTTTAGGATCAATATAAATTCCTATTAAACATTTTTCAAGAAAACATAAAATATTTAAATCAGAAGAATAATAAAAAGATTCAATTAACCTTTTTACTGATAATGTATTGTGGAAGATTAAAGATAACTGTGAATGTACTGGCACTTCCCATCAAGGATTAGAGGTTACTTCCCCTACTATCTTAACAAATAGAGCATGGTAGAAGTGATATGACGCTGGTTCTGGTCTTAGCCTTTAACAGAACAGACAGATTCCACCTCAGTCTCTTGGAGACCTAGGGCACCATATAAGAAGTCCAGTGAGCTTGTTGGAGAGTCCATATGGAAAGTCCCTGAAGCTCAGTGGAGAAAGAAAATGACTGAGCTGAGTTCAACCTTCCAGCCATTTATGTCAAGAAATAAGCCCTCTGGGTAAAGCTGTCTTAGACTCTCTAGACCTATCAATCACCAGCTAAATAACATAGAATGACCTTGTCTTTGTTTTCTGTTACTTATAACAGAATACCTGAAACTAGGCCATTTTAGAAAATAAAGAAAAGGAATATCTCACAGTTATGGAAGCTGAAAACTCCAAGATCAAATGGCTACATCTGATGAGGACTTCTCGCTGGTGGGGACTCTCTGCAGGTCAAGAAATCACATGATGAAAGGGGCTGATCATGAATGCCTGAATCTATTAGTCCATGAATGAATTCAAACATATATGAGGGCAGAGTCCCTATGGCTCAATTACCTCCTAGAAGCCCTGTCTCTCAAATAATGCCCGACTGGGGACTAGGTTTTAACATGAGTTTTGGAGTAGGCAAATATTCAAATCATAGCATTCTGCCCATGGCCCCCCAAAACTCATATTCTCAGATAAAATGCATCTATTCTATCCCCATATCCTCAAAGTCTTTACTCAAGCTAATATCAACTAAAAAATCCAAAATCCAAATTCCCATCTCTTAAATGAAAACAGTTATCTACTTCTAAGACGCAATGGTGAGACAGACATAGTGTGCACATTCCCATTTGAAAAGTGAGAAATAGGCCATGTTGACCTGAAGAAAGGAACTGAGGCAAAATTAACATAAGTAGAGAGTTTATTTGGGCCAACATTGAGGAATGCAGGCTGGATAATTTACCAGCTAGTCTAGAAACCACAGAGAAGAAAAGAAAAAACAAAATACCTTTAAATAATTACCCCCAGGCATGACTGCAAGGGAGGTGATCAAAGTCTCAGGCTCATGTCTCTCTGAGCTTCACATTCCTCATACTGCTCTGAGTCATTTTCCTTTCTCAGCTAAAAGAAAGAGGTAACAGTCCTCAAGCAAGTACCTATTGGAGTGGAAAGCAGAGCCACACCTGAGGCCCCTTGAGCCTCCCTTGTGGGGCTGAGGAGTACTGCACTGAAACGCAGGGAGGAGAGATCTGATGGGACCCTGGGCAGCAAGCTCATGGTGGGTACCCTGGGTCTGTCCTCTGGAACCCTTCTGTTTTCCTAGGCCTCAAGGCCTGTGATGAAGGGACAGCCTGGAAGATCACTGAAATACCTTCAGCGATTTTCTTCCATTCTCTTGATGATCCTTTCTCTCTATACAAATCTCCATAGCAAAAGGTCTCTGGACCACATCCTTGTTTTTCTCTTCTGAACATGCTTTTTCACTCTTCACATGATGAAGCCAGGCTGACAGATTTTCAAATCTTTCTGCTTTGCTTTGCTTTTGATTATAAATTCTATCTTTAAGTCAGTGTTTTCCTCTCACAATTTAATGTAGCAGTTAAAAGTAGCCATGTAGCAGCCTGAATGCATTGATGCTTAGGTACTTCTGCCAGATATTCTAATTCATTGCACCTAAGTTCTGCCTTCCATAAAGCACTGCATTCCACACAATGCAGCCAAGTTCTTTGCCAGTTTATAACAAGGAGGGCTTTTACTCCAGCTTCTAATACCTTATTCCCCAGTTCCATCTGAAATCTCATCAGAATGGCCTTTACTATCCACATTTCTATCCGCATTCTAGTCACAACCACTTAACCAACCTAAAGAGTTCCAAACGTTTCCTAGTCTTCTGGTCTTCTAAGTCCTCACCAGAATCTAGGCTTTTCCTATCCTGCTCCTCCGAATGATTCCAGCTTCTAACCATTATCCAGTTTCAAAGCCACTTCCAGATTTTCAAGTATTTATTATCAGCAACACACCACCTCTCAGCATTGATTTTCTGTCTTAGATTCTTTTCTGTTGCTTGTTACAGAATACCTGAAACTGAGTAATATACACAGAAAATAAATTTGTGTTTTATGCTTGTGGAGGGTAAGTTCAAGATCTAGGGGCAACATCTGATGAGAGCATTCTTGCTGGTGGGGACGCTGCAGAGTCCTGAGGTAGCACAGGGCATCACATGGCTAGGGGCCTGAGCATCCTAACTTAAGTTTCTCTTCATTTTCTTATAAAGCCTCCAATCACATTCCCATAATAACCTATTAATCCATTAACCCATAGTTCATAAATTTATTAGTCCACTAATAGACTAATTCATTCATAAGGACAGATGCCTCATGACTCAATGATCTCTTAAGGGCCCTACCTCTGAATACTGCCACTTTGGATATTAAGTTTCAACATGAGATTTGGAGGGAACGACATTCAAACCAAAGCAGACTCCATTAAATGTTAGAAGGAACAGAAACGCAACCCATCTGAGCCCTGATCAAATTTCTGACCCATAAAATGATGAAATATAATAACATGATTTTTGTTCTCAGACACTAAGTTATAGAGTAACTATTGCAGCATAATAGATTAGAAAACATGTAGGGGTAAAGGAAAAGAGTTTCTTTCTAGTTATATTTAAACACACCACTGTTTCATTGGTTTTACAGGTATTAACTGTTAATATAGTAGTTGCAAAACCTTGTTCATTTGGGCTGATTAACTGGCCAAGAGTGAATTATCTTTGCAATAATTATTTATCATTACTCTCTTTATTTATAGGAATAACCTGCTGTAAAAATTATAAGATAATATGGAAAAACAGAAAATTTAAGAAAGTAGCATATTATATTTAGAGAAAAGATTGCTGGGCTCTTGTTATGGTTTGAATGTGTTTTTTCTCCTCTGAAGTTTATGTGTTGGAATCTTAATCTGCAATGCAATAGTGTTGGGATGTGGGACCTTTTGAGAGGTGTTTGATCATTAGGGCAACACTCTTATGAATGGAATACTGCTACAAAATGGGCTTGAGAGAAAGGGTTCTCTCTCTTCTGCTTTTGTATGTGAGGACTCAGTCCTCTCTTGCTGTTCCACCTCTTGCTATGTGAGGATATCACAAGAGGGTCCTCACAGAATATTGGTGATTTGATCTTGAACTTCCTAACCTTTAGAACTATGACAGGATAAGTTTCTGTTCTTTATCAATTACCCAGTCTCAGATATTTTGTTATAGCCACACAAAACAGAGTAGGACAGCTGTTTATCAAAACATCTGAGATAAAAGATTTACTTTGTTATTTATTAGCTTGAAGACTTTGATCAAGTCTCTACCTTTATAGGTCTTAATTTCTTCATCTATCAAATGAACTTGTTGCATTGCCTGTGCATAAGGTAGCTTCCAACTCTATTTGAAAAATCTCTAAATTTTGACTGTGTCATTAATTTACAAATGCTTGGAAATTTTACAATTAAAATAGTTCCAAAACTTGGAGATTTTAGAGCAAATAACTTCCCTCCTCACCACTAAGTACTGTAGCATTTTAAAAATTCTTGGCTTTCCTAACTATTTCATCCTCCTAAATGAACCCTTGATTGTTTCCCAGTAAGAACCACTTTTACAGAAAGGAGTCAATACTGCTGCTTGATCTTCAGGTGTTGAATTGTCAGGTCACTTGTAGCTTGGAGAGTGCTTACTTACATATCATTTATCACAATGACTGTATTTTCTTATGCCTCACGTGAACATTCCAGTGGATAAATAATTTGTTGTTGCCTCTTAATTTGATGCCTTTTCTGCAGTTGCCCTGCTTTGAAGTTACTGTGATAGCATCGTTATAAAATAATATTTGGATAATTTTAAATATAGTTAACTATAGAAATTGTCTAACATAATTGGGCATGTGAGTTTGGGAAGGAATACTGTTAGTGCATATGAATTTTACCTTTAGACTCATGTGAATCTGTTACATTGTAGATTTCACAGTAGCATTTCCTGTCTTCTTGCCTTCATTTAAGGTGACACTTTGATCAAAAGTGGTAAAGCATGAAATTATAACCAGATGTAAGAGTGTCACTTGCTATTTCAAAGTCCCACTGCAGTTGGAACATTTTCTGATTATCTGAACCCACCATGGGAATTAAAATTTACTGTGCCTGACATTACAGTGTGTTTTAACAAGAGCACAATTATACTCCTACCCTGTTTCAATATAGAGTTGCCTAGTCAGAATTGTTAGACAAGTCCACAGAGGATAGAAACTGTCACCAAGCATCAGCTCACATGGGAGAGTAAAATGAAGCCAACTATTTCTTCCTTTATAAAAATCACTAATTGTATTTTATTTAAAAATATTTGCTCCTAGGCCAGGAGGAAGCCCTGAGAATGTAAGAAAAAATCAGGCTATTTCAAATTATATGGTAAAATCCATACACACACACACACACACACACACACACACACACATATATATATGTAACTATTTCCTCTTTCTCTTAAAAAAATTTCTAGGACATCTGCAGCAAACGTCACAGTCATAAAAATAAGACATTTTGAAAATACGACTGCAAAATTACCAGCTGTATTTTTATCAAGAAAGGAAGCTTCTCTGTGAGGTTCATTTTTATTGAAAAATATTGATTGTGCACCTATTTCATGCCAGGCAATTTCTTGGGCTCTGGGGTACAAGAAATGCATAAACACAGTTCCTGCCTTCAAGGAACTCACAGATTAGCAAAAGAGACAGAAATGCAAATAAAATAAATTCCCTTAGTCAGAAAGAAAGAAAGATGAGAAAATAAACAATTACAAACCAAGGAAGATAAAGTTGTCTCCATAACAGGCTCGAACAAAGTGCCTAATTTGAGTAGCAATTGCAGAAAAATTGTCTGCAAAAAAATAGTTATCATTCCTAAAACTGTATTTGTTCTAAAAAGGTAAAAAGGTATGCTAATTGACTTATTTATATTAGTTTCTGATTAATGTATATCTTTCCTCTAAATTCAGGGATCACTTACATTCACTAAACATATTTGACATAATTAGCAACAACAACAAAATTCACTGTAGTCTTACTGATATTCGTTTGGTGTTTACACTTAAAGGGAAAAAAAGATAACAATTCTATGATAACCTTAGGACATAAAGCAATGGGAAAGGTAAGGGGGAAGGAAAAAGGGGTTTTGTTGAAGTGTTTCAGAGGCTCCATGGTGGAAAGGTAGAGGTGTGCAGAGATGTCTAAGTTTTTCTTCTACTTCCATGGAGTGGCTCAGCATTCATCTGCATCAAATATTAAGCATGAACAAAAGATTTGTTTGAAGAGTCATACTGATTATTCCTCTGTACAATTTTAGTACTGTAAGGGGAGATTTCCATTTCTCTGGCAGTAAGAACAGTTTAATTCCATTGAAAATTTGACCAAAATCTTTCACTTTACTTGTTTTGTTTCCTTTGAGTCTCATGGTTCTACTCATTTTTATGTTTAGAAGGATACCAAGTATTTTAAAGTTCTACATTTTTTTTCTTCCTTGGTTTTTCTCTCCCTTCAATTTGACTGATCCAAAAAATTTCTTCTGAGTTTATAAATATAACTCATTCCTGATAGTTAAATTTGATAAATCTCTCTTGTCCTATGGAATAGTTGGATCCTCTTAATTCACCTTTTGTGAATACTTCTTCTTTAATATACCACTGAGGATCAAGCAAGAAAAGATAAAGAAAATTAGGTCACAAAAGTACCATCATGTGATAGTTTGGGGGATCACATTTCATGTTTTTAAGAAATGTTTAGTCTCATAAAGGAAACTGGTTAAACATGGATTAGTGGATTACATGGTGTTTTGGTATCTCAATCCTGATTTTGGAAAAAGAGAGGTGAAAACATGTAGGAACTTTAAAAATGTTTGGAATGTACTTGTTGGAGTGACATAGAGAAAAACCCCAAAGTCAGCAAATGTCTTTTTCCCATCTTCATTCTTGGTAAACTTGCTAAACCAGGCAAAACAACACAATTTAACCAAAAGAATTAGTCTTTACTTCTAAGGATATAGTCTTGGAGATAAATAAGCCAATTTTAAGTGAATGATCAATTCTTCTCATGTGGCAAACTGCTTCTGAAACCAGAAGTGCAGAGGAGTCAACTGAGTGCTAGTCACAACACGCCCTGGGAGTGCGCTAATGCACACTTGTGTTTTAGAAAGATGCTTTGAGACTCACAAGTTGACTGCCTTTTTCCTTCCTCCCACCTCACCTAAGTTGTAGGCTTAGACAGAATAAAGCCATGATTCATGTACTAGGAGAGGCATTAGCTTTACATCCATTGGGGTCAAGATCTATCTTGGGGGAGAATGTCTGAAATGTGGGAATATTCTGTTTAGTACTAAGGATGAGAGATAAAATGGACAGTTTAGAGATGCCAGTATTTCCTTACTGGTCCACTTACTGCCATCAAAATAAACTCTGCTCCAAGATTCTACATGTTAATAGTGATTAACTTCTCTATGTATTTTGGGGACATCTGGCATGCTTTATGATTAGATCAATTTTATTGAATTGGTCGTTAGGTTCTGCTTTCTTTGAATATATAGTAGACAGAGCAGTGACTTGAAATATTAGGTTAAATAAAATAAAATACAATGGGGTCATTAAATCTGTTAATCTTAGAATAAATATTTTTACCACACATTTATTCTAAAAATATCACTTGGCTGAAGACAAACTTTCTGGTTAAGTATTTGTTTCATGTACACTATACATCAAAGCAGATAGTTTCTTTCATTCTCAAAAACGGGATAATACCTACCTAAGCACATAGTGCATTTTAAAAAAGACATAAAGCTGAGAAGAAAATACTTACTTCAAACAGTTGCTAATACAATGCTATGTACCTAGAATAAAGAATAATTTTTAGGAATAAAGCTAAAACCATTATTTAGTAAGCAATTTCACTAGAAATTCTCATTTTTCTCCTTCTACCCAGGTCTCATCAATGTAAAAAGAAAGTAGAAGATTATTTTACCAAATATTTTGGTTAGAACAATTCTGTGAAACTTGAGTCATGTAAACAAGACTTCTTGGATTTAGCACAGAAAGCAAATTAAGAGAACCTAGAAAATTTAGTTAAACAATATATAATTTTATCAGCTATGATTTGAAATCCATTAATCTGGCTAGGATTTACTTTTAATTCTAAAATAACTAATTCTGATTCTCAATGGAAAGCACATGTACTATATAAAATGACAGGATTTTTGTGTATAAGCTCAATTGTATTGTTTCCACATTTCTGCTATTTTCTGTGACTAAGAAGACAATGTAGCATTTCACTGTTATGCAGTTTGTTCTTCTTAGCTTTAAAATATTAGATTAGGGCATTACTGCTGAAAAAAAGAAAGAATCAGGCTAATCATCTGTATTTACTGAATTTTATTGAATTGGTCGTTAGGTTCTGCTTTCTTTGAATATTCTGCTTTCTTTGAATAATTCTAGAATTGTTCTAACCAAAATTAGAACCAATCTACTGAATGGTGCTATCCTGATTCTATTATGTTTAATGTTTCACAAGAAAGTGAAACAAGAAAGAATCATGCATACCTTTTTTTCTCTATCAATTTGTGAAAACTGAAACGTTTGAACTGTTTTGGACAAAAATAAATTATATTACACAATAATAAGCATTTAAAAACATATTAAATAATTAATTTAAAGGAATTATGGTAAAAATCACTATATAACAAACCTAATAAAAATGGTTATGTTATGTTATGTCATTTATTTATTTATAAAATAGAGATGGGGTTTCTCCATGTTGCCCAGACTGGTCTCAAATTCCTGGGCTCAACTAATCTGTCCCCCTTGACCTTCCAAAGTGCCGGGATTACAGACATAGTGGCCCATGGACCTGGCCAAAAACAGTTATTGTAATACTTTTTTTGAAAGCTTAACTAAAATGCTCACATATTGGTTTCCAAACACCATTCTACAATAAAAGGAACATAGGCTTCTTGAAGAAGTTGATTCCAGGAGCAGGGTGAAAATAAATACATGAAATAAATAAATCTAGAACATATTGTGATTCTAGAAAGTAAGGAAGTGTTTTAAAAGTGATAGTTTATCAGCAGAACACAAGAGCTGATCCAAATGAATTCCCAATAGCCAAAGATCGAAAAATTTGAACAACAAAATACATGGTGGTAGGAGCAGGTTAATCCATAGAATAAAATAAATATCTATGAGGCCATACAAATAGAAATTTTTAAAGTATTTGCATGAGTGAAAAGGACTGGGTCTTTATTATGGGAGAAGTACAATTAATAAATGCAAGAGGAAAAAGTAAAATGTAAAATCCCCATTAGGCAAACACCACAGTAATAATTGTAAGGACAGATGGATACTAAAATTAGTGAGTAAAATTTTACAGAGAAACAGGATATAGTCATAGTCTGAAAGTATTTCCCCCAAGCTACTCATTACTTCACATGGAAAGATAGTAACTTTATGGTGAACAAACGTGTTAGGTATCACCTTAACCAAAGGGAGATTATTGATAATGACATATCAATGTAATAAATCCCTTATATGAAGAAATTAATACACAACACTCTCTTTGTGGTAATCTGGACAAAAATGTATCAACTCATTCTGATAATATCAGGGAAATAATTTATAAACATACCAAAAAATAATTGCACAGCACTCTTTAAAAGTATCGTCTCTCAGGCCGGGCGTGGTGGCTCAAGCCTGTAATCCCAGCACTTTGGAAGGCCGAGACGGGCGGATCACGAGGTCAGGAGATCGAGACCCTCCTGGCTAACACGGTGAAACCCCGTCTCTACTAAAAATACAAAAAATTAGCCGGGCGAGGTGGTGGGCGCCTGTGGTCCCAGCCACTCGGGAGGCTGAGGCAGGAGAATGGCGTGAACCCAGGAGGCAAAGGTTGCGGTGAGCTGAGATCCGGCCACTGCACTCTAGCCTGGGCGACAGAGCAAGACTCCGTCTCAAAAAAAAAAAAAAAAAAAAAAAAAAGTATCGTCTCTCAAGTAAGGTAAAGACAGAACTATCATAGATTGGAAGAAACCATGGGGAAATAACAGCTGAATGCAATGTGGGAGCCTGGAGATTATTAGGAACAAAACTGAGGAAAACTGAAAAAGTCTGTTTAGGTAAAAGTATTGAATCAGCATTAGTTTCCTGGTTTCGTCAATTATACTATGATCATATAACACATTCACCTTAGGGGAAGCTGAGTGAAGGAATATTCCGTAGTCTTATAACTTTTCTGTGAATCAAAAATTAGTTCAAAATAAAATTTAACAAGCCTGTTATATTCCAAGAATGAAATGAAACACCTGTAAAACCAATAAATTCAATAGAATAAAATTCCAAAAGAATAAATGGGAGAAATTAAAGTGTAGTAAATAGGCCGGGCGCGGTGGCTCAAGCCTGTAATCCCAGCACTTTGGGAGGCCGAGACGGGTGGATCACGAGGTCAGGAGATCGAGACCATCCTGGCTAACACGGTGAAACCCCGTTTCTACTAAAAAATACAAAAAAACTAGCCTGGAGAGATGGCGGGCGCCTGTAGTCCCAGCTACTCGGGAGGCTGAGGCAGGAGAATGGCGTAAACCCGGGAGGCGGAGCTTGCAGTGAGCCGAGATCGCGCCACTGCACTCCAGCCTGGGCGACAGAGTGAGACTCCGTCTCAAAAAATAAAAAATAAAGTGCAGTAAATATGTGGAGTGCAGTCATTGAGACAGATCACACGCATGAAAAAAGGGAGTGGTAAGTAAAGTAAACGAGAGGTTGTTAGATTTAGAAATGCATGGTTATTCAAAATGTAGAAAATAAAAAAGTTAAAAAAAATGTATCCAATTAAAAGTTTGAATTATTTAATATAACACTGTATTTAGTTACTAAAGCTCTGTATAAATGTTCATTTCATTTTCACTATCATTCAGATGAAAAAAATTAGGAACTGAACAATATTATATTAAAATTTACATAGAGATAAAATGACAGAATAGCTAAATAACTTTTTAAAGTTTTATCGAGGAACAACTTACACACTATAAAATTCACCTATTGCAAGAGTGCTAGTCAATAAGTTTTAGTGAAGTTATGAAGTTGGGTCCTCATCACCATAGTTCGGTTTTAGAACATTTTCAATATCCCAGAAAGTCCCCTCACACCCTATGCTTCCCACAGACCCAGGCAATTCACTGATTTACTTTCTATCTCTATAGATTTGCTGTTCTAAAAATATTGTGTAAATGGAACCATACAACCTGTAGTCTTTTGTGTCTCACTGCTTTCATTTGACACACTTTTGAGATTCATCCATGTTGTTGCTTGTATCAGGAATTTTTACTTTTTGTTGTTAAATAATATTCCATTGTATGAGTGTATATCACATTTTGTTTATTCACCTGTTTGTGGGTAATGTGATTGTGTCCAGTTTGGGCTACTATGAATAATGCTGTCGTGAACATTTGTGTACAAGTCTCTGTCAAGATATATGTTTTCTTTTCTCTAGGGTAGGGGTTGCCTGAATAATGTTTTAAGAAACTGACAAGTTCTTTTCAGGATGGCTACAGACTTTTATATTTCCACCAGCAAGGTATGAGGATTCTGTTTTTGGTTTTGTTTTGTTTGTTTGTTTTTTGCTTTTTTTTTTTTTTCCATCCTCACCAAAACTTGGAATTTTTAATTCTTTTGGCAGCCATTCTAGTGGGTGTGTAGCGGTCTTTCATCATGGTTGGTTTTCATTTGCATTTCCTAATGATGAATGATGGTGGTTATCTTTTCACATGCTTACCATCATATATATTCTTTGGTGAAATGTCTATTCAAATTTTCTTCCTTTTAAAAATTTGTCTTCTATCTTTTGTTGCCTTTGTTTTAAAGTTTTAGTCATCTTTATACATTTTCTATGCAAGTCTGTCTGATCTGTGATTTGCTCATAGTTGTTCTCAGTCTGTAACGTGCATTTATATTTTGTAATATCTTTTGAAAACCTAAAACTTTTCCTTTTGATAAAGTTCAAGTTATTGTTTCCTTTCATTAAACATTCACTTGGTGTCATATATAAGAACCTCACCTTATCCGAGGTTGCAAATAATTTGCAGTATTTTTTCTACAAGTTTTATAGATTTAGCGCTTATAGTTGAATCTAAAATACATTTTGAGTTATTTTTTGTTAATCGCTTGAGGTCAGGATCAAAGCTGATATTTTTGTATAAGAATATACACTTGTCCCAGAACAACATTTTAAAAAAAACTATCCCTTTACTTATTGATGTATCTTTGTCAACAATTAATTGACTAGAAAATAAGGACTTATTTCTAAACTTTTATTCTAATTCTGTAGTATGTGCCTTTGTCTTTATGTTGCTATCATCTTATATTTTTTACTTTAACTCTGTGGCAAATTTTGGAATAAGGCACTATACATTATCTAACTTTAAATATAATTGTTTTTTAAATTTTATTTTGAAATTTTTTCCTGCTAATACAGTATAAACTTTTTGGGGGAAGCTGGGTTCTGTGGCTCACACCTGTAATCACAGCACTTTGGGAGGCCGAGGTGGGTGGATCATTTGAGGTCAGGAGATGGAGACAAGCCTGGCCTACACGGCGAAATTCCTTCTTTACTAAAAATACAAAAAAATTGCCAGGCATGGTGATGCATGCCTGTAATCCCAGTTACTCAGAAGGCTGAGGCAGGAATCACTTGAACCTGGGAGGCAGAGGTTGCAGTGAGCCAAGATTGTGCCTTTGCACTCCGGCATGGGTGACAGAGCCAGACTCTGTCTAAAACGAACAAGCAAACAAAAATAATATAAAACACTTTGTCTATTGATCTTTTTTTTTTTTTTCCATGGCACGTTGCTAGATATAATTAGTTATGGTAGCTTTTATTGTTTCCTTTTGATTTACAAAATGCAGGATCATAGTGCATGTGAGAAAATAGCTATACTTCCTCCTTTCTAATCTGTATGACTTGTTTCTTTTTATTATTATTATTTTTCTTTCTTCCTTCCTCTGTCTGCCTTCCTCTCTCCCTCCTTTTTTTCCCTCTCTCTCCCTCCTTTTTTTCCCTTTTGCTTTCTTGCACTTTATAGAATTTACAGGTCAATGTTGAATGAAACTACTGTTGAGCTATCCTTGTTTCCTACACCCCAGTCTTAGGAGGAAAACATTTTGTCTTTTACCAGTTAGTATGCTGTAAGCTGTTGGCTTTTCATAGATGACCTTTATTGGGTTAAAAAAGTTTCTTTTAATTTCTCGGATGTGGAGGATTTTCTTTGTCAAGAATAGGTGTTGAATTTAGTCAAATGATACTTCTGTGTTGTTGAGGTGATCGTGCACCTTTTGTCTCTAGTCTTTTAATATGGCATATTACATTATTTGTTTTTTTGGATGTCAAACCAGTCTTGAATTCCCGAGATAAATGCCATTTGGACATGGTTTATTATCCTTTTTGTATGTGTCTGGACTTGGTTACCTAATATTTTCTTAAGGATTTTTGCAAATATAATCTTGAGTAATAATGGTCTGTAGTTTTCCATGCTCATGACATCTTTGGCTGACTTTGGTGTCAGATAATAATGGCCTCATCAAGTAAGTTAGAAGTGTTCTTTCCTAACATTTTAAAGAGTATTTATGTAAGATTGGTATTATTTTATCTTTGGATATTTGATTAAATTTTCTAGTGAACTATTTAGGCTTGAGCTTTCCTTTGTGGGGAAATGTTTGATTCTTATTTTGTTACTTTTTACTGGTCTATTCAGATTATCTATTTTTCTTAAGTCAGTTATAGAAATTTGTATCTTTTACAAATTTTTCTATTTTAGTTTGTCTAATTAACACAACACAGAATTGACAAATTCCTTGAAATGTATATTATTTCCTTTAATCCTTTTAATTTCTGTGGATTCATTAGTATAGTGATGTCTCTACTTTGATTCTTAATTTTTGTAGTCTGGGCCTTCATTTTTTGCAGAGAGGGAGGACTGTCAGAGAAAACTAGAGCATAACAGAAGTTAAAATAGTAAAACCAAATTTTAACCAAGAACTATTGCAATAGGACAAAGGAGATCTCAGTATAGAACTGGGCTCAATTCAAAATACAGTGTAGACAAGTGGAAATGTATAGTCAAGGAACAGGATGGAGTTCAGTGGGTAGAAAATTACAAAAAGGAAACATCAGGATTAAGGAGAGAGTCAGATGAAACAGACTTAATAGGACTCTTGCTGAAGGCAGGTCAGGGTGATGAAATATCACCTGTAGGATGTTGCAAGGTAAGGGAATTGATCAGACATTGAGGGTGGGGAATTCTAACAAAATAAATTTAACAATCTGTACTTTTTGACAAAAATTTTTATCTATCTAGATTTAATGTAATATTAAATGTATAAGGTTAGAAAACCTCTGCCATTTTGCTACCTTGTTTTGTGATTGTTAAATAATGTTTTATTTTACAATTGTTATTCCTCCATTAGTGTTTTCTTAGTAATTTTTACAAAGTTATTTTCTTAGTAGTAACTCTAGGGATTGCAATATGGTTCTTAATTTATTACAATAAACTCCAGGTTAATAACAAGTAAATTCTGGAAACAGACAGCAACTTTTCTCCAGTATAGTTTCATTTATTTTTTGCTTTTGCACTATTTCCATACACATTTCATTTGTGCATGCAATAAACCCAACAATTCGGTGTTATATTATTGGCTTTTATAATATTTTCTTTATTGAGAAGGAAAGAAAAGTCTGTGTTTGCAGTTTTTTATATTTATTCACGTGTTTGCCATTTTCAGCACTCTATCACTCTATTTTTTCTGTAGATTTGAGCTAGGATCAGGTGTCATATCCTTTAAGCCTGAAAGACTTCCTTTAATATATTTTAAGGCATGTCTGCTAGCAATAAATTCACTTATCTTTATCTCTGAATATGATTTTTGTTTTCATTTTTGATGGGAAGTTTTATTAGATATATATCCTAAGTTGACAGGATTTTTTTGTTTGTTTTGTTTTTGCTTTCAGCACTATGAAAAAGGCTAGTCACTGCCTTCTGGATTCCATTGTTCTGATGAGAAGTTAACCGTTAATCATATTGTTGGGGTTTTGTACATGATTAATCATTTTTCTCTTGTTGATTTAAATAATTTTTTTGTCTTTTAGTAGTTTGACTCTGATGTGTCTAGATGTAGAACTCTCATCCCATGTGAAGTTATTTGAGATTCTTGGCTCTCTGTAGATTAATGTTTATAATGTATTTGAAGAGTTTTACTTAGGTCATTATTTTTTCAAATAGATTTTCTCTACTCTTTTCCTGGAGTTCCTACTCCATGCATATTAGTTTTCTATGGAAACCGTTCCACTATTTTGATGACAGAAGGACTTCATAGTTACTCTTCCATTAAAAAAGACATTAATTACAAAAACATTATCATAATTAATGTGAAAGAAATACAAATTCTTGGGAGGCCGAGGCGGGCGGATCACAAGGTCAGGAGATCGAGACCACAGTGAAACCCCCTCTCTACTAAAAATACAAAAAATTAGCCGGGCGCAGTGGTGGGCACCTGTAGTCCCAGCTACTCGAGAGGCTGAGGCAGGAGAATGGCGTGAACCCGGCAGGCGGAGCTTGCAGTGAGCCAAAATAGTGCCACTGAACTCCAACCTGGGCGGCAGAGTGAGACTCCGTCTCAAAAAAAAAAAAAAAAGAAAGAAAAAAAGAAATACAAATCCTGAAAGGATGAACATAATAAATAGTTGTATGAACCAGCTGAGTGTCTCTTGGTTAATTATTACTCATCTGCCTACATTCAGGTCAAATCCCATTCTTAGTATAGGTTGGAGACCTATAGCACCACTGTCAAGTGCTATCATATACTTTTTCTTATTAGAAGATATCAGAATTTATCATTAAATCATAAATTTTGTAATATCCTAACATGTTGCTGTCTTACTAGATTATAAATTTCAAAAAAAGAGAGACTGTGTCTCATTTTTTATTGATGTACCTTTGTCATATAACAGAAGACCTCACACTAGGAGATTCCCTATAAACATTAATTAACTGACTGCATAGAAACATATGCAACATAAATAGCATAACCATCTACACTTATTTAATTCTTTAAGTTTCAAAACATGCTAAGTACAATATTTTCTTTAAATTTCATAATTACCATGTAATGGTAAGCGCACTTATTCCCATTTTATAACTGAGCAAGTTGTGTCTCTTAAAAATAGATGGGCACAAACTAGTATTAAAAAGAGAGAAAAGGAGTTTTGCAATTAATGTTCATCCTCAGTTTTCTAATACTTGCTACTCAAAGGTTTGTCCTCAGACCTAAAACACTGGTGTTACCTGGCTTCTTGAAAATCCAAAGCCCCAGACAAGTTTCCTCCTCAAATCCACTAAATAAAAGTCTGCATTTTAAAAACATTCCCAGGTGATTTGAATGCATATAAGCTTTGACGAGTATGTTTTTTGTTTTGTTTTTCGAGACAGGGTCTCATGTTGTCACTCAAGCTAGAGTGTAGCGGTGCAATCACAGCTCATTGCAGCCTCAACCTCCTGGGCTCAAGTGATCCACCACAGCCTCCTGAATATCCAAGACTACCAGCACACACTACCATGCCTAATTTTTTTTTTTTTTTTTTTAATTTTAGAGATGAGGTCTTGCTATGTTGCCCAGGCTTGTTTAGCACTCCTGGGTTCAAGTGATCATCCGTTTCAGGCTCTCAAAGTGCCGGGATTGCAGGCATTAGCTACTGTGCCTGGCCTGACAAGTATGTTTTAAGGCATGTTGTTCTGATCATTTTGATGAGTGCAGTGAAGGATGTAGGTATGGTTGGCAAGGGTGGGTACAGAGCTAAATTACGGTGTATAAACAAGAGAGAGGAGGGACAGAAAGGATCAGACAAGGATTAGGAAATGTATGACCTGTAAAGGAAAGAAAGATAAGAGACTGTGGTTTCAGAATGATAACTGAAAACTGAGAAAAGATGTCTACATAGACTTTCTTAATTAAAAATTTCAGTGTTGTATAATGTAAATTCTCTCTTCATGTCCATTATAAAAGCTCCAATAAAATACATACTATTTATACTTCTGAGGAATACCAAAACAATAGCAACCATAGGGAGAGTATTTTTTTTTTTTTGTTTGGTGCATTTGTTGATAATTTTTGGCTGAATTGTACTCTACCGATTATTTTATTCACAAAAATGTAGGTTCCTTGAAAAGAAGGTACAGGAGGCAAATGAAATAATATAATAATATGCATAAAGTGTTTTAAGCAGAACAGAAGTTACTAGATGAAAGCATAGTATTATAATGATAATACTCATGAATCACCATAATTATGAGTGAAACTGCTTATTAATATTTTTATAGAATGATCCATAGAAGGGTGTGAATAGAAGAATTTAAGTCTTGTGGACATATTTCTAATTGAATTTCTAATTATTACTTTTTCACTGCCAACTACTGTGGAGTTATACAAGAGCATAAAAACTCAGAAAAATGTAAGACAAAAATATACTGCAATGAAGATAAGAAGCAGTTTACTCATGAATATGATAGGTACAAACAGTGTTCCTTATGAGTTTGCATATAATATTTTATAGGCAAGGAAACCAGTATTCAGTTACAGTTATGTTCAGATAAGCCTTATGAGTCCTACACTATGGGGAGCTGGAAATGTGTGTCTGCTAGAGTCTCTTCCTTCAAATATCCTAGACTCTCCAGACCACATATTTACTATTGTGAATGTTATTCTTTTAGAGAAATTGTTCAGGAATGCTATTTACTTAGATCAACATAAATACCATTTCTTTTAAATGAATGTGTAGATAATTCACCTCCAAAACACAGGTTCTTAGTGTATTAGTCATGTACTCAAGACGTTCTTTTAAATTAATGATAGAAAACCTAATAATTAAAGAGAAAACATTAATGGATTATATCATTATAAATTGTAATGTTAGAGATGCTTTTAAGCAAAGCAGGAGCCTGCCTTAAAAACATTGCCATCAGAACTATGTCTGTCTTTTCCACTCACTTTTATCTCTGCTTCCTAGTTTTCCTTTACTCTTAGGCAGACTTTTACTATATGACAGTAATTAGCTAGCATGTTCTTTGGCACCCAGAAACTTCAGCAGCAGAGGGACCCTCTCCCAGCATCCATAGTTCCAAAATCGAGGCTGACTGCTGCACTTGAGTTATATGCCCACTCCTAGATCAAGCACTGAATCCAAAGGTGGGGAGTATTGTCACTGGATCTCCCAAGGCAGGAGAGTTGGAAACTGTGTAAGTGACAACCAGCGCAGATTTGAAAGCAAACTAGTGATTTCCTACCAGAAGGTATGAGAGAGATGAGAGACAGACAAGGGAAGCAAATCCTTTAGGGAATATGTTTTTATAATACTTCCCATTGCTATCTGAGATACTAAGTGTGCCAGATTCTAATTCATCTTGAAATAGTAGTGTCTATAAATGAACATGTACAATACGTTTGTCTTGAAAACTAAATGTACTTTATGAGGAGTGTGTTTGCACCATGATTTCAAAGAATTAGTTCTGAGGAAATAGAAGTTTTATTCAGCAAAGTGTTTTGTTCTTGGGTAAGATTAATTTTATATTTTCCTTACTGAAACCAAAGATAGAAAACTAGTGAAACTGCACAGTGATCTCAAATCTTAGTAATGTTACAACCATGCCTAGTACCTGAATATCTTCCTTTATCCTTCTTAACAAAAAGTTGCTAAGCTGTACTTTGCTGAATTTGAAGTCATCACATGACAGTTTAATCAACTCTTCCTTTTCGTTTGCCAAGAAGCCATCTGGCAGTGTGTCTTTTTCACTGAAAATGTGTCCCTGATCCAATTTTCATTTGTTACCCTGTTGAGAAAGCATTCATTCCAATGGGGAACTAAATTTTAGTACTGTTCTTTTATGCCAACATTAAGGATGAATTTTCACTTTATTTTCAATCAGTAAATTTTTTTTAAGGTTACGGAATGATTGGCAATTATTTTTTGCTACTTTTGTATGTTCTGCTGATGTTGCTTTCTCACTACTTTTGTTTTGTCATGAACATTCAAAGGCAGGCTCTTTAGTTCTAGTATGCTGGCATCTCTTTCTTTCATTATGGTGTGTGCACAAGTCAGTTAAGTAGACTCAGCTTCACAGACAATGCAGCTATAAAGAAATGACTGTGATAAAAATAAAATAAAAGTGCATGTCAGCATAGGCTTTCAAAAGGATAATTAAGATTTCTGGAAATATTTATTTCAGAAAGATAGATAAAATTTTCAAAATGTTCTCTCTTTCCATCCTATTGTCCAAAAATATGACCAAACTATATTTGATTTGTTCTTCTAACCAAGTCAAACATCTTTTCATAACTATCTTGTGTTATAACAGGCATTTTGTGATATTCTGAGTTAGGTCATATGAAATAGCGTTAATTAATACAACAAAATATATAAAGTTCCTGATTATTTGTTTAACTCTAAGAAGAGAGGTGACCACAGAAATGAACCAGAGACAGTATTAAAAATAGGAAAAAAGAAAGTTAGATCGATAGAGTATTATTTTAAAAGTTTGTGGTTTGCTACATGAAAAAAAATGGCTAATGCTTAGTAAATGCAAATAAGTCAAATTGCCTGGAAAAGATTTTTCTTCCTAGGCCTGACAAACTTATATTTCTCAGGCAAGTACCTCCTCTGCTGTAAAACCTTTGTTAACCCTTTGTTTTACCTTTGTATATGTCTGTATCACAACATTTAGCACACTGTGTTGCTATTATATGTTTAAGATCCTACGTCCTATCAAGATTTGAACTTCTATGGTTTAAAGTCTTTGTCTTGCTTTTTGTGCTAATGCCTAGCATGGTGGTTATCATGTAATATGTAATGAGTGAACACAATGATGAGTAAATTAAGCTTTCAAAGAACAACAACAAAACCATAGTCACTTAGAGCGGAAGAGGAGAAAAATAAGAGTTAATCTAAAATCTCAGAAATATGTACTCATATAAACAGACTGAGAGATCTGCAGCATTTGTTAAAAAAAAAAAATGCACAAGTGCCATAATTACAAGCCATCCATTGTCTAAAAAAATGTGAAAGAATTTGAGAAATGGCAATTTACACTTGGTTTACTAGAGAGGATGAAAAGTTAACACACAAAATGAGCCAAACAATAAAATCCGGAGTTAAAACTGTTTTGAGCAGTTTTCAGGGAATCAAAGATGCCAGTTAGATTAGCCAGCCCAAAGAAGAAGGAAGAGACAAACTAAACATTTAAATTAAAGTAAATAAGATGCTCCTTGTTTAGAATATTAACTAAAACCTTCAAAAGAAATAGTCATTAGATCATTTAAAACTTGAGGGGGGAAAAGAATGTTTACTGACACTAAGAAAAATTCTATTACTGGTTTCTGGATAAAAGACCAATTTTATGTGAAAGATTATATAAGAATTATAGTTGACTTAAAGCTAAGACCAACTGTTTAATTTAGGGGGGAAATTGGCTATTTCTAAAGTAACATATTTTGTTTCAAAAGCCCCATTAAAAAAAAGGAGTATGGGGGAAGGGAGGTGGGCAAGATGGCTAATTAGAAGCAGCTGCTGTCCATGGCACTCACAGAGAGGAACAAAAGGGGTGAATGAATACAGCAACTTCATCTGAAATATCCAGGTACTCACATTGGGACTGATCAGGTAAACAACTCAACCCATGGAGAAAGAAGAAAAGCAGGGCAGGGCAAGGCCCACCCAGGAGCTATATGGAGCCAAGGGAATCCTCACCGCCAGCCAAGGGAAGCAATGGCTAAATGTGTGACTCCAGGAAACCGGCTTCTCCCACGGGTCTTTGCAACCCTCGGATCAGGAGAGCCCCTGGTGAGCCCATGCAACTAGAGCCTTTGGTCAGACACACAGAGCTATGTGGAGTCGTGGCATTGCAGCTGCTCGGGCACACATAGAGACCCCAGCCCTGGGATCCCCAACAAAGGTGACTGCAACTCAGGCAAGGCAGGAGGTCCATATATACCAATAGCAAGGGGACTGAATCCAGAGGGCAGAGCAGCCTTGGTCTGCAGGCCCCACACCACCTCAGATATAATACCCATTGGCTTGAAATTCCAGCCAGCCAGCCAGCCAGCCAGCCAGCCACCAGCAACAGAATGGAGCCTGTCTGGGACATTTCTCCTCACTGGGTGGGACCTCCCAAGCTGGGACCTCTAGCCATCACTGCCTGCCCATATTCTATGGACAGAGCTCTGATCTCTCCCTAGGACGGGTTGCCTGGGAGGAGGGGTGAATCACCACCTTGTTTGTTTGGATGACTCAGACATTCCACTTTGCAGGCTTTGGAGAGTCCTAGCTGACCTGGGCTGAGGCAGTTCCCCAGCACAGCAAAGCTGCTTTGTCACGGCATGACCAAGCTGCTTCTTTAAAGTGGACCTGGATGCATTCCTCCTCGCTGGGCAGGTCCTCCCAGCCAGGGCCTCCAGCCACCCCTGAACATTATTAGACAGAGCTCTAATATTAGATATTAGACAGAGCTCTAATATCTCCCTGGGATAGAGCGCCTGGGGAATGCGGCAGGCTGCCATCTTTGCTGTTTGGGCATCTCAGCCAGTCCAGCCTGTGGGCCTTGGGAAGCCCAACCTCATCAGGGCTGAAAGGATTGCCAACACAGCACAGTGGTTCTACCAAAATGCAGACAGACTGCTTCTTTAAGCGGGTCCCTAATCCCATTTCTCCTGACTGGGTTAGAATCCTTCCCAACCGAGATCTCCAGGCACCTCCTACAGGCGTGTTTGGGCCAACAACAGATCAGTACTCCCTGGGATGGAGCTTCACCAGGAAGGGCCAGGCTACCATCTTTGCTGTTTCACAGCCCTGGTGATACCTCAAGGTATGGGAAAAACCAAGGTGACTAGGGTCTGGAGCAGACCCCCAGCAAGAAACAAAGAGACAAACAACAGCAACAAAATGCGCGCGCACACACACACACCCCTACCCAAAGGTCAGCAATCTCAAAGATCAAAGGTACATCAGCCCACAAAGATGCGGTAGAAAAAGCACAAAAACGCTGAAAATTCAAAAAGCCAGAGTGCCCCCTTTCCTCCATATGACTGCCACACCTCTCCAGCAAGGGTTTAGAACTGGGCTGAGGCTAAGATGACTGAAATGACAGAAGTAGGCTTCAGAATGTGGATAAGAATGAACCTCGCTGAGCTAAAGTAGCATGTTGTAACACAATGCAAAGAAGCAAAGAATCATGATTAAACAATACAGGACCTGACAGCCAAAATAGCCAGTATAAGGAGAAACATAACTGACCTAATAGAGCTGAAAAAATACACTACAAGAACTTCACAATGCAATCACAAGCATTACTAGCAGAATAAACCAAATGGAGGAAAGAATCTCAGAGCGTGAAGACTGTCTATCTGAAATAAGACAGGCAGATAAGAATAGAGAAAAAAATGAATGAAAAGGAATGAACAAAACCTCCAAGAAATACGGGATTATGTAAGGAGACTGAATCTATGATTGATTGGGGTATCTGAAAAAGATGGGGAGAATGGAACCAATTTGGGAAATATATTTCAGGATATAATTCAGGAGAATTTCCACAACCTAGCTAGACAGGTTAACATTCAAATTCAAGAAATGCAGAGAGTCTTAGTAAGATACACCATGAGAAGATCATCCTCAAGTCATATAATCATCAGATTCTCCAAGATTAAAATGAAAGAAAAAAAATATTAAGGACAACCAGAGAGAAAGGCCAGGTCACCTACAAATGGGTGTCTCTGCAGAAACCCTATGAGCCAGAAGAGATCAGGGGCCAATATTTAACATCCTTAAAGAAAATAATTTCCAATCCAGAATTTCATATCTGGACAGACTAAGCTTCATAAGCAAAGGAGAAATAAGATCCTTCTCAGACAAGCAAATGCTGACAGAATTTGATACCACCAGACCTGCCTTACAAGAGCTCCTGAATGAAGCATTAAATATGAAAAGGAAAAGTTGTTACCAGCCACTACAAAAACACACTGAAGTACACAGACCAGTGGCACTATGAAGTCATAAACATAAACAAGTCTGAAAAATAACCAGCTAGCATCATGATGACAAATCCACACATAACAATACTAACCTTAAATTTAAATGGGCTAAATGCTCCAATTAAAAGACAGAATGGCAAACTGGATAAAGAACCAAGACCCATTAGTGTGCTGTCTTCAAGACCTATCTCATGTGTAAAGACACACATAGGCTCAGATAAAGGGATGGAGGAGAATTTACCAAGCAAATGGAAAACAGAAAAAAGTAGGGGTAGCAATCCTAGCTTCTAAAAAACAGACTTTACCAACTAGATCAAAAAAGACAAAGAAGGGCATTACATAATGGCAAAGGGTTCAATTCAACAAGAGCTGACTATGCTAAATATATATGTACCCAATACAGGAGCACCCAGATTCATAAAGCAAGTTCTCAGAGATCTACAAAGACACTTAGACTCTCACACAATAATAGTGTGAGACTTTAATACCTCACTGACCATATTAGACAGATCATCAAGACAGAAAATTAACAAAGATATTCAGGAACTGAACTCAGCTCTGGATCAAGTGGACCCCATAGATATCTACAGAGCTCCCCACCCCAAAACAACCGAATATGCATTTCTTATCACCACACAGCACCTACTCTAAAATTGATCACATAATTGGAAATAAAACACTCCTCAGCAAATGCAAAATAACTGAAATCATGAAAAACCATCTCTTGGACTACAGCATAATCAAATTAGTATTCAATATTAAGAAACTCACTCAAAACCATACAACTGAAAGGAAATTGAACAACCTGCTCCTGAATGACTTTGGGTTAATAAAAAATTAAGGCAGAAATTGAGAAGTTATTTGACACTAATGACAACAAAGATACAATGTACCAGAATCTCTGGGACACAGCTAAAGCAGTATTAAGAGAAATTTTTAGCACTAAATTCCCACATCAAAAAGCTAGAAAGATCTCAGATTAACAACTTAACATCACAACTAAAAGAACTAGAGAACCAAGAGCAAAACGAACAAACAAACCCTAAAACTAGCAGAAGACAAGAAATAACCAAGATCAGAGCCGAACTAAAGGAGATAGTGACATAACAAACCCTTCAAAAAATCAACAAATCCAGGAGCTGTGTTTTTAAAAAAATAAAATGAAAATAGATAGACCACTAGCTAGACTACTAAAGAAGAAAAGAGAGAAGATTCAAATAAACACAATCAGATATAAGGGGGATATTAGAACTGATCCCACAGAAATACAACCAACCATCAGAGAATACGATAAACACCTCTATGCATATAAACTAGAAAATCTAGAAGAAGTGAATAAATATCTGAACATATGCACTCTTCCAAGATTGAATAATGAAGAAATTGAATCTCTGAAGAGACCAATAAGTTCTTAAATTAAGACAGTTATAAATAGCCTACAAACCAAAAAAGCCCAGGACCAGATGAATTCACAGCTCGATTCTAGCAGAAGTACAAAGAGGAGCTGGTACCATTCCTATTGAATCTATTTTAAAATATTGAAAAGGAGACTCCTCCCTAGCACATTCTATGAGGCAAGCATTATCCTGATACCAAAACCTGGTAGAGATACAACAACAAAAAAGAAAACTTCAGGTGAGTATATTTGATCAACATTGATGCAAAAATCCTCAACAAAATACTGGCACACTGAATCCAGCAGTGCATCAAAAAGTTTATCCACCACTATTGAGTAGGTTCCATCCCTGGGATGCAAGACTGGTTCTACATAAGCAAATTAATAAATGTGATTAATCACATAAATAGAACTAAAGACAAAAGCCACATGATTATCTCAATAGATTCATAAAAGACCTTCAGTGAAATTCAACATCCCTTTATGCTAAAAACTCTCAATAAACTAACTATTGAAGGAATATAATTCAAAATAATAAAAGCCATATATGACAAACCTGCGGTCAATATTATACAGAATGGGCAAAAGCTGGAAGTATTCCCACTGAAAACTGGCACAAGACAAGATTACCCTCTTTTACCACTCTTATTCAACATAGTATTGGAAGTTCTGGCCAGGACATTCAGACAAGAGAAAGACATAAAGGATATTCAAAGTGGAAGAGAGGAAGATAAATTATCTTTGTTTGCAAATGACATGATCTTATACTTAGAAAACCCCATCAGCTCAGCTCAAAAGCGTGTTAAGCTGATGAGCAACTTCAGCAAAGTCTTGAGATACAAAATCAATGTGCAAAAATTACTAGCATTACTATACACCAACAACAGGCAAGCCAAGAGCCAAATCACAAATGAACTCCCATTCACAATTGTCACACACACACACAAAAAAACCCTAGGAATTCAGCTAACAAGAGAAGTGGAGGACCTCTTCAAGTAGAACTGTAAACCACTGCTCAAAGAAATCAGAGATGACACAAACAAATGGAAAAAACATTCCACACTCATGTATAGAAAGAATATTTTGAAAATGGTCACACTGCCCAAAGCAATTATAGATTGAATGCTATCCCCATTAAATTACCATTGGCATTCTTCACAGAATTAGAACAAGCAAACTATTTTAAAATTTACATGGAACCAAAAAACAGCCCATATAGGCAATCCTAAGCTAAAAGAGCAAAGCTGGAGACATTACTCTCCCCAACTTCAAACTATAATACAGGGCTATAGTAACAGAAAAACAGCATGGTACAAGAAGGAGAATAGACCCATACATCAATGGAACAGAATAGAGAACCCATAAATAAGACCACATACCTACAACCATCTGATCTTCGACAAAGCTGACAAAAATAAGCAATGGGGAAAGGATTCTATTTAATAACTTGTGCTGGGAGAACTGGCTAGTCATATGCAGAAAATTGAAACTGGACCCATTCCTTACACCCTGCACAAAATTCAACTCAAGATTGATTAAAGACTTAAAGGTGAAACCCTAAACTGTAAAATCCCTAGAGGAATATCAAGGCAATACCATTCAGGATATAGGCACAGGAAAAGATTTCCAGATGAAGATACCAAAAGCAATTGCAACAAAAGCAGAAATTGACAAATGGGAGCTATTTAAACTAAAGAGTGTCTGCACAGCAAAAGAAACTATCTTTTGAAAATGGCCATACTGCCCAAAGCAATTATAGATTCAATACTATTCCCATTAAATTCCCATTGACATTCTTCACAGAATTAGAAAAAAAAAAAAAAAAAAAAACATTTTCTATGTTTTTTCCATTTGTTTGTGTCATCTCTGATTTCTTTGAGCAGTGGTTTATAGTTCTCCTTGAAGAGGTCCTCCACTTCTCTTGTTAGCTGAATTCATAGGCTTATTATTTTTTTGTGTGTGGCAATTGTGAATGGGAGTTCATTTATGATTTGGTTCTTGGCTTGCCTGTTGTTGGTGTATAGTAATGCTAGTCAATTTTGCACATTGATAAACAATTTTGCACATTGATAAATTGGTAAACCGGCAACCTACAGAATGGGAGAAATTGTTTGCAATCTATCCATCTGACAAAGATCTAATATCTAGCATCTACAAGGAACTTAAACAAATTTACAATGAAACAATACAAACCCATTAAAAAGTGGGCAAAGGACATGAACAGACACTTCTCAAAAGAAGACATTTATGCGACCAACAAACATTTGAGGAAAAGCTCAACATCACTGTTCATTAGAGAAATGCAAATCAAAACCATAATGAGTTGTCATCTCACACCATTAAGAATGGCTATTGTCCAGGGATCCCATTACTGAGTATATACCCAAAGGAATATAAATTTTGCTATTATAAAGACACATGCACATGTATGTTCATTGCAGCACTATTTACAATAGTGAAGACATGGAATCAACCTAAATGTTCATCAAGGATAGACTGGATAAAGAAAATGTGATACATATACACCATGGAATACTATGCAGCCATAACGAGGAGTGAGATTATGTTCTTTAAAGGGAGATGGATGGAGCTGGAGGCCATTATCCTTAACAAATTAATGCAGGAACAGAAAACCAAATACTACATGTTCTCACTTACAAGTGGGAGTTAAATGATGGAACACATCGAGGGGAATGACACACCCTTGAGCCTGTTGGAGGTGGCTGTCAGAGGAAGGAGAGGATCAGGAATAATAGCTAATGAATGCTGAGCTTAATACCTGGATGACATGACGATCTGTGTTGCAAACCGCCATGGCACATGTTTGCCTATGTAACAAACCAGCACATTCTGTACATGTACCCCTGAACTTAAAAGTTGGAAATTTTTAAAAATAAATAAAATAAAATAATTGATTTTTAAAAACACCAAAGAAATATACACCAAAGAATTAGGCTAATGATAGAGGAGCTAGAAATTCTAATTTTCAGAAATTGAATATTCTGTGTCATTAGAATATTTAAGTGTCTAATAATTGAAACTACCTGTTAATATAAAGCAATATCATAAAAGAAAGTTATATTTCCATCACTGAAAAAGAACACTTGATAGAAAAAGTATAAATAACTTGGTAATGCTACGGAAAGAATTTCTGCATCAATGAGATACTCAGCTGGTGACTTTTAGTAGTCTCTCCCATTCTTAAGATATTTTGCGTAGCAAATATTTATGGACTTTTGCAAAATACTTTATTGCTACTGAATACAAAAAAAGCTAGCAACCTTTCATCTAGCCATCCAAGATAAAAACTTGAGAGCCTTCATATCTCATCAATTCAGCCATTTTCTAAATACTATTAGTTTCACTATTAAAAAAAAAAAAAAACTATAATCCTTCCTTTTCATCCATGGTTCTTATTGCTTTTGTTCAAATTCTCATCTCCTCTAATGATTCCATGGCCACCAGGATTTTCATTCTCCACACTGTGCCATAATCATTTTTGTAAATAATATACAAGAGAAATCAGCTCATGCCTCCTTTGTACTTAAAAATATTCAAGGAAAGAATAATTTTTGTTCTGATTTTGTATTAAGATGACTGACTGCTATACCAATATATCATAAACCAGGTAGCTTATAAATAACAAAAATTTATTTCTTACAGTTCTGGAGGTTGAGAAGTCCAAGATCATGTTGCTAGCAGATTTGGGGGGAGGTGAGGGGTTTCTGGTTCATAGATTTTCTAGCTGTGTCCTCCTGCGGTAAAAGGTGTGACAGGTCTCTCTTGCCTCTTTTATAAGGATTCCCATTCATGAGAGTTCCAATGGCACATGAGCTTTTTTGAAAGAAGCATGACCTACTTACCTCTCAAAGTCCCTACTTCCTTATACCATCACCTTGGGTGTATTTTAATAAATAAACTTCAGGGGGGCATGAACATTCAGACCACAGCAAGTCCCACCCATGGACATGTTCAGTGGATTAAAAGGGAAGGGACACATGAGATTACATATCTTGCCATGCACTAGCTCTTCCTGGGTCAGTTTATCATGTAGACAGGATGTGTAAGAGCATCAGGGACAACGTGGTGGTGGACTGCATTTGGTAAGGTGTAGAGAATGAAGGAGTCACATCAAATGTCTGCCAAAAATATACACCAATAAAAGGGGCTTAATCAGTGCCCTGGAATGGGACTCCATCTAATTATTATTCCTTCTTGTCATTTAAAGTAGAAACCAAGACAGGAGAGGTGGTTTGGGAGAAAAAAAAGTGTCTTCAAAAGTTTTCTACTTGGCTGTACAATAAAATCCAACCTTGTACTGGCAGCTACGTTAAAAGTTTCATTTTCTATTATAGTGTACTGATGCATTATGTTACTGGTTGACAGGTATTTTTCTCCTCTCTCCTATTCTTGAGGTTTGTATACACTCAAGGACTCCATGGGTTTGGTCCTGTGACTTGCTCTGGCTAGTGGAATATGAGCATATTTGAAACAAACAAAGGTTTTAAATGTGCCCTCATAGTTTGGCTTGTTGTATTGCACTCATGCCGTTCTCTACAATAACATGTCCCAGGTGGCCACTAATAAAAGGATAATGGGAGAAATACAGAACAGATCTCATTCCAACCAACAGTTTGGAGATATGCCCAGATGCTTCAAAACCTGTAGCAGTGCCACTACGCGCAACCAAGGCTAGATCAGCTGAACCTGTGGGCAATAATTTCCTGATTTTTAAGCCACAGAGATCCTGCAATTATCTCTTAAGTAGTAAAAACTAATGTGTGTGTTATATACTGCATTATATTCATTCTACGTGTTTACTTTTATGTGTCAATCATTAATTCATCCAGCTATACTGCAAAGTAACATTTTTTTTCATTTTCCATCCTTGTGACACCATTAAATAAAGCCAGTGGCAAGTACTTAGAATGAGGTGTGATATAGTCACAGAAGAAATCAAAAGCCAAAGGACAGAGTGAATATTTTAAAAATTCAAAATATGAACAAGTGTATGCATAGAGTTATTAGTACAAGGTCTCTTTGACAAACATAAAGCCAACTTACTTGGCAGCATTAAACTTGGATAAGATTTTATTCTCTATTGCCACAAAAGTCACTGGTAAAAAGTAGCCAGGTATACAAAAACTGCTAGAAATTTTTAACAAGTTTTATTAAGGATTAAAAAAAATCCCTACTATACAGAAAGCCCTAATTAATTACTTAGCATCATTTATTTCTGATCTTTTCTTCAGTTATCAATCTATCATTTGAATTACTGTGCAGTTCTCATTTCTTCCCTACAAAGATATAAAGTGAGGGTGCTAATGATTATTAAAGCACACTATATTTAGAAAGCTGTCATAAATGTCCGAGTGAGAGGGAGATAGCACTAAAAATTGAATAATACCTGTTAAATCTGAAAAGATGGTGTAGATATAATTCACATCAATTATTACAGGCTTTACAAGTGTGCAAAAGTAAAAAAAAAAAAAGAAAGTAAATAAAACATAAACCTAGGGTTTTAATTCTGAGTGATAGAAAGATTTTGATGTCATTACCAAAAATTGGGCAGTCAGAAAGAGGGGAGCTAATTTGGAAAGAAAGATAATATTTTCAATATTCAGGTTAGTGGTTCCAAATATATTTCGTTGTTTGCTTTGTATTATTTATTAAGTAGAAATACTCAGTTTAATTATAACCACTATTTCCAATCTAACTGGCACCTGTATACAGATAAGTTATGGCATGAATTAATTTAATTCGTTTCTCCACCCAAACTCCTAATTTGATATATTAGACTTTAATAATAATTCGAAAGATGAGGAGAAAAAAGAGGAGGAAAAGGAAGAAGAAGAAAAAAGAACTGCCCCCAGATTAGTTGCCTATGTGCCAACCATTACGTTACATATATTATGAATATTGTTACAATTTAGAAATTATCATATTTCCTTGTGAGGTTGTTCATTTTTCTGTATTTTATTGATGAGTACACTGAGGCCAAAAAAGGTTGATGATTAGCCTTTTATGTAACAAAATTGAAAAAAATTAGCTGTGAGATGAATCCCCCATTGCCTCACCTGTGATTCTTCTCTGTTAGAAAACAGTCATAAGTATAACAAAGAAAAGTTGTTCTTTCTGGCCAGAGATATAACCAGATGTCCCTTTGTTTCCCAAGAAATTGTGAATATACATCAGCCGGGTGTGGTGGCTCACCCCTGTAATCCCAGCACTTTGGGATGCAAAGGTGGGCAGAACACTTGAGGCCAGTAGTTCTAGACCAGCCTGGACAAGGTGGTGAAACCCCGTCTCTACTGAAAATACAGAGATTTTCTGGGTGTGATGGTGCGTGCCTGTAATCCCAGCTACTTGAGTGACTGAGGCAGAAGAATTGCTTGAACCCAGGCAGTGGAGGTTACAGTGAGCCAAGATTATGCCATTGCACTCCAGCCTGGGAGATAGAGCAAGACTCCATCTCAAAAAAAAAAAAAAAAAAAAGTTGTATATGCATATTAAATATCAATTCAGCTATGTTATAAGAATGGGATTACCCTAAGGAAAAAATCTTTTCAGTGGAATTTTAACTTAAATTGAATTTGATTTCAAATCATTACACATGGATTGTTTTATGCCACCACATATTTTAACTCATGATTTATGACAACTTATGATCCCACATAAAGCAATTGTGTCTATATTCAGCAATTTTTGAGCAGTTTGTAATATAGAAAAAAAAATGCAAAACCAATACCTATCACAAATTGCTATCTCATACCAAAAATATTTACAAGCGGATTTTTGATGTCCTCTTGTAAATATTTTTTTGCTCTCAAAAATAAAATATACTATGAATTCTGTGACCTTAGAGAGTTCTAGAAACTGCTAGCATTTGAAGAAAAAGTTAAAGATCTATTCCTGTCTTCTTCAATTATAGGCTTATCAAAAATAAACGTATTTCATTCCGCTCTGAGAATCAAACACATTTTTCTCTTATTCAGGTTTGTGTTCTCCTTACCCTACCCTCAAGGATCCCTGCTTTAATTAGCCACAATTACTGATAGGATTCTGTGATTTTCACAAGCATGGTGGCATGAAGAGCTTCTGATAACTGTGTAACCCCACTTACAACTGAGATTAAATAATGTGTTCAATGTTACACAATTATTGCCAGAGATAAGAAAGACCTCATCCTGATACTTTTACCTCCAACCTCATGTGATTTCTACCACACTGATGCTGTTTATGCCATGGGAGAATAGTGGATAAAATTACCAACCTGTTCGAGAGTGATCAGCATTCCTCCTATTCTTCCCCAGTTGTTGATAGCTGGGCAGAGTAATTTCCTTTTTATTATTTTCCTCCAGCTACTAGGATCTCAAAGAAGAAAATAGGAGTATCCTGAAGTAAATTTAAAATACCCAGAGACAAAGGAACTTTTTAACTTGATTTCTAAATATTATGTCTCCCCTACCCAGCCCCACATAATGCTTCTGTCCTTGTAAGTAGAAGCAGAGAGTTTTAGATGTGCAAATATATCAAATGATTCTACAGGGTACAATGGTGGAAATGTGTCAATTTTCAGATGAAGATGGCAATCTGAGAAGAATAAGACAAATTACCACAACATGTATTTTAGAGTGTGTAAAGATACACTTTAAATTCAAGTTGTAGGTACAAGAGATAATAGATAAAACCAATAACTTGTGGGTGATGGGCAACCAGGCCTGATGTTATCCATTAGATGTTCAGTAAAAACTGTGTTAATCCTAAAAGGAGTGGTAATTAGAATGGCAAATTCTAATGGTAATATCCAAGAGAGGATGCTTTAGCTGACATATTTCTCGACTGCCTATCCCCTAAGCAAAAGACTCCTTGTAAAATGGGCATAGCAGGCTGTCACAAACTGAAGCCTTCACATTTGTTTCTGCCAGCTCTTCTTTTTGTAATTCAAGGACCACCAATCACTCTTTAGTTTATGTTTTGGTTTCCTGTACCAAATCTTCTCTCAGGAAGAGAATGCAAAAGTCGGTCATGAAATACCTCATTTCAAATGAGTAAATCAGCATTCTGACTTGTGTTAGGAAGTCTGATTATCTTGGTTAGCGGGATTGGTCTCTGAGAGATTCACGCACTCAGTGTTTTAAAATAATTAGATTGCAGACTCCTCAACATTGATCAGTAGGTCTTGTATCATAAGAAATTCACTAAGGCAATAAAAGGGCCCCTCTGAGGCCTCTTTGAGAGACAATCTGTAGGCTTCAGTCCCTGAAGTGACACATTGATATTGTTCAGTGACTGAAAGAAAAACAATTATGTATGTTTTCACCTTCTATGTTTATTCATTCACCAAGTAATTATTATGTGCCTACTATGTGCCAAATACATAATTTTGATATATTTTTAATCCTGTTTAGATGCTTCATATTCTGTTTTTTTTTTTTTTTTTTTTTTTTTTTTTTTTTTTTTTTTTTTTTTTTCATTCTGCTTGTATCCTTTCAAACTTTGCATGGTATGTGTTCTTTTGTTGGTACAGCAATTGGTTTGATCTGACCCACTGATGATGCCCATACATTTGGGTAGTTATTTGCATACAAAGGAATACATTCTGCTTGTATTTTATTATGATAGGATCAATATGCTTTCATTTTCTTAAATGTTCGTACTTATATTTGTAATTAGACTTACTCTTCAATATATTGTTTTACTACTGCGCTGAAATAAAGAGACAAGATTTCATTTAAAAATTTATTTTTGAAACAAAGGAAATATTAAAAATGATTGATTTTCATGATAAAATTCAAAAACTCAAAAAAAAAACAAAGTAATAAAAATCAAAATTATGCTATGTAATTTTGTATTGTGGTGGTCATTGCATTGTCCCTAAATATATCACTTGGCCTTTTGCTTTGAAATAAACAATATGGTTAGATATGGAGAAGATGAATCTGACTAGATGGTGTCTACCAGCAAAGACATCCTTCATTGTTTCTGAAATCAGTATTAGAGACTTGTAAGATAAGATTGAATAGTAAACTAGTTCTTCACACTCAGCATTCTTCAAAACATTGTACAAATTGTATACCAGAGAGTGAATGGGTTCAGAGAGAAGAGCTCTTTCCTAATAGCACCCAGCTGTGTGATAAGTACTTCAATTGAAACTAAGTTAAACATTAAACATGTAATTATTTCTGCTTTGGATTCTTCAATGATATTAATTTTATAAAGATGTTCTTTTATACTGTCCATAGAAACTTTTAGAGGGAAATACTTCAAAACCAAGACATGTATTAATCCTTAATCATAGATAGTTTTATAATAGAAACATTGTTAATCACTCAGAAACCATTGTCTGTAATAACTTGTAGCCCAAATATTTATTTCAAACTTAATAAACCACATAAATAGTGGCCAATGTGAACCTAATCTGTATTTATTGAATAGAAATAAGATCCTTGATATCTTTGAAATATATGTAGCTTTCTATAACACTTATCTTTAATTTTTATAATCAATTAATATAATTACATTGTAGTGAGTTTAGAACTTAGCTAATTAATCATCAAACCAATTAGTTCATTACTCATTACTCAAACAAATTGTATGTGCCTACTGACAGTAATATCTGAGCTCAGAAGGCACATGATGGCATGATGGTGATTCAGACATCCATCCAGACTTATCACCAGTTTTCTGCCCTGCTGCTTTCACAGGCAGCGCAAAATGGCAATTCGAAGTTTTGGCTTCAAAGTGTTTGAAGTTCACAATACTTGCATTTGTGTTCTGGTGTCATCCACTGACTACTTTTTCTGACCATCTGCAATATTTTTGTTCTTTTCAGCCTCAGTTTTCTTTTCTGTAAAATGAGGATAGTGATTAGTACTGAAACCCACATTATAGCTGTAAGGATGTAATAAGAAGCCTGGCAACTTAATAACAGATAAAACATAAAAAATAGATAAATAATGGCACACATTAGATGGTTTAATAAATGCACACTTTTTACCTGTTGTTTACAGTTGTCTTCTGAAAAAAGTTAGATATTCTATAGACTAAACAAAGTAGATAACATCAACACATTAGAATAAAAAATGGAATATAGAAAATAAGAAAATTCCATAATACACCTGGGAAAAAATGATTACCATAATTGGGCAATTAATTTGTCTTTAAGTTTCTTAGTTGTTAAAGCAATGCTCTGATTTTCTTTTTTTTTTTTTTTTTTTTTTTTGAGACAGTCTCATTCTGTCACCCAGGTTGGAGTGCAGTGGCACAATCTTGGCTCACTGCAACTCCCGGCTCCTGGGTTCAAATGATTCTAGTGCCTCAGCCTTCCAAGTAACGGGGACTATAGGCCTGTGCCGCCATGCCCAGCTAATATTTTGAAATTTTAAACAGAGATGTTGGCAAGGCTGGTCTCAAACTCCTGACCTCAAGTTATCTGCCCGTCTTGGTCTCCCAAAGTACTAGGAATACAGGTGTGAGCCACCATGTCTGGCCCTATTTTTTTTTAAGTGTTCTAGCCCTATTTTTTATATTATAGATAGAGATTTGCAGTCTAGAACAGTCATTGTAGAAAGTATTTTTAACATTTTTCATTGAGTTAGCAATATTCTGTAATATGGCCTAATTGCTAAGTTAAAATAACAGTAACAACTTGATGTATCTTGGTATTACAGACAGCAATCAAGCTCATGCATCCTTTAGATGTGTCCTGAACATGATGACATTTTAGTAGTTGTGTCTGCATGAGGAATTGGGTCATCAATGTGTTTACTTTTTAATTTTTCATGGTGAAAAACAGAAAGTCATTTTTACTGAGTAGTTTATATATGTGGTAGTTGAACTTATAAATATAGTAACTACAAGTTTGTATTCCAGAGGCAAAATAAATGTTGCTACTAATTCTTTGAGTTCTTAATGAGTGGGCTCATTTCAGTGATGGTAGCGTTGAGGACAATAGATTTGAAGTTTATCACTTGAATTCTGGTATCACATTCAATATCTTCTAATTCCACATTAATTTTATATCAAGTTTATTTTTTGTTTCTAAAATGCGTTCAGTTTAGAATATTGCTTGAACATTTTGACACTTTTTAAGACAACAATTTACTCAGCACCATCCATTGCCATTTCTCCCATGATGGTGAATTGAATTTACATAGGCCCAATTCCATTTGACCAGTCTCTCTAAATTTAATGTAATTTTTAGAAGGCCGAATAGATGTTTAGAACTTCTCCTTGTTCTCGTGGAACTTTTCTTCACCTCACTTTTTAGCCTGAAGTTATTTCAGTAGTATTTAGTTTTCTGCTTAAGGCTGTTTCAAATAACTAATAAGTCTTTTAAAAATAGTGCTTTTGGCAAAATAATATTTGGTTGACATTTTTTAAGTCCTCTGTTTCATTTAAAAAGACACAAGTGGCTATCCTGTTGGTTGATCTCATATCTCCAGATATTAAGTCGTTATGGACCTGGTCTTATAATCGATAAAATACATCATATGAATGAGTAGGAGATTAAGTGAAAATCATTTAAAATAGATATTGCATTTTTTGGGTCAATTTCTTCTGTGGGGATTTCGTAAGACGTTGTTTAAAATGTATACTCTTCCTAGCATCTATTTTGAAATCCAAAGTGCTTTCCATGGCCTGTAATACTCTATGTGATCTTATGTTTGACTATCACTATAACCAGTTTCTCTTTTTCTCTCTTTCTTTCTATGTGCTTCAGTTACACTGACCTCCTTGCTACTCCTCAGACACGCATCCCACGCAGGGCCTCCTTTGTTTTGTCTTCTAGAGTCTTCTCAAATAGTAGCGCAGTTTGCTTTAGCATGTCTTCTAAACATCTGCTTAAATGCCACCCTCTCAGAAAGGCCTTCCTTGACTACCATATTAAAACTGCACTTCTTTTGATTCTACTTTCCCCTACTTTTATATTTTTCTTTATGTCATGTATCACCTGAAATTTCATAATTTATATATTCATGTATCTGTTTATTATTTATCTTGTGCAATAAAATATAATTACCAAGGTGTGTGGACCTGATCTATTTGTAATCTAATGTATTGTTAGGGTTTATAAGAGAGTGCTTGGTGGACATCAGATACATATATTAAATTGATAAATGAATTAATTTATTTATATATTCTCCTTTGTCTTATCAAGTGTAGAAAAAGTTTTCATGAATTTTAAATCCAGTAAATATCCAGACTGTGGTATATCTCATATTTAAAATATTACTATTAGTAAAATGAGTACCTCTTTTCAAAAGTTGATACCATTATAACTGGTATTTAATAACAGTAATGTTGTTATTCAAAAGGTGGAAGTTGGCATAATACTTTTATTATCAAAAGGTAGGTCTGAAAGGAAACAAAAAAACCTCATAGCTTTAGGAAATGTTAAGACACTATCAGAATTTAGATGGCCCCTCCTAAACGAGTTTCCACTTCTCTTTATTATGTAGTTGGAATAAATATGTAAAGGTCCATTCTCTTCCTCAAAAATGGTTTACTCTCAAATTTAATCATATATCAACTTTTGTCTGCAAAAGGCACTTGTGTTTTCATTCTTTAGCCTCATTATGTTTTTCTTTTCTTTTCAGGATTGTGTTTTACTCTTTCTTTTTTTCTTTTTTATACTTTAAGTTTTAGGGTACATGTACATAACGTGCAGGTTTGTTACATATGTATACTTGTGCCATGTTGGTGTGCTGCACCCATCAACTCGTCAACACCCATCAACTCGTCATTTATATCAGGTATAACTCCCAATGCAATCCCTACCCCCTCCCCGCTCCCCATAATAGGCCCCAGTGTGTGATGTTCCCCTTCCCGAGTCCAAGTGATCTCATTGTTCGGTTCCCACCTATGAGTGAGAACATGCGGTGTTTGGTTTTCTGTTCCTGCGATAGTCTGCTGAGGATGATGGTTTCCAGCTGCATCCATGTCCCTGTAAAGGACACTAACTCATCCTTTTATATGGTTGCATAGTATTCCATGGTATATATATGCCACATTTTCTTAATCCAGTTTGTCACTGATGGACATTTGGGTTGATTCCAAGTCTTTGCTATTGTGAATAGTGCCGCAATAAACATACATGTGCATGTGTCTTTATAGCAGCATGATTTATAATCCTTTGGGTATATATACCCAGTAATGGGATGGCTGGGTCATATGGTACTTCTAGTTCTAGATCCTTAAGGAATCGCCATACTGTTTTCCATAATGGTTGAACTAGTTTACAATCCCACCAACAGTTTAAAAGTGTTCCTATTTCTCCACATCCTCTCCAGCACCTGTTGTTTCCTGACTTTTTAATGATTGCCATTCTAACTGGTGTGAGATGATATCTCATTGTGGTTTTGATTTGCATTTCTCTGATGGCCAGTGATGATGAGCATTTTTTCATGTGTCTGTTGGCTGTATGCATGTCTTCTTTTGAGAAATGTCTGTTTGTATCCTTTGCCCACTTTTTCATGGGGTTGTTTGTTTTTTTCTTTTAAATTTGTTTGGGTTCTTTGAGGTTCTGGATATTAGCCCTTTGTCAGATGAGTAGATTGCAAAAATGTTCTCCCATTCTGTAGGTTGCCTGTTCACTCTGATGGTAGTTTCATTTGCTGTGCAGAAGCTCTTTAGTTTGATTAGATCCCATTTGTCAATTTTGGCTTTCATTGCCATTGCTTTTGGTGTTTTAGACATGAAGTCCTTGCCCATGCCTGTGTCCTGAATGGTATTACCTAGGTTTTCTTCTAGGGTTTTATGGTATTAGGTCTAACATTTAAGTCTCTAATCCATCTTGAATTAATTTTCATATAAGGAGTAAGGAAAGGATCCAGTTTCAGCTTTCTACTTATGGCTAGCCAATTTTCCCAGCACCATTTATTAAATAGGGAATCCTTTCCCCATTTCTTGTTTTTGTCAGATTTGTCAAAGATCTGATGGCTATAGATGTGTGGTATCATTTCTGAGGAGTCTGTTCTGTTCCATTGGTCTATATCTCTGTTTTGGTACCAGTACCATGCTGTTTTGGTTACTGTAGCCTTGTAGTATAGTTTGAAGTCAGGTAGCATGATGCCTCCAGCTTTGTTCTTTTGACTTAGGATTGTCTTGGCAATATGGGCTCTTCTTTTCTTCCATATGAACATTAAAGAAGTTTTTTCCAATTCTGTGAAGAAACTCATTGGTAGCTTGATGGGAATGACATTGAATCTATAAATAACCTTGGGCAGTATGGCCATTTTCACGATATTAATTCTTTCTATCTATGAGAATGGTATGTTCTTTCATTTGTTTGTGTCCTCTTTTATTTCACTGAGCAGTGGTTTGTGGTTCTCCTTGAAGAGGTCCTTTACATCCCTTGTCAGTTGGATTCCTAGGTATTTTATTCTCTTTGAAGCAATTGTGAATGGAAGTTCATTCATGATTTGGTTCTCTGTTTGTCTGTTGCTGGTGTATAAGAATGCTTGTGATTTTTGCACATTAATTTTGTATCCTGAGACTTTGCTGAAGTTTCTTATCAGCTTAAGGAGATTTGGGGCTGAGATGATGGGGTTTTCTAAATATACAATCATGTCATCTGCAAACAGGGACAATTTGATTTCTTCTTTTCCTAACTAAATACCCTTTATTTCTTTCTCTTGCCTGATTGCCCTATCCAGAACTTCCAACAATATGTTGAATAGGAGTGGTGAGAGAGGGCATCCCTGTCTTGTGCCAGTTTTCAAAGGGAATGCTTCCAGTTTTTGCCCATTCAGTATGATATTGGCTGTGGGTTTCTCATTAATAGCTTCTTGTTATTTTGAGATACATTCCATCAATACCAAATTTATTGAGCGTTTTAGCATGAAGGGCTGTTGAATTTTGTCAAAGGCCTTTTCTGCATCTATTGAGATAATCATGTGGTTTTTGTCTTTGGTTCTGTTTATACGCTGGATTACGTTTATTGATTTGTGTATGTTGAACCAGCCTTGCATCCCAGGAATGAAGCCCACTTGATCATGGCGGATAAGCTTTTTGATGTGCTGCTGGATCCGGTTTGCCAGTATTTTATTGAGGATTTTTGCATTGATGTTCATCAGGGATATAGGTCTAAAATTCTCTTTTTTTGTTGTGTCTCTGCCAGGCTTTGGTATCAGGATGATATTGGCCTCATAAAATGAGTTAGGGAGGATTCCCTCTTTTTCTGTTGGTTGTAATAGTTTCAGAAGGAATGGTACCAGCTCCTCCTTGTTCCTCTGATAGAATTCAGCTGTGAATCCATCTGGTCCTGGACTTTTATTGGTTGGTAGGCTATTAATTATTGCCTCAATTTCCGAGCCTGCTATTGGTCTATTCAGGGATTCAACTTCTTCCTAGTTTAGTCTTGGGAGAGTGCAAGTGTCCAGGAAATTATCCATTTCTTCTAGATTTTCTAGTTTATTTGTGTAGAGGTGTTTACAGTATTCTCTGATGGCAGTTTGTATTTCTGTGGGGTCGGTCCTGATATCCCCTTTATCATTTTTTATTGCATCTATCTGATTCTTCTCTCTTTTCTTCTTTATTAGTCTTGCTAGCGGCCTATCAATTTTGTTGATCTTTTCAAAAACCCAACTCCTGGATTCATTGATTTTTTTGGAGCGTTTTTTGTGTCTCTATCTCCTTCAGTTCTGCTCTGATCTTAGTTATTTCTTGCCTTCTGCTAGCTTTTGAATGTGTTTGCTCTTGCTTCTCTAGTTCTTTTAATTGTGATGTTAGAGTGTCAATTTTAGATCTTTCCTGCTTTCTCTTGTGGGCATTTAGTGCAATAAATTTCCCTCTACATCCTGCTTTAAATGTGTCCCGGAGATTCTGGCATGTGGTATCTTTGTTCTCATTGGTTTCAAAGAACATCTTTATTTCTGCCTTCCTTTCGTTATGTACCCAGTAGTCATTCAGGAGCAGGTTGTTCAGTTTCCATGTAGTTGAGTGGTTTTGATTGAGTTTCCTAGTCCTGAGTTCTAGTTTGATTGCACTGTGGTCTGAGAGACAGTTTTTTTATAATTTCTGTTCTTGTACATTTGCTGAGGAGTGCTTTACTTCCAATTATGTGGTCAATATTGGAATAAGTGCGATGTGGTGCTGAGAAGAATGTATATTCTGTTGATTTGAGGTGGAGAGTTCTGTAGATGTCTATTACGTCCGCTTGGTGCAGAGATGAGTTCAATTACTGGATATCCTTGTTAACTTTCTGTCTCATTGATCTGTCTAATGTTGACAGTGGGGTGTTGAAGTCTCCCATTATTATTGTATGGGAGTCTAAGTCTCTTTGTAAGTCTCTAAGGACTTGCTTTATGAATCTGGGTGCTCCTGTATTGGGTGCATATATATTTAGGATAGTTAGCTCTTCCTGTTGAATTGCTCCCTTTACCATTATGTAATGGCTTTCTTTGTCTCTTTTGATCTTTGATGGTTTAAAGTCTGTTTTATCAGAGAGTAGTATTGCAACCCCTGCTTTTTTTTTGTTCTCCATTTGCTTGGTAGATATTCCTCCATCCCTTTATTTTGAGCCTATGTGTGTCTCTGCATGTGAGATGGGTCTCCTGAAGACAGCAGACTGATGGGTCTTGACTCTTTATCCAGTTTGCCAATCTGTGTTTTTTAATTGGACCATTTAGTCCATTTACATTTAAGGTTAATATTGTTATGTGTGAACTTGATCTTGTCATTATGGTATTAACTTGTTATTTTGCTTGTTGGTTGATGCAGTTTCTTCCTAGCCTTGGTGGTCTTTACATTTTGGCATGTTTTTGCAATGGCTGGTACCAGTTGTTCCTTTCCATGTTTAGTGCTTCCTTCAGGATCTCTTGTAAGGCAGGCCTGGTGGTCACAAAATCTCTAAGCATTTGCTTATCTGTAAAGGATTTTATTTCTCTTTCACTTATGAAACTTAATTTGGCTGGATATGAATTCTGGGTTGAAAATTCTTTTCTTTAAGAATGTTGAATATTGTCCCCCACTCTCTTCTGGCTTGTAGAGTTTCTGCGGAGAGATCTGCTATTAGTCTGATGGGCTTCCCTTTGTGGGTAACCCGACCTTTCTCTCTGGCTGCCCTTAACATTTTTTCCTTCATTTCAACTTTGGTGAATCTGACAATTATGTGTCTTGGAGTTGCTCTTCTCGAGGAGTATCTTTGTGGCATTCTCTGTATTTTCTGAATATTGAATGTTGGCCTGCCTTACTAGGTTGGGAAAGTTCTCCTGGATGATATCCTGAAGAGTGTTTTCCAACTTGGTTCCATTTTCCCCCTCACTTTCAGGCACCCCAATCAGACGTAGATTTGGTCTTTTCACATTATCCCATACTTCTTGAAGGCTTTGTTCATTTCTTTTTCTTCTTTTTTCTGTAGACTTCTCTTCTCACTTCATTTCATTCATTTGATCCTCAATTGTTGATACTCTTTCTTCCAGTTGATCGAGTCAGTTACTGAAGCTTGTGCATTTGTCATGTATTTGTTGTGTCATGGTTTTTATCTCTGTCAGTTCATTTATGGCCTTCTCTGCATTGATTATTCTAGTTATCCATTCTTCCATTCTTTTTTCAAGATGTTCAGTTTCTTTGCGCTGGGTACATAATTCCTCCTTTAGCTCTGAGAACTTTGATGGACTGAAGTCATCTTCTCTCAACTTGTCAGAGTCATTCTCCGTCTACCTTGGATCCATTGCTGGTGATGAGCTGTGTTCCTTTGGAAAGGGAGATGCGCTCTTATTTTTTGAATTTCCAGCTTTTCTGCCCTGCTTTTTCCCCATCTTTGTGATTTTATCTGCCTTTGGTCTTTGATCATGGTGACGTACTGATGGGGTTTTGGTGTGGATGTCCTTCCTGTTTGTTATTTTTCCTTCTAACAGTCAGGACCCTCAGCTGTAGGTCTGTTGGAGATTGCTTGAGGTCCACTCCAGACACTGTTTGCCTGGATATCAGCAGCAGAGGCTGCAGAAGATAGAATATTGCTGAACAGCGAGTGTACCTGTCTGATTCTTGCTTTGGAAGCTTTGTCTCTGGGGTGTACCCTGCCTTGTGAGGTGTGGGGTGTCGGTCTGCCCCTAGTGGGGGATGCCTCCCAGTTAGGCTACTAAGGGGTCAGGGACCCACTTGAGCAGGCAGTCTGTGTGTTCTCAGATCTCAACATCCGTGTTGGGAGATCCACTGCTCTCTCTAAAGCTGTCAGACAGGGTCATTTGCGTCTGCAGAGGTTTCTGCTGCTTTTTTTTTGTTTGTTTAGCTGTGCCCTGTCTCCAGAGGTGGAGTCTACAGTAACAGGCAGGCCTCCTTGAGCTGCTGTGGGCTCCACCCAGTTCCAGCTTCCCAGTAGCTTTGTTTACCTACTTAAGCCTCAGCAATGGCGGGCACCCCTCCTCCAGCCTGGCTGCTGCTTTGCCATTAGATCACAGACTGTTGTGCTAGCAATGAGGGAGGCTCTGCGGGCATGAGACCCTCCCGGCCAGGAGTGGGATATAATCTCCTGGTGTGCTGTTTGCTAAGACCCTTGATAAAGCACAGTACTGGGGTGGGAGTTACCCAATTTTCCAGATATTGTGTGTCTCAGTCCCCCTGGCTAGGAAAAGGGATTCCCTTCCTCCTTGTGCTTCCCAGGTGAGGTGATGCCTAGCCCTGCCTCAGCTCTGGCTGGTCGGGCTGCAGCAGCTGACCAGCACCCATTGTCCGGCACTCCCTAGTGAGATGAACCCTGTACCTCAGTTGAAAACGCAGAAATCACCCATCTTCTGTGTCACTGGCACTGGGAGCTAGAGAATGGAGCTGTTTCTATTCCGCCATCTTGCTCTGCCCTCCTCCAGTTTTGTGTTTTACTCTTATAGTCAATTTCAAAATAGTTGCAGATCTTACACAAATTTTATTTAAATCCCTTGTGCTCCAGCAAGATTAAGCAATGCCTGTCTTGACCATGTATCTGAATATGTATGACACGTGAGTTAATAAAAAGCTGAAGGGTAATTTTTTAGTCTAAAATCTGTTTTGCATGTTAGATGCCTGTAAAGCTGCCTATGAATCAGATGGCAGCATAATCTTAATATTGGCAAAAGTGAAAAGCAAAGTTACAGTTTTATGCTAATACTATGTATTTGATGGCTGCTCAAGGAAATAACTATAGTGAGATTAATCTGAAGAGAGCAGAAGCTAGACCTTTTCAATAAATAATTCTGAATACAAAAATTCTTCCTTTTTATTGGTTTAAAAAAAGCAGAATCCTTCAAAACTGAGAAAAGAAAATTTTTTATTTTGAAGTTTTTTCTGAAACAAAATAATGAGTAGTAGCATAGAAAAGTAGGAATTTGCCTTCTTTAGAAAGTTTTAAATGTATTCTTTGTAGGAAATAGTATGACATAAAATGTTTAAAGTGGGCAACAATCTAAATGGCTTGATTTAACATATCATTTCTTAAATAAGAGGTAACAGAACACATATTTTAATTTTGGTCTAATATTGATACCACAAAGCAAAAAAAAATGGCATATTAATTATTTTTATGCATCCAGTTACACAAGCTCTTTTTTTAAAGCGATAGAGTACTGAACAAAAACTTCCTAACTAAAAGAATAAATGCTAAATAGTCTTACACAAAGAGAGATGATACCAAAATATCTAGAAATGATCTATAGAGCAAATACAAGAGTCTTGTAGATTTCTGTTGGGTATTTCTTAATTGAATATTGGACCCATCAAAAATTTTAATTCTGGTGCTTTTATGTTGTGTGATATTTGGCAGTAAGATTAAGAGGTTCAATATTTAACTTCATTATTTGTAGTCAAAAAGTTTTAGAAATCCTTTAAGTTTCTAGCTAGTTTAGTCCTCTGGGAAAAAGAGTGAAAATATAGTAAATTTGTTATTTAGACTACATACCTTCATCATCTTCTCCCTATACATCTTCTATACTTCTATACTTCTATACTCCCACAAAGTTCCACTTTCTGATGGAGAACTAATAAACTAATATTTGTTAAGATGCTAATAATAATGCATGACCAGGTCATACATATTTTAAAATATTTTGTTATATGATACTTTGACACAGAGAACTTCAAACTAAATCTCTGGAGTTATAGTAAAAGACACCAAGTACATAGTTGTAGATAGTATTAGCAGATTAATAATTTAAACTTTTTATAGAACACCACTGTGATAAGCATGCCATTTACAAAATGTTCACAATAATTGAGTGACAATGAGATAAGAACATGCCTTATCTTTTCAAGTGCTTATTTCTGTGAACTTATGTTCCATGTTCTTTAGCACCTACATCTACAGAAATAAGAAAGCAGTGTATAAACTTTAGACATAGAAATGTCACAGGCAATGAGACCTCATATTTACTCCTCATGTATACACTAAAGGTACAAGCAAACAAATGGTAGCTGGTTCACATTCAAGAAGGTAGGTACTATTTTTGTTTATTTTGGAAAGAATGATAACTACTCCTGTTGGAGGCCAGCTTTCAATTCTCAAAAGATTTTAAAGTCAGCTAGTATTATGCCGGTTTAATCTCCTCTTGGAAATAGTACAATTTTCTTGATACAAAATGTGTTTAAATATGTCAAATATGTTTAAGACTTTCACTCAGACATACAATTATTTTTTATCAAAATGTCTACTTTAAATATGTTACATCTAATCTACTTTAAATATGTTACATCTATTTTTTAGATTTTGGGAAATTAATGTAAAAGATACAAAACCTTCAAATCATCTTCAAACTCCTTAAGCAGATATAAACATTGCTAGCATTCAGACTTATATTTCTGTTGTCATTTATAAAATATTAATAATTTTTCTTTTAAAAATTTAGAATCATGGGAATTTATTCAGGTTTTAAATTTAAAATTAAGTTATTAATATGTTCATGTACTATTAAAAATACTTTAAGTTTGTAACTTTAGTGTCTGAAAAATATGTTAAAGAAATAAACCAAAATATATTTTAATATTTTGTGACCAATAGTGCTATTTTGATTATCTTTTATAAAAATTATCAGGCCAGGCATGGTGGCTCACACCTAGAATCCCAGCACTTTGGGAGGCCAAGGCCAGCGGATAACTTGAGGTCAGGAGTTCAAGACCAGCCTGGCCAACATGGTGAAACCCCAGCTCTACTAAGGAAATACAAAAAGTAGCCAGGCGTGGTGGCACGTGATTGTAGTTCCAGCTACTCAGGAGGCTGAAGCAAGAGGATCACTTGAACCTGGGAGGCAGAGGTTGCAGTGAGCCGAGACTGCATCACTGTACTCCAGCCTGGGTGACAGAGGGAGACTCTGTCTCAGAAAAAAACAAAACAAACAGCAAAAAACTGTTGCCTAAATCGCTGATTCTTTTTTCTAGAATTTATTTGAACTAGTGTCTCTGGGTCAAAAATTTTGCATAGATGGGAACAAAAATGGCCATCTCACCACATTCTTGACATCATTTAGTATGATACTTAAATTTTTTTCCACTTTGCTAGGTGAGATATTTTAATTTGCCTTTATCTGCTTATTTAGAGGTTAAAGGTTTTTATTTTTCTTTTGGGTCATATAATTTTTTTCCTCTTCTATAAATTATTGAGGAACATATCCTGATATTAGATAGGTTCTCTATTTTATTCTGTAATAACCCCAGTAATCAAAACTGTAAAACTATCTCTTTATGATCATCTTAGTGAACAAAATTCAAGTTCAGTCATTTCAGGGTTTACACAGAGAAACTGCTCTTTCTAAATGACCTTGTTTCAATGAGACTTTATTTCCATTATATTGGAGAGGACTAATAGTTCCTGTGTGGGTACATCAAGATTTAAGGGGCCAGCGTAACAGACATGAATTTTCATTTGTCCTGAAAAACAACAGAAGGCTCTCTCAGTTCTTTGCCAAATGCTTCTCATATACCTCTAATTGTTGTGTTTCAAAAAAAGTGTATGCCATTTATATAGAAACAGGAGGAAATACAGTTTTTATTTTAAAACACTGAAATATAAAAAGCTCATCATTTCCCTAAGTACAAAGAACCTTATTGGTCCAAGAAATTCATTTTCTATAACTACATATGAAAAATTTCAAAATACATTTGCAGTGGAAGCCAAAAATCTCCACACCTAAGAGCTACTGATGTAGTAGTAGTAGTTGCTGGATTATTTTTAGTTCTGCTAGCTGAGATCAAGCATTTCCACATTATTTGCATCTGCATCCCCTTTTTGTAATAATTAGCAATTCTGTTTCACAGTCAGCAGTACAGCCAATTTAATGGCATCAACGCTAATTTACAACAAAAGTTAGGTTATTATTCAGAGTGAAGCATTATTGTAAATTCCACTTAGCATAAGGGGTCTTTTAAAAGTCACTTTAGCAAAATTTTAGCTAAAATATTTGATGTTTGATATATTTTTTTTTTGACTGAAATGATGTCATCATTGAGGGATTTATAAAATTTGTTAAACCACTTTATAGCTACATTAAGTTTTGTTTATCTGAAAAAGAGTAACAATTTTAAACCAGTGTTTCAGGGCAAGAACATTAAATACAAATAAGAAAAAATATTTTGGTATTGAGATTTTTCTAAGCCACTGTGGTAAACAAAGATAGTAGGTAAAGTTAAATTATTATTAGAAAGCTCTGTACACCAGGCAGACTGTCTAATTTGAGAGAAAGCTTCCTAGGGGAATAAGATTATTCTTCACCTGATAAGAGCTAAGCCTTGAACACCTCAAGAGTAAAAATAAGTGACTTGGAAAAAGTGATTAAAAATATTCAAGGAAAAAAGTTTGATAAGTTTTGACAGCTACAAACTGCTTTCTTCTGCAAACATACACACACATTTTCAGATGAGTTATCAAGTATGGAAGTATCTCTGACTCTGTAGACCCAACTGCAGAATCAAACTCAAACTAAGCCTGTGAATCTATTCAATTAACAATAATATGAATTTATGGAACTTATAGGGAAGACTGATGTGAGGAGTAAATGAATCAGGACATGTAAGATGTTTATAACAGTGCCTGATTACTGTGAGCATTCAGATGTATCAGCATTAATAATAAATATCATTATAAAGAAATATTTTATTATAGATTGCTAAAATGAGATAAAGTATCTCATTTCAGTTTTTTTATTTTTATTTTTATTTCTTTCTTTCTTTTTTTGAGATGGAGTTGCACTGTTTCCCCGGCTGGAGTGCAGTGGCTCCATTTCGATTTATTGCAACCTCTGCCTCCTGGGTTCAAGTGATTCTCCTGCCTCAGCCTCCGGAGTAGCTGGGACTATGGGCATGTACCATCATGCTCGGCTGATTTTTGTATTTTTAGTAGAGACGGGGTTTCACCATTTTGGCCATGCTATTCTCGAACTCCTGACCTCAAGTGATCTGCCCACCTCGGCCTCCCAAAGTGCTGGGATTACAGGCGTGAGCCACTGCACCTGGCCCTAATGCAAACATCGGTTTTAATTTAAATGTATTTTTTTTTTTTTTTTTATTCTCTAGAATTTCTGGAGATATCTCTTATGAGAGAGTGGGAAAGAAGTCTGTGACATTGGCCTGGTCTCAGCAGATCAAGATCCTTTGTGCCCTTTCCAGACAAAGCAACTGGTTGCACCCGGGCATCCAGAGTGTTATGAGTTAGATCACTGGCCTTCTTTCATTTTTTCTTTGGCTTAAAATAATTCATGAGGTTAAAGGGGCAATTTCACAAGGAGAACATGGCCAAGATATCCAGCAGTAAGCTTACAAGTATGTTCAAATTGGAATCATCTAAGTATTACCCTATTGGAGTCATTTCCTAAGCAAAGAAATCTAACCTCACCAGCTGAGTTAGACGTGTTTGTTTTCCAGTGATGCAACTACAGAATACTTTACTAAATGTGCTGAACTATATAAACTCTTTTGTGAGCAGTGATAATGCTTCAAAAACATTTTGTATCTTCTATAATCTCTAAAATCATACTACACATATGGAAGCTAATAAGTACTTAATTGATCATTAACTCTTATTACTCAGGGATTTGAAGTAATTAACACAAATCCAGAGATAACTCATATTTTACAGAAAGTAGCTTTAGTAATTATAAATCATCTGTGTCTTATACATTCAGATTGGAAGCTTTGGATAGAACCTTTTTCATTATCCATTATAATTTCACTTAGTGTCTGGTACGGACTTTCTTCCAGCACCGATTACTCTGTTTTACCATTAATTATTTATGTGACTGCTCTACTCTTTGAATTAAGAGATTGGGTTTTATTCATATTTGTCATCTCTCTTGACTTTCAAGACACTCAAATATTTTTGTTGAATTAATAGATGTAGAGTTTTTTTGTTTTTTGTTTCTAAGGCAAATACAGATGGGATAAATATATGTTCTTGGAGACTTTCTAGATGATTGAAAGTTTACCCCCACAACAGGAGGGCAGCAGTATTATACATTAATACTGATCTGTTAAACCTAACATCCTAATGGTCAGATGTAATTTCTTTATAAAAATATGTGAACACTTTGAGAGAACATATGTTCCTAGAAGCAGCAGTCAGTACCTCTCAATCTTCATATGACACAAAGTAGTGAAACCGAGGTGAGTCAGATATTCTTAAATGGAACTTCTATGAATATTACCAATCCATGACTGAAATATTATTGGGGAGTTGCAAAGCTTGAGGAATGTTATTAATAATAAGTGAAGGAGAGTGCCAGAGGTGAAAACCATGAGTCCCGAAAAGAAATAGTTCTCTCCTATGTGGAAGTGCTTGGTGCTTGGAATGTAGATGCAAGGGAAAATGGGAGAGCTTTTGGCTAACGGATTCAGGTCTTATAAAGTCTTTATCCACTTTTTCAGTAGTTCAGCTTCTTCTAACACAGCTCAGAGTGTTAGATTGTATGAAGCCAAAGTGAACAAATGTGTATGCAAATTTCAACACATACTGTAAGGAATATGATGATAGCACGGAAAAAAAAAAAAAAAAGCCCTGCCAGACATCGAGTATGTATAGAAATAATTTAAGAAACTGAGGTTTGAAGAGATGGCGAGATATGTTGAAAGCTATGTGGATTTTTATTAATTCAAATGTAACTTTTGAACACCTATTATGAGCCAGATACTGTAACAAAGGCCTTCACATGCATTTTCCTCATTTTCAGATCAATTTGACTCTGAGAAGAGAATCTCAGTGTATTTGATTTAGCCACAGAAGTACGACATTATCAAGACTGTTATTTTATGTCTTTAACTGTTGGGGGAAACTATTTTACATAAACAATACCTGTTGGATAATGGAGAATCTACTTTTGTTGTCTAGACAGCACTGTGACAGTTCTCCTTCACAACTCTACTTAGTAAGAAGTGATGCAGCACTTTAAAAAATCAAAGCTGTTAAATAAAAGAGGAAAGAGGGATATTGGCAAAGCAAGTAGCATTCTAGTCTATTGGATTCCATTTCTTTTTGTGAATTTGTGAAACTGTTATCGTTGGACTATTATTGCAGTTCATGAATAGGGCTAAAGTAAACATTAGGGAAAACTCTAATTTTTCATCAATTCTAATGGGTTAAGAACTGATATAAGACTACTACATCTCTTGGCCTGTAAACAACCCAATCATAGACATATTCCCAGAAGGGGAAACGGTGGTTGTCACAAAATTCTGTGTCACTTTGTCGCCAACAGATTGAAGCAGAGAGGCTGGGATGAACCTATCAGATAATTTCCATCAGAGAAGAATGATCAATATGTGATCAACTTTCAGCAAAGGCAAAAGAGTTAAATGCCAGCCCCAGTAGTTACAATGGTCTATGTGCAAAGGTGAAAAGGAAAGTCAATCAGATGAACAAGGAGAATGCAGAAGACCTGAAAAGGACGTCAGAAATTAGAGGTATTGTGTAACCCTTTTGTGTCAGACTTGCCTTGCTTTCATTCCAGTTCCTTTGAAGTCTGAACACACTTTCTCCCCTGGGTTCCATAAGAGTTTGTTTATCCTGAAAAAGCACACACCACCCTATCCCTTTTTGAATGGAATTTCTATTTTTTTTTTTTTTAACCCAAACAAACCTTGGCTAAAACAAGCTCATGCATTTGTAAAAATACCTTTCAATTTTGCGTTGTTACATTAACAGCAAATTATAAAGTATCTTTTATTATACAACTTCAGTAACAATTGGAAGATTCTTACTCTCTTCATTTTCATGTCTAAAAATAGATACCTGGGTTTAAGTGGACTGATGTAGTTCTTTAATATGAAATCTTTTTGTTAGTAAACTTCTATTTGATTGCTAAGGCTTTTTTTTTTTTTTTTTTTTTTCTCTAAACCTTCCTTAATTTTCAACTAATCAACACAGATTTTTACTTTTGTAAAATGACTTTAGGAATATACTATTTGTTTTATATTTTCTCTGAACTTCAGGTTTGGAAGTCTGGTTTATTTTACTTACTATTAAGTGTAGTCTGCCTAGAATTTGTGACTGTTTTGAGGACATTTTGCCCATTTCAGATAGTCGAGATTTCTATTAATTTTCCTAAGACATTTTCATGTAATCTTTTAAATATTAAATGCGATATATTTGGACTTATTTCTCCTACTATTTAAATAGATTGCTTCCTCTGTTTAACTTGTTCTCATGCCAAATATGTAGTTTTCATTTTTGAACCTTAGGCTGATATTTCCACGGAGCCTGTATAGGATTTGGCATATCTGAATTAATATTTAGATTTTCCTGCACAAGTCAATTATCCTTTCTGCTATGTTGAGAAGAGTTATATCTTTGTGTTTTAGAAAGTTTCTCTTGATATTTGAGATATGAATAGTGCACACTCAGTAAAGTTTTTATGAGCCGTTAAAAATGTCAGTGTAAGAGGATGTCAAAATCAGAATTTCGTTCCAGGCACCAAAAAGTAATAATTGCCAAGTAAGTTGCCAAGTCAATATTATAAAGGAAATGAAAGCCATTTGGAGCCAAGACTTTCAGAACCTCTCAGGCAAGAGCATAACAAATGTATCAGATTTGGATAAGTGAAAGGTTTTTTGAAGTGGTTTTGTTTGTGTTATTATTTTTTCTATATTCATGTGTATGTTTAAGAGTGTTGTTAATGTGCTTGGAATGAAGATTGAAATATTGAATAATATCTTACAGTGAGCACTTCTAATCTCTAAATTAACACCGTGTTTTGTAACTTCAGGTAAACTCAGATCCATTATTACCCTAGATTCACCAGGAAAGTCTTACGGCTTGCCACAGTTTTCTCCAGTGGGAGGATATACAAAATTTCCCATGTAATACAGTTTTAAATAAAGTTGTGTTTGTTTATATCCATGAGGTGCAGTTTTTCAACATATTGGAAGCATCACTGTTCATTTAGACAAAATATGCTTTTGGAAAGTTACTTTTTATATTTCACATATCAGGTAATCATGAAAGATCATTCAAAATAAGACAAAATTAGAACTGTAGCATTCAGATGATGACTCTTTCTGGAAACCACACCTCATAAGAATGTTTTATTTTGTGATTGATAAAACTGGTAAATGTCGTTTCTATGTGTGGATAATTTCTTGAAGTGACTTGTTTTTTAAAGCCTAAGTAGGTAGGTAGGTAGGTGATCATGATGGAGTGTTTCAATGTGATACATTGGACCCTTGAACCAAATCAATACTGTCACTAAAATAGAAGTGATAAGAAGGGACTTTAGATTGAGGTGAAGATTTTGGAAACAGTCAAAGAAATAAGATGAAAACAGTATTATAAATTCAGTTCTATTAATATATAAGGCTAAGACTTTTGAGTTAATCTTGATGATGGTAATTGTTGAAAATGGCATTTGTTTGCAGTGAGGACATTCATTTTCTTGAGCGTTGAATAAGAATTAGTTGGCTGGGATTTTTTCTTAAACTACAGCAAATGGAAACAGAGTGGCCTTTTTATATGTTCCTAGGAAAACCAAGGGGGGGAACTTAATTATTTTTCTATATGCAAATGAGGAAAATAAATAGAGCAATTCATATATTTCTAATACATAAGTCGATGAGAAAGAAAGGATGGGAAATAAAAGCAAACATGGAGAGGTTAAGAAGACAAGTCAGTGAGGAGAGATGTGTTAGTCATTATAGTTAAGCCCAGTTTGTCAATAGAGTAAGAGACAGAAGGAGAGAACAGCTGCCTCCACTAGAAAAGAATATCCTAGTGTGAGGAGGCAATTATCAAGACACTGTTTTCCTTTCACCGAATATGTCATTCACTCTCAAAGCAAATGTCATTCACTCATAAAGCCATTTTAACAGCTCATGGTTGATTTTTTTTATGGGTTGGAATGAATACAACTGAATTGTTGGAAGAAATAGATAGTAATAAAAATAGTGTGCATGTATTACGTTTGCCATCATTAAAACATCTTGTGGTAGGATGCCATAATGGACAACCAGGATCTGAGAAGCTGTGGATAGAACCGCTTTAGTAATAAAATATAAGTGAGCAATTGGCATCTGCATAGCATTATATTGGAGAAATAATATCACATAAATTCAGGACAATTAACGTTTTACATTTAACTTCTGGGTTTCCTAGCCTGACTACATGCTAGTCAATTCCCAGAGTCCCTCCTTCTCCTCCTCCTTTCTGTTGATGATGCTTTTCAATAATTTCATTGCACGTCAATAGGTTCATCAAAGAGTGGGAGGAGGATGACAGAGAGGCTATAATACTCAATCCAGTTAGTGTTTACAATTGTTAATAATACTGTTAAGAGCTTAGGCAGAAGAAGAGATTGAAATACTATCTAAAATTACATTGGGGGATTATTTGTGGCTTTTAATTATCCATGCAATTTTTGTCTCTCATTACCACATATAATTGAGGAGTAGCCATTCATGACAAGGCAATGATAAGACAAAAAATGTGTCTTTTGTAAACAATAGAAATAAATGTATTAGTTAAGACTCTAGCAGTTTTAGTTTGTAGAATTATCTGCTTCCTACTATGCCAGTGAATATTTAAATGTAAAGGAACCAAATTGTTTCTGATGAACTAGGTACATATATTTGTACATTATCTAACTGAATTTCTAAAGTAATTTTTTATTAATCTGCAATTGTCAAATTAATCTATTTCGTTATAAAAAGATCAAAACAACATAGTAGTCTTATGACCTGAAAATATCAAAATTTCCCTATACAATACCATCTTCAATCCTGCTCCCTAGAGGTAGCCAACCACTGTAAACAGTGTAGTAAGTAACTTGTAAAAAGAATAGTTTCCACGAATGTATAAACACAATAATCTTACCTATTGCTAACCTGTTTATTAAAGAGTCACAAGGCACATAGTAATGAACATGGTGTAGTTTCAGGTTTATTGTGTCTAAAACCACTGTATTATCTCTCCTCCGTGAAATACCTCTTTCCTGAAATTTCTGATTAATTTTATGTATTGAAATTTAATTCAGCAGCCTGGGCACAATGGCAAGACCCCATTTCTACAAATAATAATAACAATAATAATAATAACAATAATAATAATAAAAAGCTGTGCATGGTGGTGCATGCCTGTAGTTCCAGCTGCTTGGAAGCCTGAGGAGGGAGGATTGCTTAAGTCCAGGAAATCGAGGCTGCAATGAGCTGTATCTGTGCCACTACACTCCAATCTGAGTGACAGAGGGAGAACCTGTCTCAAAAAAAAAAAAAAAACAAAAAAAACTCACTTTTATTTTTTCAGGAAGGTAGGGGCCATGGGACTCCATGGAAAGCAGAAGATATAATGATCTGCTGTTACTCCCTGTCGCCAACCTTCTGAGCCTAAGCCCTCAGGGAATTGCACGGGAGAAGAAAAGTTGAGGCCAGAATTTTTTTATGAGAGGACTTCTTCAGTGGTGGGCGAAGTCCCCAGACTCAGATTAGTGTTTTCTCTTCCCATGAGGTTCTGTCTGCTAGTGGCCTCCACTGGTGTGTGGCTTCTGAGTTCACAATGTGTGTGATTTCTTGAGGTGGCTGTTAGCTTCACTCATAGTCCTAATTGTCATACAGCAATCCCTGAGGTAGAACAACCCCACTCTCTTGACATTGACTGGTGTCTACACCTCTTGTACACAGCATGACCTCCCTGGGGACACACGGTTCTTACCCATACTCTAGACTCCATGTTTTTAATGGCATCTACCTTCTTCAAGAAGTGCAGAGATGAACATGGGAGGTCTACTGCTTTCATCTTCTCAAGGACAATATTCCATGGAAGTTTTCCAACTTGCTTGTGGCTACTCTCAAAAGCCTCTACATTCAGAAACATCACACAAGATATTATCTCAATGCTCAAGATTCATACTTGCCCCTAGGCTCCAGAAGCACAGTCCAGTTCTTGCAGGTACTTTGTCACATTTCACTGTTTTGGCCATAGCAGAAAAGACTCAAATAGTTGAGCAGGCAGGCAGAGAGAATCACTCCCATTATCTATCAGTCAGTTTCCTGGAGCTGTCAATTCGTTTGCCTTTGGGAGAACTGGGGCTCAAGCCCCCTTCCCTAATAAGAGGGAAGGAAGTGACCTCTCACTCCAACACCTTATCACTAACACCACCTTTCCCGTACAGCCATGGTTCATGCTGCCCCTCTTCTTCTCACTCTTCTTACACAGCAGGTGTGGAAGGGTGCAGGGGAAAGTATTAGAGTTTCAAAGTTCTTTCTATTGTTCCTTAGTAATCCTGGGGAAGGGATCTGTCCCTACTTACCATTTGAAGCGCAATAGGAAATGAACCACTCAATAGGACATCACACATTCACCACACACGCAAAGTGCAAGAGCGTGTTACTATACTAACCATCTTGTGCAACTTGATATTGTTTTCTTGACACTTTGTCAATATTTATTGCACTGTAAAGATAGTACCACCACATTTTATTAGTAGAATAAATGTGAATATGTGCCACCTCCCAGCAAGGATATTTAATTGCTGGTGACAGATCATCCAGATCTGTTCCTTCTGCCTCAGTGACTAGCAATGTTTGAAATAATGGCTACTCCATCGGGCAAGGTTTTGAAGTGAGGAGGCATGGAGACTTGAGGCATTAATAAGAAATAAAGCTTTATGCTAAAGGCTGTTAAGTGTTGGGATGTTTACTACTATAGCATTGCCTTGCCTATCGAGATGCAGTAAAACCTGCACTGCAATGTATTTGGCCATTGCAATCTGTGTGCACTATTTATTTCATTTCCAAATTTTTACTCTTGCACTGTTTCAATAAATATCACTGTACATGATTTTTGTACAAGCGAATTGCTGGGCCAAACACTTACATTTTTTGAAAAGTGCTAAGTTTGTCTCTAAAGACTCTATGTTCTCACCGACGATATTCAAGGGTGCTTACCATAGATATTGTGACTGTCTTTGCTAGGCAAAGAAGTCTTTCATTTTAATTTCTACTTCATGGATTATTAAGGAGACTTAGTGTTCATTGGACATTGGATTTCTCTTGTAAATTTTGTTTGTACCATTTTATTTTTTCCATTAGATTGTTTTCCTTTTCCTATTTAAAATTAAAGAAATTCTTTGAAAGTAAGGGTTTTGACCCTGGTTTTTGTATATTTTTAAAATCCTAGTGAAGAAACTGTCTCTACAGAAAACAAAAATAGTCAGGCATGGTAGCATGTGCCTGTAATCCCAGCTACGCAGGAAGTTGAGGCAGAAAGATCATTTGATCCCAGGATTTTGAGACTGCAATGAACTACGATTGTGTCATTGCGCTCCAGGATGCAATGGGTGACAGAGTAAGACCTCGTTTCTTAAAAACAAACAAACAAACAAACAAACAAAAAACGAAAAAAAAGAAAAGAGAAAATTAATTCTTTCTACAATGTAGGTCAGTGGAAATTTTTTCCAGAATATTTTATCATATAAAACTTGAACATTTTTATATAGTTATATGTACCAGTCTTTTTCTTGGGCATTTCATGTCAAGTTTCAGAAGGCAACTTGTGAAAGGTTTTTATATTTTTGTTCATTCATCAGAAGCTCAACATTGGCTGCACATAGGATCATCTGGGGAGTTTTAAAAGTACGGATATTCTGGTCCTATCTCTGGATATTCTGATTTAACTGGTCTAAGGGGACTCCGGCATCTGCATTTTTAAAAGCACTACCACCCGACTCTCCCCAGGTAACTCTCTGTACAGCTAAACTGAGAAATCACAAGTCTACATTATTTGAGGCATTTAAGATCTACCACATGTGTTTTAAACACCATTAAAATCATCTTATATGACATAACTTGAAAAATCACTTCCCTGCAGTTCAATTGTATCTTCTAAAAATAGCCAAAACTAAGCAATTTAATATCTTATTCAGAAACATACGTTTTCCATGCTTAGAACCTTCAAACCCCAATAAGTCAATTATAACAATAGAAAAACAGGACTTCCCTAAGCTTATAAGAACATAGAATAGGCCACTTCCATTTGATCATCTCAAAATGTTACTTTTTGGAAGAAGAAAAGCATACTTTACTGGCATTGACCAAATATAAATCCAGTATAAAAAACTTGAAGTAGAATCACGTCCTTTAATATTTTCAGGTAAAAGCAGTGAGGGTGTATTTTAATGCCAGGTAGATCCCTGGGTATCTATTTGTCCCGGATCATTGGTTTATAAAAATTCTGCATCATATTTCATGGGTAAAAAGGGTTTCACTGGAAATATGTGTGTAAGCCTGTGGTCAAGAAGAGAATAGAAGACACAGGTCCCCCAGATCTTCCCATAATATCTCAGAGAGGCATGCTGTAATACCATGAGGGCACTGCTGGATCTGCAGTGTGGGTTTCTGTTTCAGGAACAAAATCCCTGTTTTGTAGAGTGAAAATGTGGGAAAGGTCTTGTCAGTGAAGCAGCAAACAGATTGTTTGATGTCAGCCAGCCAGAATTTGGGGTAGCAGTTTAAAGGTGTTCTGTGCAAAGACCAGCTGCTCAACTTATTTTTACCAGGCGATGTTTTAGTCTTCCTGAAGTAGAAGAATTCTCCAGGGCTTTGGGAAGCTGATGAGAGGTACATCCCTGACTGCTGGGACTGCTCAGATCTCAGCTGGGTTTTGGTGCAGGCAACCCAGAGTGATTGACAGGGTTATTTACAGATATTGACACTCCTTTTACATTTTACTCATATATATTACATTTATATACATACACATAAATATATATACACACACACACACATACACAGGCAGAATTAGAAATACATATGAACATAAACAGGATCATGCAAAGCAGAAATATTGAATACTAAGTGTTAATTGATTCATTAGGTCATAAGATTTTTAAATATCATAATGGCATTGTTGCTATTGTTAGAAAGAAAACCCATGCAGAAATGCAAATGTCTATACTGTAAAAAGTAGTATATTATTTAAATAAATTAATTAAAATAAATTTATCTTATAACTTTAAACATGAACTTATAATTTCTACCATGGTGAATAATGAAGTTATTTTGCTAAACCTAAAATTGAAAAAGAAGATTTTGGTTGATTGTAGCAGTCATATCAATCTAAGCAACCTTTGTTTGTCCATAGGTATTTGAGTTGTATAAAGTCAAATTAATACTAATTCATACAGTTAAAGAGGTGAAAATAGGTAAAGCTTTTCAATGGCTTATATAGTAATCTGAAGAAAACTTCTTTTATTAGAAGGCTATAGAAAAAGATGCTATACTTGGGGATCAGAATAAATAAGTTTAATAAGTAGCATAAATTATCACAATGCGTTTCTAAAACTGGTTAAAATCTAATATAAAACAGAACTGTATGTACACATTACTTATTCTGTAATTAAAAATAATTTAAAATCAAATATACCAAGCACTACTCTTAATGCACAGTAGTTTATTATTATAATACATGATGTTATTTTTTATTTGTAATAAATCAAAATGGTTATTAAGAGATACATTTCCACAAACTGACATTTTAATAATGCTTATTGGGAGACCAGAACGAGATGGCCAACAACACAGAGCCAGGAAGTGCTGCTCCCACAGAAAGAGACCAAAATTTCAAGTAAACCAACATAACTTGAATAGCTCTTCAGAGAGAAAACACCGAGGGTGAATGGAGATGCAACACAGACACAGGCTTAAAAGGAAGGAAGCTGGGAGCCCGGTGTGGGATACCCTAATACTGAGGCTAGTTCCTGGTTCCAAATGGCTCTTGGGGAATGAATAAGTGAAGAGACTGTGGGACTGCCCACTCTTGCCATGGACCCCTGGGATCCTAGCAACAGGGGACCCCATATCCCCCATGGACGTTTGCATATTAGGGAGATCTGCCACGTACGAAGTAGGCAGAGATAGGGCTTCAGCCAGTGTTGAGCCAGAGGCCTTTGTGCACTGGGCAGTTCCAGTGGAGTCTGGCCATTGGAACCCATCCCCCTAAAGCTCCCCACATTCCTCCAAGAAGCTATAGACCCAGCTGACTGCTGGGCCAGGAGAAAGCTGAACTGGTTTCCCCACAAGACTGGGGCATGTTTGTTCTACAGGTCCTCCTGTCCATCAGCCCCTCCCTCAGGTCCCCTGCCTGACTCCCCATAGAAGCGTGAGCACAGCACAGTCTCTACTGCCCAGCCTGGGTGTTTTGATCCACTTGAGTATATTTCTAGCAGCCTGGGAGAACTTCAGATCTCTCAGCACTCCAGGAACCCAAGAGTCTAGAGGATAGAGTCAAGAGTTGGTCCCCGTGCCCCAAGGCTTCAGCACACAGCTTTGGAGTGCCAAGCCAAGATCCATGGCCAGCACTCAAGCTGGGGTGGAGCCCATATCTCAGAGCACTGAGAGGGATGACATGCTTAGGTCTGTGGGCTAGCACAGGAGATGTGTGTGCCTCCCTTCACGGGACCAGATTGAAAAGGGTGTAGCCTATCTCCCTGTCTACGTAATAATCAACTAATAACACAATGACACTATCAAAATCTCACATATCAATACTAATCTTGAATGTAAATGGGCTAAACGCCCCATTAAAAAGACACAGAATGGCAAGCTGAATAAAAAAAGACAAGATCCAACTGTCTGCTCTCTTCAAGAGACCCATCTCACATGTAACAACACCTACAGACTCAAGGTAAAGGGAGGAAGAGAGATCTACCATTCAAATGGGAAACAAACAAACAGAGCAGTTGCTACTCCCATATCAGATAAAATAGACTTTAAACCAATAAAAAGTGAGAAGGACAAAGAAGATATTATATAATGATTCAGGGTACAATCCAATAAAAAGACTTAACTATTATAAATATATATGCACCCAACATTGGTACACCCAGATTCATAAAACAAGTTCTTCTTAATCTATTAAAGGACTTAGAGAACCACACAATAATTGTGGGAAAAAGTCAACACCCCACTGACAGCATTAGACAGATCATCAAGGCAGAAAACTAAGAAAGAAACTCTGGACTTAAACTAAACACCTGACCAATTTGACCTAACAGACATCTAAAGAACATTCCACAGACATCTAAAGAACATTCCACTCAACAACATAGAATGTACGTTCTTCTAATCTGCACCCTGATTATATTCTAAAATTGACCACGTTTGTTCATAAAGCCTCAATAAATTAAAAAAATTCAAAGTCATACCAAGCACATTCTGAGACGACAGTGCAATAAAAACAGAAATCGATATCAAGAAGATCTCTCAAAACTACACAAAAATGTGGAAATTAAACAACTTGCTCCTGAATAACTACTGGGTGAACATCAAAATTAAGGGAGAGATCAAATTATTCTTTGAAATTAGCACAAATAGAAACACAACTTACCAAAATCTCTGAGCTGCAGCTAAAGCAGTGTTAAGAGGAAAGTTTATAGCCCTAAATGCCTTCATCAATAAATTAGAAAAGTCTCAAATTAACAATGTAACCTTACATCAAAAGGAACTAGAAGAACAAGAAAAGACCAACTCCAAAGCTAGCAGAAGAAAAGAAATAACTAAACTTAGAAAAGAACTGAATGAAATTGAGATGCAAAAATCCATGCAAAAGATCAATGAAATCAGGAATGTGTTATTTGAAAGAAAAACAAGATTGATAGACTACTAATTTGATTTAAAAAAAGAGATCCACATAAGAACAATCAGAAATGACAAAGTTGATACTACAACTGATTTCACAGAAATACAAAGGTCTTCTGAGACTACGATGAACAATTTGATGAACACAGATAAGAAAATCTAGAGAAACTGGATATATTTCTGGAAACACACAATGCCACAAGATTGAATCAGGAAGAGATTGAAACCCTGAATAGAACAATATTGAGTTTTGAAATTGAATCAATGATAAAAAACTGACCAATCAAAAAAAAAAAAATAACCCCTGGACCATAAGGATTCACAACCAAATTCTTCCAGACATGCAAAGAACTGATACCAATCCTACTGAAACTGTTCCAAAATATTGAGTAGAAGGGGTTCCTCCGTAACTCATTCTATGAAGTCAAAATCAGCCTAATAAATCTGGCAGAGACACAATGAAAAAAGAAAACTTCAGACCAATATTCCTGATGGACATAGATCTAAAAATCTTTACAAAATACTAGCAAACCAAATCCAGTGGCACATCAAAAAGTTAATTCACCATGATTAAGTAGGCTTCATTTAAGGGATGCAAAGTTAGTTCAACATATGAAAATTATAAATATGATTCATCATATACACATAATGAAAAATAAAAACCATATGATCATCTCAAAAGACTCAAAAAAGCTTTTGATAAAATCCAACATTTCTTCATGATAAAAACCCTCAACAGAGTCAGGATTGAAGGATTATACTTCAAAATAATAAGAGCCATCTATGATAAATGCACAGCTAACATAAAACTGAATGAACAAGAGCTGGAACTATTGCCTATGAGAACTGGAACAATACAAGGATGCCCACTCTCACCACCCCTTATTCAATATAGTACTGGAGGTCCTAGCCAGAGTAACCAGGCAAAAGAAAGAAAGAAAAGGCATCCACATAAGAAAAGAATAAGTCAAATTATCTTTTTTACTGATGATATGACTATATACCTAGAAAACTCTAAATTCTGACAAAAAGCTCCTACAACTGATAAACATCTTTAGTAAAGTTTCAGGATGAAAATCAGTGTACAAAAATCAGTGACATCTTTATGTCAGATGACATCCCTGCTGAGAGTCCAATGAAGAACACAATTCTCTTTACAATAGTCATAAAGAAAATGAAATACCTAAGAATACAGCCAACCAAGGAGGAAAAATATCTCTACAAGGAAAGCTACTAAAAGAAATCAGAGATGACATAAATAAATAGAAAAGCATTCCATGCTCATGGGTTGAAAGAATGAATATGATTAAAATGGTCATACTGCCCAAAGCAATCTATGGTTTCAATGCTATTCCTATCAAACCAACAAGGTTTTTTTTTGTTTTTTGTTTTTGTTTTTTTTTTTTACAGAATTAGTCAAAACTATTCTAAAACTTGTATGAGACCAAAAAGAATCTGAATAGCAAAAGTAATCCTAAGCAAAAAGAACAAAGCCAGAGGCATTACACTACCCAACTTTAAAATATACTATCAGGCTATAGTAATAAAACAGCATGGTACTGTTACAAATGTAGACATATAGACTAATGGAACAGAAAAAAAATCTCAGAAATTAACCTGTACACACCTACAACCATCTGATCTTCAACAAAGTTGAGAAAAACAAGCAACGGAGAAAGGACTATCTATTTAATAGATGGTGCTGGGATAATTGGCTAGCCACATGCAGAAGAAAAAATCTAGACCCCTACCTCTCACCATATACAAAAATTAACTCAAGATCCATTAACAATTTAAATGTAAGAGCTTGAATTATAAAAACCTAGAAGAAAACCTAGCTAATACCCTTCTAAATGTTGGCATTAGAAAAGAATATTTGGCTAAGTCCCCAAAAGCAATTGCAACAAAACCAAAAATTGAATAGTGAGATATAGTTAAACAAAGAACTTCTACATAGCAAAATAAACTATCAACAGAGTAAACAGATAATCTACAGAATAGGAGAAAATATTTGCCAAGTACATATCTGACAAAGTCTCATATCCAGAATCTATAATTAGGGAAATCAGAAAACATTTTTTTTTTCTTTTCGAGACCTAGTCTCATTCTGTCGCCCAGGCTGGAGTGCAATGGAGTGATCTAGGCTCACTGCATCATCCGCCTCCTGGGTTCAAGCGATTTTCTCACCTCTGCCTCCCAAGTAGCTGGGACTACAGGCATGTGCCCCCACGCCATGCTAATTTTTGTATTTTAGTAGGGGCGGGGTTTCACCATGTTGACCAGGCTGGTCTCGAACTCCTGACCTCAAGTGATCTGCCCGTCTCAGTTTCCCAAAGTGCTAGGATTATAGGTGTGAGCCACCATGCCCGGCCAAAAAAATAAAAAATAAAAATTTGTAATGAAATTATTACCTCACTAAAAACTGGGCAAAGGACATGAATAGACCCTTCTCAAAAGAAGACATATGAATGACTAACAAATACATGAAAAAATGCTCAGCTTCCTTCACTAATCATTAGATAAATGCAAATCAAAACCACAGTAAGATACCATGTCACACCAGTCAGGATGGCTGTTATTAAAAAGTCAAAAAAATAACAGATGCTGGCAAGGTTACAGAGAAAAGGGAGCACTTATACACTGTTTGTGGAAATGTAAATTAGTTCAGCCAATTTACAGTGTGGAGATTTCTCAAAGAACTTAAAACAGAGCTATCATATAACCCAGTAATGCCATTTACTGGTATGCATCCAAAGGAAAAGAAATCATACTACAAAAAGACATATGCACTCACAGATTCATCACTGTTCTACTTACAAGAGCAAAGACATGGAATCAACCTAGGTGCCCATCATTTTTGGATTGGATAAAGAAGCCGTGGTACATAAACGGCACAGAATACTACGCAGCTACAAAAGAAATAAAACACCACATTGTTTGCTGCAACATGGATGCAGCTGGAGGCCATAATCCTAAGTAAGTTAACACAGAAACAAAACCCAAATACTGCATGTTTCAGCTATAAGTGGAAGCTAAACATTGAGCAATCACGAAGATAAACATCAGAACAATAGATATTATGAACTACTAGTGTGGGAAGGAACAAGTGGGATGTGGATTGAAAAACTACTTATCACATATTGTGCTCACCACCTGGATTATGGAATCTCTATCCTGAACCTCTGCAATATATTCATGTAACAAACCTGTACACACACTGGTTGTATAAATGGTACGTTGGTAATGCCAATTCCTTAGAATGTTCTATAGAATACTGTAGAAGCTTAACTTACTTTTAGAAGTATAATCCTTAAATATTTGTAAAATTATTGATTTACTGACTAGAAATTATTTGGGACAATTATAGGAATAATTTTTATTCGGGAAATTATTTCACTGAGCTGTTGACAAGAATTTTGAAAAGGGAAAATTATTTTTGAGTTAACTTACAAAAAATACGTTCTGCAAAAAAAACCCAATATTCTAGAAGCTTTGACACATAGATTGTTTATTTTGCCATTCATTTAAAATTTAATGCTTAAACTAAAATTATTTTCACAGTTAATTATAAGGTTATGAACAGAGTTATTCTGAATTGTATATATTAAATGTTACTATTCTAGGCATCTTGGAAGTAGTAAAAGTGCATTTAGATGAAACACTTGATTAATAGCAGTAGGAGTTAAAAAATATGAACTATAGGACATTTTTAAATCAATACAATGATTTGAAATAGACCAGCATATTCCCTTGAAGACAAGCATACTCCAGCATCCTTTATTATCTTTTACAAGTTAATTTTGCATCTCAATCAGAAATTTTTTAATAAACACAATGTGGATAATATACATATGATGTTTTAAGTTGTTTTGATGTGAGAATAAAATTATGAATGTAAAAACTTAAAGATTGTGCCTGGACTTAGTAAATATTGTCACCAGAGTCCAGATCAGAGTCACCAAAACCCCAGGAAAGAATGAAGAAATCATGAATATTCAAACTTGCACATCCCTCAGATATCCGCAAATGAAATGGTAGAAAGAGCTTATGGAAAAGCAGTGGTCCTCACCATCAAGTCCCTGTGTTTCTGCCACTCTCTTAAGACTCTTCAAATATTAGGATCTTCATGACCCTGACCTCTGACCTTTATGGCAAATTCTTCTCTTTGCTTTATATGCTTAGGCATGAATACAAATATCTACCTCCTTTTCCCCCTTAGCTTAGTAAAAACAGGGAGAAATTTTCAAAAAACTTTAAAAAGACTGTACTGAGAAAATAACTCAAAGAAAAGAGAGCTAACAAAAAGACTACACACCAAAAAAAATTCCAATGCTTTTTAAATTCTAATGAAAGAAAGGTTAGCAATATCCACAATTCTGAGTTTCATTCATTCCCCTTATAAAGCCTGTCTCATGATCATTGGTAAGAACATTTTCTTTTCATATGTGTGAGTAGTTTTTTCTGCTCATTTTATTTTCATGTTACATATTCTCTTGGAGAGCACCAATATATATGAGTTAGACTGATAGCAATTTTTAAGATGCTATGGGCAGTCACATGTTCCTTGCTATCTACATTCAGAGAGTTTCTATTAACTATCTTAGACAGAAATCCAACAACAGGACCTTTCCCAAATTAGTGTGCAAATTATTGCATAAATAATGTGTTAGTAATCGTGTGTAAAAGTGCCAAAAGTGAATTGTTATTATAGAATGAACAATATTTTATACTCTAAATGTATACATTTACTACTATAGTCTTACCCATTCTACTGATTACAATTTGTATTTCTAAATCTGTACAAAATCTGAAAATGTTGTTTCTCACCTGGGCCTTAATAAAACATTTATTATTTACATTGAAAATAGTTTACTATAATGAAACATCCTATTACCCAAGGTCAGCAAAATAATGGAAACAGAATTACTGTATTGTTATTTAAGGGGCATATGAAACAATCCAATAATAAAAAATAAAAATATTTTTATATGCTATTCCAGATAAAATTTCCTCTCGAAAAACATAATTTCAAGGCACAGTTAAAGATATAAAATTGATAAGTCCAGAAAACATAGTGAAGATTATGAATCAGAAATAATAAATATAATTTTCAAGTGTTACCTCAAGGAATAGTTAATGGAATGAATACATAGTATAATTTAGTGTGCTTCATAATGTGGGAGAACTTTTTAAATCGTCTTTAAATGAAATGATGATAGTAATCTGGAGATAAAGAAGTGCTTTATCATGAAAGCAAAATATTTCATTTATTATATTTGTATGAAATACAAATATTCTGAAAACATTATCAAAGAAAAATGCAAATACTTAGAAAATCTGCCACATCTGAGCTTTTATGGATTTACAAACTATGTCATTTGCCTCACACTTCAATTCTCCTTTTAAATCTCTTTTAAGATATAAGACCAAGGTTCCCCTTTGCCTACACAAAACACTTTTCATTCCTTCCTCAAAATTCCTTTGCAACACAGTGTATTAGAAATGGATAACATGGCCAGGCGCTGTGACCCACGCCTGTAATCCCTGCACTTTGGGAGGCTGAGGCAGGCGAATCACGAGGTCAAGAGATCGAGATCATCCTGGCCAACATGGTGAAACCCCGTCTCTACTAAAAAAAAAAAAATACAAAAATTAGCCTGGCGTGGTGGCACACGCCTGTAGTCCCAGCTACTAGGGAGACTGAGGCAAGAGTATCGCTTGAACCCGGGAGGCGGATGTTGCAGTGAGTCGAGATCTCCCCACTGCACTCTAGCCTGGAGATGGAGGGAGACTCCGTCTCAAAATAAACCAAAAAATCAAAAAAACAAAAACAAAACAAAACAAAAGGATAACAGCTTCAAAAGACTCTTTTCCTAGTAATCTCTGCTTATTTTACTTCCAATGTCTCAGACACCTCCGTTTTTCCTTAGGATGAGAATTTAAAGTGGTTACTCTGAATCTGTTTTATTTTTCATGTATAAAGTTTGAGACAAAGCAAATCTTGCAGCTTGTGTTGTAATTAGTGTAAGAAAGTAATACACGCAGCAGGATGTTGGTTGTTATCATGCTAAAATCATTCCTATGGGATATTTTCGGGGAAAGGCACAGATGTTACAGAGAAGAAAATGCAACAATAAAAATGTAGTTTTGATATACATCTTTATTGGAGAGGAAGATAAAGGGTGCTCCCTCAGTCACTGAAATGATACTGCTACAAACATAGACGGACAAGCCGCCTTGTTCAGGAGTACTATACTGAAAAACTTTTCATTATTTAATCAGTACAATATTGTTCACATAGCGGTTTTTGAAAATGGCTCAAATTATCTTTCTAAAATGTTTTAAAGTAGCAATAGATGTTTTAATTTTAGTTTGACAATCAGTATGGATTTTTATATGACATATTAATTTTTGACATTATTCTTACAATATTAATGGTTTTAATTAACTCTAATAGGAAATACTAAGATAAATCTAATAAACTATATACCTTTCTAAAAATAATTATTACTATTTCATAGATTAGTTTATTCTTATTATTTGGAAACACCAACACTACCTACAGCACCCATCATACAATCAGCATTTTTTAAAAAAACAATCTGTCTCTTTTATTCAACTATTATTTAAAGCTTGTAAGAGCACTAAACAAATGATTTAGTGTTATACTGTAGTTCAGGATGCTGATTAAAAATAGTACATCCCCTTTTAAACACTTTAATAAATATAGATTCTGAAATGCAGTTAAATTGATGGCTGTTCTGCTCATGTTGGATCCTCTGGTTTTATAATTTCATGATGTGGATTTACAAACTATGTCATTTGCATCACACCTCAATTCTTCATTTAAATCCTTTTAAGAGCTAAGACCCAGGTTCCCCTTTGCCTACTTACAACATTTTTCATTCCTTCCTCAAAATTCCTTTGCAACGCAGTATATTAGAAATGGATAACAGCTTCAAAAGACTCTTTACCTAACATTCTGTACTTATTTTACTTTCATTGCCTCAGACTCCACCATTTTTCCTTAGGTTGAGAATGTAAAGTGGTTACTCTGAATCTGTTTTATTTTTCATGTGTAAAGTTTGAGACAAAACAAATCTATAACCAGTGAGACCTCTGGTCCTCACCATCTCATTAATTTACTTATTTGTTCATTCAGGGTATACAGTATAGTGATTTCAGAATTGTCAACCTTTACCTCTTTGGGAAACAAAGTTATCAACTAAAGTACAGTACTTACCTGTGGTTGTTTTATTCTTGAAGACCCAATTTATTTCTAAAACCACTTAGGTCAGGACCTTTCTCCCCTCATTGAGGTTGTTACATACATATGTAATATAGATAGATATAGATAGATAGATAGATAGATAGATAGATAGATAGATAGATAGATAGAGAGAGATAAACAGACATTAAGTTGGTGCAAAAGTAATTGCAGTTTTTGCCATTAATTTTAATAGATAGAGCTGTATATATATTTGTCACATTTCATTTTGGGAACCTCCAATCTCCATAGTGGTTCTTTTTTAAAACTTACATATTTAATACATTAAGTTTCATTCTTTGTGCTGTAAAGGTCTGTGGATTTTCAAGATGTACAGTGTCAGGTATCTACTATAATAGTATTATTCAGACAAGATTTACCACCTTAAAATATCTTCTGTACTTTCACGTATTCAACCCTCCCCTTTGAACCCATAGTATTGACTGGCTTCTTTACTACTTATTTGCCTTTTCCAGAACGTCATGTAAATGGAATCACACAGTAGTCCTCTGTGACTGGCGTTGTGCATTTGATATTATGTATTTATAATTCTTTTATGTATTTGCAACGCTGGTAATTCATTCCTTTTCATCCTGAATAGTATTCAATTGTGTGGATGTCTCAGAGTTTGCTGTTGTCTCAGAGTTCACCTGTTGATGGATTTCTTAACTGTTTCAAGATTTTGGTGATTATTAATATGAAGGGGTGGCCTGCCCCTCCACACCTGTGGGTGCTTCTCGTTAGGTGGGACGAGAGACTTGAGAAAAGGAAATAATACACAGAGACAAAGTATAGAGAAAGAAAAGCGGGGCCCAGGGGACCAGTGCTGTGTTTTCAGAGGACCCACACTGGCACCAGCCTCTGAGTTCCCTTAGTATTGATAATTATCTTTACCATCTAAACGATAGGGGAGTAGCTAGAAAATAGGATCATTGTAGGGAGGAAATCAGCAGTAAGACGCATGAACAAAAATCCTTGTAACATGAATAAGTTTAAAGGAAAATGCTGTGCCTTGAGATGCATATGCAAACATCTCCATAAACCTTTTAGCAGTATTGCTCCAGCAAGCCCCACCTTATTCCTAAAGGCGATTTTCTCCTTACTCAGTAAACAAAGCACACAATGGGTTTTACCGGGAGATGTTCCAATGCCCAGGGACAGGCAGGATTTTTAACCAGCAAGCTGCCTTCAGGTACTTGTTTAACAAAGACACATCCTACACAGCCCAATATCCATTAAACCTTGAGTCACCACACCACATGTCTCTTCCAAGGACAAAGTTGGGGGTAGGGTCACAGATTAACAGCATTTCAAATACAGAACTAAATGGAGTCTCTTATGTCTACTTCCTTCTATATAGACACAGTAACAGGCTGATCTCTTCCCCACATTAATAAAGTTGCCATAAACATTCAAATGCAAGTTTATGTGTGGATATGCATTTTCAAATCAGTTGGGTAAACACCTAGGAGCAGGATTGGTAGAACAAATGGTATGGTGCTGGTTAATTTTGTAATAAACTCTTCCCCTGCCAGAGTCATGATGGGATCTTTCTTGTTAGAAACTCTTGGATTTCTGCAGGTAAAACCCATGTAAGTGTAAGAGTTCCTCCTCTGAGAATTTTTTACTCTCATGCTGATCCATGCTCAGCCTCCAGCAATTTGTTAAAACTTGCCATTTAAATTTTCCTACCAGTTTGCAACTCCAGCAACTTCTGCTCCAGGGAAGTCAATGATGACTCCATCTCTCTAAATGTTCCTGTCTTTCCAGATTTCTGGGTGGTTGTTTGCCTGGATCAAAGAAAAGTAAATAATTTTCAGTTTGTCCAGTTTTTTTTCTTGATGTATGCACAAAATGACAGCTTGCAAGTTCTTTACAAGGTAGAAGAAATACCAGAAATATATTTTTTATGGAACATTTTTTACAATTTTTCTTCTTACTGTGTTTTCTTTCCATTTTCAAAATTTCGACTCATCAGATATAGCAGATTACGGTTTCATTCTCTCTCCCTTTTATTTTTTGGTTTAATTCCATTTTTGTTATACTTCCTGGGAGAGTCCTCAGATTTATTTCCAAAATGATGCTAAATGTATTTTTAAAAAAGAGATGAGTTTTTAATCTTCATAAACCTTCTTATATTCTAATTTTCTTCTTTATTATATCCTCTTTTGATTGTGGTTGCACAATTTATTTTTATAACTCCCTACAATATAAATTGTAGTTTATAAAATCTGTCTTTTGCTCTCTGTACTACATCTGTTCTCCCCTGGACTGAATTCTGATTTTATTTGCATTTGTCTCATCTTATTTCATGTCTAATTTTCTTTGATATCTGTCCAAATTTTAAGTAAAGCTTTAAAAATGTGATTGATTCCTCCATTTGTGTGAGTGTTGCTTCAATTTGATCAGTTTGAAGGAAATCTCGATCTGCCTGTATGTGAAGCATATGGGGTTAACTTACCTGGGGTGGAGATAATATTCAAGACAAAAGAGATGTTCAAACAGGAATGTTAGGGCCAGCCTTTCTGGAAGGAAACAGAGGAGACTGCTGAAAAGTTCTTCATTTAGAAAATAGGCTTTCTTTTTTTTTTTTTTTTTTTTTCATTATACTTTAAGTTCTAGGGTACATGTGCATAACGTGCAGGTTTGTTACATATGTATACCTGTGCCATGTTGGTGTGCTGCACCCATCAACTCGTCAGCACCCATCAATTCATCATTTATATCAGGTATAACTCCCCAGTGCAATCCTTCCCCCCTCCCCCCTCCCCATGATAGGCCCCAGTGTGTGATGTTCCCCTTCCCGAGTCCAAGTGAACTCATTGTTCAGTTCCCACCTATCAGTGAGAACATGCGGTGTTTGGTTTTCTCTTCTTGTGATAGTTTGCTAAGAATGATGGTTTCCAGCTGCATCCATGTCCCTACAAAGGACGCAAACCCATCCTTTTTTATGGCTGCATAGTATTCCACGGTGTATATGTGCCACATTTTCTTAATCCAGTCTGTCACTGATGGACATTTGGGTTGATTCCAAGTCTTTGCTATTGTGAATAGTGCCGCAATAAACATACGTGTGCATGTGTCTTTGTAGTAGCATAATTTATAATCCTTTGGGTATATACCCAGTAGTGGGATGGCGGGGTCATATGGTATATCTAGTTGTAGATCCTTGAGGAATTGCCATACTGTTTTCCATAATGGTTGAACTAGTTTACAATCCCACCAACAGTGTAAAAGTGTTCCTATTTCTCCACATCCTCTCCAACACCTGTTATTTCCTGATTTTTTAATGATTGCCATTCTAACTGGTGTGAGATGGTATCTCATTGTGGTTTTGATTTGCATTTCCCTGATGGCGAGTGATGATGAGCATTTTTTCATGTGTCTGTTGGCTGTATGAATGTCTTCTTTTGAGAAATGTCTATTCATATCCCTTCCCCACTTTTTGATGGGGTTGTTTGTTTTTTTTCTTGTATATTTGTTTGAGTTCCTTGTAGATTCTGGAAATTAGCCCTTTGTCAGATGAGTAGATTGCAAAAATTTTCTCCCATTCTGTAGGTTGCCTGTTCACTCTGATGGTAGTTTCTTTTACTGTGCAGAAGCTCTTTAGTTTAATGAGATCCCATTTGTCAATTTTGGCTTTTGCTGCCGTTGCTTTTGGTGTTTTAGACATGAAGTCCTTGTCCAAGCCTATGCCCTGAATGGTACTACCTAGATTTTCTTCTAGGGTTTTCATGGTAATAGGTCTAACATTTAAGTCTCTAATCCATCTTGAATTAATCTTTGTATAAGGAGTAATGAAAGGATCCAGTTTCAGCTTTCTACTTATGGCTTGCCAATTTTCCCAGCACCATTTATTAAATAGGGAATCCTTTCCCCATTTCTTGTTTCTCTCAGGTTTGTCAAAGATCAGATGGCTGTAAATGTGTGGTATTATTTCTGAGGACTCCGTTCTGTTCCATTGGTCTATATCTCTCTTTTTGGTACCAGTACCATGCTGTTTTGGTTACTGTAGCCTTGTAGTATAGTTTGAAGTCAGGTAGTGTGACGCCTCCAGCTTTGTCCTTTTGACTTAGGATTGTCTTGGCAATGCAGGCTCTTTTTTGGTTCCATATGAACTTTAAAGCAGTTCTTTCCAATTCTGTGAAGAAACTCATTGGTAGCTTGATGGGGATGGCATTGAATCTATAAATAACCTTGGGCAGTATGGCCATTTTCACGATATTGATTTTTCCTATCCATGAGCATGGTATGTTCTTCCATTTGTTTGTGTCCTCTTTGATTTCACGGAGCAGTGGTTTGTAGTTCTCCTTGAAGAGGTCCTTTACATCCCTTGTCAGTTGGATTCCTAGGTATTTTATTCTCATTGAAGCAATTGTGAATGGAAGTTCATTCCTGATTTGGCTCTCTGCTTGTCTGTTACTGGTGTATAAGAATGCTTGTGATTTTTGCACATTAATTTTGTATCCTGAGACTTTGCTGAAGTTGCTTATCAGCTTAAGAAGGTTTTGGGCTGAGACGATGGGGTTTTCTAAGTATACAATCATGTTATCTGCAAACAGGGACAATTTGACTTCTTCTTTTCCTAACTGAATACCCTTGATTTCTTTCTCTTGCCTGATTGCCCTAGCCAGAACTTCCAACACTATGTTGAATAGGAGTGGTGAGAGAGGGCATCCCTGTCTTGTGCCAGTTTTCAAAGGGAA
>NC_045441.1:102246098-102323338 GCF_002776525.5 Piliocolobus tephrosceles
ATTGATCCCTTTACCATTATGTAATGGCCTTCTTTGTCTCTTTTGATCTTTGATGGTTTAAAGTCTGTTTTATCAGAGACTAGGATTGCAACCCCTGCTTTTTTTTGGTCTCCATTTGCTTGGTATATCTTCCTCTATCCCTTTATTTTGAGCCTATGTATGTCTCTGCATGTGAGATGTGTCTCCTGAATACAGCAGACTGATGGGGCTTGACTCTTTATCCAGTTTGCCAGTCTGTGTCTTTTAATTGGAGCATTTAGTCCATTAACATTTAAGGTTAATATTGTTATGTGTGAACTTGATCCTGCCATTATGATATTAACTGGTTATTTTGCTCATTAGTTGATGCAGTTTCTTCCTAGCCTCCATGGTCTTTACATTTTGGCATGTTTTTGCAATGGCTGGTACCAGTTGTTCCTTTCCATGTTTAGGGCTTCCTTCAGGGTCTCTTGTAAGGCAGGCCTGGTGTTGACAAAATCTCTAAGCATTTGCTTATCTGTAAAGAATTTTATTTCTCCTTCACTTATGAAACTTAGTTTGGCTGGATATGAAATTCTGGGTTTAAAATTCTTTTCTTTAAGAACGTTGAATATTGGCCCCCACTCTCTTCTGGCTTGTAGAGTTTCTGCCGAGAGATCTGCTGTTAGTCTGATGGTTTTCCCTTTGTGGGTAACCCGACCTTTCTCTCTGGCTGCCCTTAACATTTTTTCCTTCATTTCAACTTTGGTGAATCTGGCAATTATGTGTCTTGGAGTTGCTCTTCTGGAGGAGTATCTTTGTGGCGTTCTCTGTATTTCCTGAATTTGAATGTTGGCCTGCCCTGCTAGGTTGGGGAAGTTCTCCTGGATGATATCCTGAAGAGTGTTTTCCAATTTGGTTCCATTTTCCCCCTCACTTTCAGGCACCCCAATCAGACGTAGATTTGGTCTTTTCACATAATACCATACTTCTTGCAGGCTTTGTTCGTTTCTTTTTCTTCTTTTTTCTTTTGGTTTCTCTTCTCACTTCATTTCATTCATTTGATCCTCAGTCGCTGATACTCTTTCTTCCAGTTGATCGAGTCGGTTACTGAAGCTTGTGCATTTGTCACGTATTTCTCGTGTCATGGTTTTCATCTCTGTCATTTCGTTTATGACCTTCTCTGCATTAATTAGTCTAGCTGTCAATTCTTCCACTCTTTTTTCAAGATTTTTAGTTTCTTTGAGCTGGGTACATAATTCCTTCTTTAGCTCTGAGAGGTTTGATGGACTGAAGCCTTCTTCTCTCATCTCGTCAAAGTCATTCTCTGACGAACTTTGATCCGTTGCTGGCGATGGGCTGTGCTCCTTTGCAGGGGGAGATGTGCTCTTATTTTTTGAATTTCCAGCTTTTCTGCCCTGCTTTTTCCCCATCTTTGTGGTTTTATCTGTCTCTGGTCTTTGATGATGGTGACGTACTGATGGGGTTTTGGTATAGGTGTCCTTCCTGTTTGATAGTTTTCCTTCTGACAGTCAGGACCCTCAGCTCTAGGTCTGTTGGAGATTGCTTGAGGTCCACTCCAGACCCTGTTTGTCTGGGTATCAGCAGCAGAGGTTGCAGAAGATAGAATATTGCTGAACAGCGAGTGCACCTGTCTGATTCTTGCTTTGGCAGCTTCCTCTCAGGGGTGTACTCTACCCTATGAGGTGTGGGGTGTCAGACTGCCCCCAGTGGGGAATTTTTCCCAGTTAGGCTACTCAGGGGTCAGGGACCCACTTGAGCAGGCAGCCTGCCCCTTCTCAGATCTCAACCTCCCTGTTGGGAGATCCACTGGTCTCTTCAAAGCTGTCAGACAGAGTCGTTCGTGTCTGCACAGGCCTCTGCTGCTTCCCCTGGTATTTTTTAGCTGTGCCCTGTTCCCAGAGGCGGAGTCTACAGAGACGGGCAGGTTTCCTTGTGTTGCTGTGAGGTCCACCCAGTTCGAGCTTCCCAGCGGCTTTGTTTACCTACTTAAGCCTCAGCGATGGTGGGCGCCCCTCCCCCAGCCTCGCTGCTGCCTTGCCCTTAGATTGCCGCAGACTGCTGTGTTAGCAAGGAGGGATGCTCCGTGGGCGTGGGACCCTCCCGGCCAGGTATGGGATATATTTTCCTGGTGTGCCGGTGTGCTTACAGCGCAGTATTCGTGTGGGAGTTACCCGATTTTCCAGGTGTTGTGTGCCTCAGTTCCCCTGGCTAGGAAAAGGGACTCCCTTCCCCCTTGTGCTTCCCAGGTGAGGCGATGCCTCGCCCTGCTTCAGCTTTCGCTGGTCAGGCTGCAGCAGCTGACCAGCACCAATTGTCCTGCACTCCTGAATGAGATGACCCCAGTACCTCAGTTGAAAATGCAGAAATCACCGGTCTTCTGTGTCGCTCGCGCTGGGAGATGGAGACTGGAGCTGTTCCTATTCGGCCATCTTGCTCCCTAATTTACCGAAAATGGGCTTTCATTGAATCTCCTTTCTTAAGTTGTATGCCTCACTCTGCTATCTCCCTTGGTGGTCTTAAATTCAGAGTTTTCTTGTTTGGTTATTCTGGAAACCAAACTCTTTTTCATTTCAGCCACATTCAAAATTTGATTAAAATTTGTTTTTCTGTCTTTTCCTTTGAGTAAATCCATTTTTTTCCTTCTATAACTAAATTTTAGTATTCACTAGAGAGAAGATAAACACGTTGTTAATGTGTTTACCACACTCAATATTTTTAACTTTTATTGATAAATATTTATGGATAATGTCTCTTATATTGTTTTTGTACATGGATGTAATAATTTATGCACTGGGCAAGTTATTAATAATAGCTTGGTAAATAATGTGATTCTTGAAAAATAAAATCAGAAATTAAAAAGTTTCTGTTCCTATAGGATATAAAATTTAAGTATACATATTATAAGTAACTGCATTTGACTGGTATTACATATATAAGTAACTGCAATTGACTGGTATTACATATATTATACACACACACACGCACACACACATATGTAAAGTTATTTATTTTTTAATCCATTTTTTCCCATAGCTTTAAGTTTACCACTTCTAAAGAAGTATGAAGTTGTATTCTCAATTCATTCAGATAGTCTTTCGATTTTAATAGAAAAATATAAGCCATTTATTGATTGTCATAAATATTATTTTGGTTGTCTACTCCTACTTTACGTTTTGTATTTTTACCCTTTTAATTAACATGAAGTATATATTATAGATTATTGAAATAGTTTAAATGCATAAATAACATCTATTTATTATTGTTACTATTAATTGCCTTTAAGTTAAAAAATACATTAAGTATCAGGAATAAAAAAGTGTTTATTTCATATTTCACAGGTAAGGTTAAGATTATAAATTTACATGCTTCTGCTTCATTTTTCCCACACCATTTTTTTTTTTTATTTTACATGTGTACTTGGAAATTTTAGATCCAGATTAGAAGCATCATCTTTAATGTTACATACTTTGATTTTATAAATTATTTTGATGTTTGTATTTTTAATATTTATAACAATTTCTGGACATTTTTAAAGCGTTTTGAATGTTAGATATGTCTTTTTAAAATTCTCTAACATTCAAATTTTTATAAGTTAAGTTTTTTTATCTGTATGTAATAATTGTACATATTTTGGGGGTACATGTGATATTTTGATACATGCATTGACATTGTATTTCTTGAGTTACTCATTTTGCTTTATGCATTGGTCAGATAAATTATTACTTAGTTCCCTACATCTTCGGAAAGGGTAAGTTTGTGATATACTTCTGTTAATAAATCTTAGGATATCTGAATATTTTTTCATAACTGAATTACCACCTAGTTAAATCCATTGCTATTTTCCCCAAAGCTTTATAGGTACTAGATACCCCTTCAATATTTATTATTGTGGAGGAATCTGAGGCTAGTTTGATGTCCATCTTGTCTGCATACCAAGAAAAATTATCTTTGGTCTTTTCTGTCTATACCAAGAATAATACTGAGTATTGAGTTTTATACCTATGATTACGTTGCCTGCTTTATTGCTTCTGTGAATTATTGCTTCTGGGCAAATATAACTTTGTGATTTTAATTTTAATTTTATAATAACCTATTCTTATCAGTCAACTGTTAAAAATCATCTCAGTTCATTATAACTTCATAACATTTTGACTCGCTTGTCATTCATTTTTAAAAATTTCCTAAGAAGACAAGGTAAATTTATTTATAAAATTTAACCTTCTTTTCAATAGTAAATCTTTATCAAAAATATATTTTGTCTGTGCACCTTTAAAGGACTATCATAGTCAATTACATTGTAATCTATTTAATGGGACCACATAAGAGTTGCTTATGAACTGCTCATTGAATAAGCAGCAATCTAAACAGTCTTTGGTGATTATTTGCCCCTCGTTCTCACTAACTAACGATAAAGCTGCTGTTCATATCCTCCTTTCAGAACTAGGTTTCAGTGTTTAATGACACAAAAATTTCTTTTAAAAGTTACAATGTCAAGCATTTATCTAATGTGCCTTTACTAAACCGAGAACAACTGGATTGCTTTCTCTGTCTAATAATCTGATATATTATGGAATATTTTTCTTCAGATGTACCTGACATCATTTTTAATCAGCCTCCAGATGCCTATAAATTCTGTAATAGCCAGAGCAAGAGCAAAATGATCAACTCTTTCACCATCACAAATGGCAGTAGCAAGTATTGTGTTGTATAATTTTGATAAGTATACTTATCAAAATAATTCAGAACTTTATAATTTTCAACGATAATATTTATGAAAATGTTTTAGTACTGGTTTATAGGTTGAAAAATTTCCAAAGTCTGTAAATTTTAGCATAGCAGGAAGATGAAATAAGTATAAAATTGTTAAAATTAACTGCTTCCAAGACTTTCCCCTATTTTCAAGTATCTAGTTTATATCCAGTTATTCAATGTACCAATAGCTATCAAATTCTAACCAAAGTCACATTACAATTTTGAGAATTATAAAGTTCCAAATAACTATGAAATAGAGAAATCTTAATGATGGAATTAAAATGAAAATAGATTACCCTGATCACCTCTGGCAGACATCTTCATGCATTTCTGACATATGTTTTCCTTTCCTTAAATAATGAATATTCTAGTTCTCTAAAGTAGCAGTGCTCACTAAGAGTGGGTGAAAATCCCATTTGTTTTCTAATTGGCCTCTTTATTTTGCAATAGAATTTAATTTGCTCTTTTATTAATGGGAATTCCTTTTGATGTCTAACAGATTGCTGCTTAATATTTCTAATTTCTCCATAAAATTTTACATTTTATCTATTTTTCTACTGGTAATTTGATGAGAAGTTGGGGGATGTCATATTGGTTAATGCTGGCTAGCTACCACCTTAACTCTAAAGTTTGAAGAAAACTTTAAATGATAATACATGGTTCTAAACACATTGAAGTATACAATTAATTTGGATATACAAAATAGCAATAATACTCTTGCCAGATGGCCCATAAATTATTACAGTAAGGCAATCACTATACAAGTGAGATTTGTTTTTCTGAATGTACCTTTGCTCTTCTTCATTTAATATGTTCATTTCATTAAGACTAGAACTTTTAGTTTTCCTGAAAATTTTCTAGACATAAAGATTTTAGCTGCTCTAAATATGAAGGTGGAGGAATGATTCTCTTACTGCTTGTTTTGCTTCAAAGAAACTGCCAGTTCTGTGACAAGTAACACACATTCAGCCTCTCTGTTTGATACCCATTTATATACTTGCTCCTTAACCTGAACATGCATTCACTTGCCCTGCAGAAATGACTGAATGTTCTCAAATTGCCTTACTTTTTATCTCCATCTCTCTGTACAACAGAGAAATCTGGATGAGCTGGAAAGACCAGGATACAAAAGGAATTATGAGGATTTGGTTTTTTTTAATAGCCAGAAGCATATAGGCCACAAATGGTAAAATGGCATGGGTACAGGAGTGATGAGGTAATAATCAGGGCAAACAAAGCTCTAGCATATTAGATTTGTGGGGTTAGTTCTAAGAATCAGCAGAGGCAAGTTGTCCCCTTTAGTCTTTCACTTAATTATTTATTTTTTCAATCCATCAAGAGATGAATTCTGAGCATTACACTGGACATTCTTAATCTGGAGTCCCTGGGCCTTCTGCTCGCTTGGGTTATCTGCTACTTTTGCACCTAGAACGAGTCAAGCGTATATCAAGATGAGGTGTTCTGGCTCCGGGTAAATTATTTATAGCTCTCAGAGTACCTGGGTACCCTTGTGGAGATCCCTCTGGAGAACACAGTGGAAGTGTAGTTTAGGGGAGATGCATGGTGAAATCAGGATCGTTTCTTCCACTGCTTACTAATAATTTGTCAGAATTATTGGATAGACAATAATGGAGAAGTTTCTCCAAATGATCATGTCAAAACCTTAATGAAGCTCTTTTCAGATGAATGGCAACAAATGTGCCCAAGACTCATAGTATCGGAATGCTGTTCTCTATTTGTAAAATCCTGTATCTTCGTAGTTGAAACACATTTTTTCTTTTCTAACCTTTAAAACATACTCTTGATCAAGGGAATAGATCTTTATTTTGTGAATAATCAGTTGACAACATGTTAGTTTGGAGAGATTATCACTTTTTGCCAAAGTCTACACCATCTGTTCCTCACTCTAATTACCAATAAAAGAAAGGACCTAATTCACAATTGCATAATAAAAAAGTTAAATGTGATTTAAATGTATTTGTTTGTTTTTTATTTAAAGAAGTTTCAATGATGCATCTGTTACTCATTTTTCAATATTTTGACACAGATCATAAGAAAATACTGGAATAAGGAGATAGCAAGCAAATATGCAAACTTTCTAAAGGGACAATTTCTATCACTATATAGGCCATAAAACCTGCATTATTAGCCATTAGCTTAATGATTGAATAAATGAGTTTATTATGGAATGATTGGGTTTTAAAAAATAGTGTTTAGTTTTAAAAATTGACATTGCCTGGGAAATTATATTGGTAAATTTATAAACTACTATATCTAAACAAGAATCAATCACTTTAAATCAGCAAAAACAATTTATATTCACCCTATTAGTTTCTGTTAAGTCAGTATGATTGGAGGTGGGAAATGATTGGGAACTTCGGGGATTCTCGGCAAAAAAAAAAAAAGTGACATATAATTGGAAGGTGAGAGAGAAATATCAATATATGTCTTCCTTTCTTGAATAGACTGATATTGCTAGCTAAATCATACTATTGAAATGCACATTTGTAAAATGAAACATAGAAGTTGGGTTATTTTTACCTACCCAGCACCAATACTATCAGTATTTTGTTTTCCCTCTTGTGGAACTGCTTTTTCCTCTATGTATAGAGGAAAAATTTTTAGACAATTATTTTCGAAGTTTATGAGTTATCTAATGAACAGATTGTTTTTGTTCTTACTTTTTAAAAACTGTTCCTTATAATTGCACTTTTCAAAGAATAAATGTCAAGATTCAGATTATATTAGAACTCTCCTAGCTTTTTCTTCTTAAAATTGAGTTAAAATACAACTTATGTTAAAATTAATTTTGTTCAATACTCCCCAAGTGAAAACTAAATCTAGAAGTATAATTAAAATCATGGCATGAGTAGACACATATGTAATTGGAAATCCTGATATGAAGAGCTTATAATTTTATGACTTAAGAACATATAATTTTATGAAAAGTTTTATAAATCTTATTAAAATTCCTAAGATTGTGATATAAAGAAAAATACAGGCAGCTCCCATTGTGTAAATAATGCAGATTTAAATATTTGAGGTCAAAGAGGAGAAAATGATATGTGATTGTTGGAAAGTTTAGAAAAGAGCATAGGACTGAAACCAGATATTTGGGTGCTGCTCTTCCCTCTTTCATGGACAAGCTAAATGTTCAAGGACAAGTAAGTTCATGACATAAAGAAATATTTCAAAATTTAAAAAAAATAGACATTTAAAGATGTTTGTGATTGGAATTCACAGGGTTAACTTCTTTAGCTCTAGAATTCTTCATCTGTAAAATGAAATGAAATTGATGCCTTAGGGTAACATTTTATCTGAATGTAGGATCCCAAGTGAATGTTACTAAAGCCAAAGAAGTTACTCTTCAAAGACCTTAAAAGAGTAGAAGGAAACTATTAGAATATGATTAGGGGAATGGTTTGGCAATTCATTATAGTAGAAGAGGCTATAATGCTCTCAGAAAATTCAGTAAATAGTTTATGCCTCAAATTTTAGCAAGAAAAGAAGCAAAGGAGATAGATTTTAGGAAGAAATGCTCACATACTTGAGCCTCCATATTTTCCTGGATCCTGGCTCAGTAATTCTCACTACAGTGTCAGTTTTCTTCTGCTTTAAAGAAGTGCTAGCAGATTCAGTGTGTGGTTAGGAAGGATCATCTTTCTGGTTTGTAGATGATCACCTTATTGCTACATCCTCACATGGCAGAGAGAAGTCTCTGGTCTCTCTCTTTTCTTAAGGGCACTAATCACATCATGAAGGCTCCACTCTCATGAGCTCATCTAAACCTAATTACCATCAAAATCCTCATCTTCAAACACTGTCACATCAGGTATTAAAGCAATTCAGCAAAGGAATTGGGGGGACTGCAAATATTCTGTCCATAGCATTGCAGATGTTTATATATATTGACTGACATTTATATTTATTGAAATAGCTGGCTTCCTTGGCCTGACCTGGGAAAACCCAAGAAGCCATTATCACACCTTATCTCCTTGGGGGTCAGCTAAGTAGGCTTTGGGTCTGCATCACAGCTCAACTTCTCCCTCAACTGGGTATTTTTGCATCGTTTACCTTCATTCCACAGACATTGACCACAAGAGTATGCCTTAATAAGTGTCCTGTGTGCTAAACTCCATCTCAATGTCTGATTCCTGAGGAACCAAACTTCTCACAAGGAAATTAAAGGGACGAGATATTGAGGAACTTATAGCTTCAAACTACTGAAAAAACATCATGTCTCATACACAAGAAACTCAGCATAGCCATGAGAATAAGTAAAATGAAGTTATATCCAGGCATATCACAGGAAAATTAATGAGGACTAAGAACAAAGAGAAGCCTTAAAACGAGCCAGAGAAAAAGGCAGGCTAATTTTAAGGAACAATAGTTAGACAGTTAACTCCACAATAGAAATAGTGGACACCAAGGAAAATGGAGTGATGACAATCAAGAATAAATAAAATATAAAGATTTTTGTTAGCAAAACAAACAGAAAGAAAACAATAAAAAAGAAAAATCAAATAGAAAAAACTGAGAAATCATTGGGTCAGCAACCAATGATAAACCTCCACATATTGTATAAATTAACTAGATTACTTTTACATAATTTATGGATTAGGGAAAAGAAGAAACCATAATAAAAATTGGAAAATATTTAAACTGAAAATGATGAAAAATATTTTACATCAAAACTTGTAGGTAAAGGTAAAGCCATGCATTAAGAATAATCCATAATTATAAAACTTGATGCAAAGAAAGCACCAGGCCAAGATGGATTCATCAATGAATTCTATCAAATATTTAAGGAAGAAATTAAAATAAGTTAACATGAACTCTTCCAGAAAATTGGAAAAGAGGGAACAGTCTTCAACTATTTCTTTATGTTAACATTACCTGTATGCCGAAAATTGAAAAGAATAATACAAGGAAGTTAAATTACAATCCAAAGTCATGAAACACTAGATACAAAAATTCTAAATAAAAACATTAAGAAACCACATTCACCAGTATATGAATGGGATAAAATATCATAGAAAAGTTGGGCTGATAGTAGGAATATACAATTGTCTTAATATTTTGTGAAACCAAATTTACATTTCAGCAAAATGAAGAAAAACTATTAGAAGATACCAGTAGAAACATTTTGTTATCCATTCTCAGGGAAAAAACCTTAGCAGAATAAACACAGAAGGAGACAACTTTGCCTTTCATTTTGAAAGAGACAAAGATACCTGTTAGTACCAATTATTTATAATATTTGACTTCTTGCCTTTAGAGAAATGCAATAGACATAAATAAATATTATAAGGATTTTCATGCAAGAAATAAATGTCAGTAGTTTTAGAGAATATAATTATGTTCATAAAACTTTTTAAATAAAATGAAAATCAGTTAATAGGATTATAGTGATTCTGAAAACAGTTGCTAGGTACCAATCAATATGTAAAACTCATCTATAGCCTGCAAATCATCAACAAACATAAAGAAATGTTAAATAACAAAGTAAGTGAAGGGAGATTTCTTGTACATAAACTGGAAAATAATATCATAAAGATGCTGGTTTCCATAAGTTGAATCATAGAAACCATGATATAAACCCAATAAAAATCTCTCCAGGTTTTATATGCAGGTATGTGTGTAAATTGAAAAGCTAATACAATATATGCAGAAACTCAAAGGGCCAAATATGTGAAGACACTCTTGAAGAAGAAAAAGGATTAATTATTTAATATTGATAAATATGGTAGCAGAATAAAGAACACTGAAAGAGTATTGCAAACATATGGAAACTTGATTTATGACAAGGGATTTTTATTGTAGACTAAACAGCATGAGTAATACCATCAATACATAGTGCTGGCAATTTGATATTTCTATGAAAAAGAATTTTGATCTTTATTGAATACTGAATATAAGATCACATAAAGTTGGGGGAGGAAGGTGATCTAAATGCAAAAGCAAAGCTATAAAGATTCTATAATGTTTATTGCGGCACTATTCACAATAGCAAAGTCTTGGAATCAACCCAAATGTCCATCTGTGACAGACTGGATTAAGAAAATGTGGCACATATACACCATGGAATATTATGCAGCCATAAAAAAGGATGAGTTTGCGTCCTTTGTAGGGACATGGATGCAGCTGGAAACCACCATTCTTAGCAAACTATCACAAGAACAGAAAACCAAACACCACATGTTCTCACTCATAGGTGGGAACTGAACAATGACATCACTTGGACTCAGGAAGGGGAACATCACACATCGGGGCCTATCATGGCCGGGGGGGGGGGGTAGGGATTGCATTGGGAGTTATACCTGATATAAATGACGAATTGATGGGTGCTGACGAGTTGATGGGTGCAGCACACCAGCATGGCACAAGTATACATATGTAACAAACCTGCACGTTATGCACATGTACCCTAGAACTTAAAGTATAATAATAAAAAAATATATATATGTGTGTATAATATTGGAGATTATTTTTCTGACCTCGAAATCATGAAATGACTCCTTAAAGTAAAATTTAGAAAACTCTTGCCAGATATTTAAAAAAAAAAAAGTGGATGAGTTAAAATTGAAATTAATAATTTATTTGCTTTATAAAACTCTATTAAAGAAATGGGGAAATAAGCCAAGAAAGGGAAAAAACATATTTACAACACATGCATCCGTGATATCACTACCACTTTTCTATTACAAGGAAGAGAAAAATTGGTAACTGAAGTAATGATTTTTGTTTTTTGTTTGTTTGTTTGTTTTTTGAGACAGAGGAGTCTAGCTCCTGACATCCAGTGCAATGGCATAATCTGGGCTCGCTGCAACATGTGCCTCCTGAGTTCAAGCAATTCTCCTGCCTCAGCCTCCTAAGTAGCTGGGATTACAGGCACCTGCCACCATGCCCAGCTAATTTTTGCATTTTTAGTATAGACAGAGTTTCGCCATGTTGGCCAGGCTGGTCTCAAAAAGAAAAGATATCAAAATGTTCAATAAACATATGAAAAGTAGTTCAAAATCATTAGTACAAAGGAAAATGAAAGTTAAAACTTTAATGAGGTAACCTCTATAACACTCACCAGAATGAATGCAATTTAAAAATTCTGAGGAATGCCAAGTGGTGATGAGAATATATAGCTTTGGGAGCTCACATAAACTACTGGTATGTGAGAAAAATTGAGAACTATAGATGGTAGTTGAAGCTGCACAGGTTTTAAGAACCAAAATCATACATCCAGATATATACCCAACAGCAATTCATGCACATGTGCACTAAGAGATGTATAACAGAATATCCCATAACAGCAATACACATAACAGGCATAAATTGAATTTTCAATTGGCATTAAATGAATAAACAGATTGTGTTTCTTTGTAGAAGTAAAAAAAAGTATTCAGTGGTGAAAATGAATAATCAAGTATTGCTACAGGAAATAACATAATTGAATCTCATAAAGCCAATGTTGAACCAAAGAAGCCAGACTAAAAATGCAAGTGCTATATGATTCTAAATATTTAAAGTTCAAAATAAGGAGAAACACAAGTATAGTATTCTTATTGCACTCTAGTATAGTAGTCTCAATACCCTATATAGTACTTATATATAGTGTTTATATGCACATTTAATTGGTGTCTAAAGAACAAACTTCCTTTATAAAGAAAAGCCAGGAAGCATTTCCATAGAAGCAAAGATATTGGTTAAGTTTGGATGGGAAGGAAGTGGAAAGCGGTTTGGATAGAACAAGGTGAAAGTGGGTTTTGGAAGGGTACTGTTTACTATTCTTTGTCTTGGTATGAATTATGATTACGTGGAATTCCTTTTGTGATAATGCATGGAATAAAAATAAATTTAACAAAAAATACACAAGCTTATGCCTTACTTCTTGCCAAAATATCCTTGAGGTAATTCACACTATAGGGCACCATGAGGCTGGGAATAGAATGAGTATTTCAGATAAGAGCTCCTCATCATCTAAAACAAGTTAGTAATTTTTAGATTTGGATACAGAGGTATGATTGAAGTGATTGTCTGAATGTCCCTCTCATTTACAACTTGTTAATGACCTGTTGAGAAGCAGCCTGAGGCTATCGTTCACTTTTACTAAGTCAGTCATTAAGAGAGGAAACTGTAAATGACCAGCAGGAAGTAAATTACCCTCAGTTAGAAATGAAAATGTGTTAACTTCATTTTACTAATAAAATTACTTTTGGCATTAGGCCATAAAATAGAAAACAGCTACAATTCCTACTGGGAAATCTGAAATAGGAAGAAAAGATATTATGTATTTTGATGCTTCTGGATTGTGAATATCTAAATTTTGTCTAAAATAATTATATTTCAAAGGGCTAGGAAGTCTTTTATCATTGGCAGATAATAAATATTTTTGAAAAACATAGGAGCTGTAGTAATAGTAAAATAGTACTAATAGTTTAAACTCTTTTGGTTAAGCAAATGTTTAAGTAATAAAATTAAATTTTATTCAGGAAAATGAAATTGTGCCTTAATTTATTGTCATCTATTCTTGTTTTTTTTTGGTTTTGTTTTGTTTTGGTTATTTTGTTTTTTTGTTTTTGTTTTTGTTTTTGTCTGGAGACAGGATCTCTCTCTCTATTGCTCAGGCTGGAGTAGACTGGCCACAATCATAGCTCACTGGGCCAATTCCTGGGCTCAAGTGATTCTCCTGCCTCAGCCTCCCAAGTAGCTGGGGCCATAGGCACACGCCACTATGTCCAGCAAATGTTTTAATTTTTTTTTTTTTTGTTTTTGTTTTTGTTTTTGTAGCGATGGGGGTCTTGTTTTATTGCAAGACCAACTAGTCAGGTTGGTCCTGAACTCCTGACTACAAGCAATCCTCCTACCTTGATCTCCTAAAGTGCTGAGATTACAGGCATGAGCCAATGTGCCAGCCAGCATCTATTCTTAAGTCAAGGTACTAATATTAAATGTTGTGTTTTCAAATATACCCATTACAATTATATGCACTACAAATTGATGCAAATGTGCCAGAACTCTTCTTGAACTTTCCTGTTTGCTTCTCTGCCTTTGAGCCCTGTTTCCTCTGTTGGAAAGACACATCCCTCTTCATTTTTCTGCTTTGGTACAGATACCTATTCATGGAGTGACCTAGCTCTAATGCCATCTATTCCAGGCATCGCATCCTCCATCTCCTTCATTTCTGGATCTCCTCATTTACACTTTCAGCACATAAAGGGTCACAGTAGACTACTTCTTCGTTTTTTCTATATGTGTCTATATGGCACTAGTCTGTAAAATTATTTAAGGACAGGGACGTTTTATTTGCCCTTGTATGCTCACTGGATACTAACCTGGTTTCTCAGAAGCTTGGGGGATATTTCTTTAATTTAATTTAAGATAAAGAAAGACTAAAGACAAGAGAGATTGCAAGTTTCATGTTTTCTCCTCTCATGATGAAATTATTTTCAGTTCATGTGGGAATGCATCCCTATTTAGTGACAAAGTTAGCTATACCAAGTTTTCAGTGGTCCATATTTAAAGGTTTATTATTTGGACAATATTACAGCAAGACCAGTGCTTTAAGGAGCCACATTACACAAGATAAATGATTAAACTAATATTTATTATTTATCATATGTCCTTACACTTTAATACCTACCATTTATTAAATACTATGTGCCAGGGAGTCTTACAAGCACTTTAGTTGATTTATCTTTTTCCAATATTACCACAGACCTGAGGCTGTACTATATGATCTCCACATCGTAAATATGGAAATGGAAAGTTCAAGACCCTAATCACTAGCACAAAGTAGCTGAACTACTAGGGGGCAGGGGTTTGACACTGGTAGAAATCCATTCTGTTACTGATACTTTGGGTAGTTTGAAACCGAAGTCAACACTCTAAAACATTATGATAAAGTCTTCTTACAAATTACATTTTGAAAACCTCCAAAATGACTTTTGCCCAGACATCAGGGTTTCTAAATGGTACTTCCCTTGATAATATCACTAATATAAAGACAAATCACTTGTATTTGAAATATATGAAGGTAAAACAAAATGTGCTATGAGCAAAATAGATACTGATAGTTCAAGAAAGTATATAACCATTAATGATATCATAATTAAGATGTATAGAGTAATGTGGTGAGTTAAAGCTAATAGTAGCTTGAGTTTTACCCTATTTATAAACTTTTGAACAAACTACTTGACAGATAATGTTGATGCTATAATATTTTAGGTCATAGAGGATTTACAAATTAATATTTTAACTGGGGTCTTTAAAGAACCTTTGATTTAAGAAAAATATGTGAAGTTATTATAGTATGGTTTTCCTATCAAAGTAACTTTTATGATGATAAAATATATTATCTATTTATTTATTTCATTGTGTACTTAGGAGTAGAGGAGTTTCCTTAAAACATACATTGGAAAAGAGCTGGCATAGACTTTGCCTTCAAATGTTTTACTTATTCAGGTTTCTTTAGACAGGTTGGTAAGACTTTATGATCTTAACAATGCTTTTGTAGCATCACCTCTTTCCATTCCAATTCAGATGACATTTACTGAAGCATAAATCTTAGTCATTTAATAACTAAACTGACATGGCTTACCTTTAGTTGCTCTTAAGCAAAATGATTATACTATAAAACTAGGTACTCTTTTAAGGGCTGGGCATAAACAATGTCCAATGCATAGTAATAGCTCAAAAAATGTTGTAGAATGATCCTTTGGTTAAGGAATGAGTTGGGGAAAGTATAATAAATGTGGCATGAAACTGGGGTACATAGAGATCCGATAAAGAATTTGAGAAATCAGTTCTGTCCATTCCCCAAGAAATCAGACTTTAAAACAAGTAGCAGTGGCAATGGATGGATTTCACATTTGTCTTTCCATTTAGTCTGGCATGTTCTGAGGTGAAATAGTTGAGTGCGTAGTTGGCTATAAGGGTACCTATTTCTATGGAACATGATAGTCCAGAACTAGGCTCTTTACAAGCAAACCTCAGAGCACAATATTTTATAAACTATTCTTTTAGCTAGCAGCTTGGTTTAGTTTCAGCAATTCATGAACCAGTTTATACCAAGAGAATCTAGATAGATCCTACATCCTCATAAATTGTTCACATAGAGACTACTCCATTCAAACCAGAGCATCAATTACTGCCTTAGAAATATGGCTGAAATGATAAAACGATCAGTTATGGTTCCTCAATAGTGCAATATTGACACTACTTTTTAGTTGGTGTTCTTTTTGCAAACAAAATATGCTTTCACAGATTGTAAAGAATCAACAGGTGGCCCAGCTATTTTCAGCCACATTTTCACTCATTTACTGACACCCACATCATGTCCCAAGCCAAATCCTATTTATCAGAGTTTTCTGAAAATTCCATGGTCTCAGATACCACAAAAACTTTTTACTTGTGCTTCCCTAGAATGACCTTCTCTGTACATGATACAATTTTCACAACTCAAGAAAGATTATTAGATCAAAATGGCACATAGGAAAGCTGTCTCAAATTCTCACTAAAATATAATGAAAGCATAGAACAAGGTTTTAAAAGGTCACAGATAAAAACTGACAAAACCCAAGTGCTAGAAAATTAGTGGCACTTTCTCTGATTGTAAGGCAGTTGAAAAATAGAGTTTTCTTTTGTTTTGCTTTGTTTTGAAGGGATTGGGAGTAGTAAGAAAACTATGTGACAAAGTCCTGTGAAAGACCTACCTGGTTTCACTTCATGAAGTAGAGATGAGACTAATACAAAATAGAGATAGGAAGAAAACAAGGTTGTTATATAACAAGCAACTACCTCCCACCTCCAGGCCTCACCCCTTGCTCCACACTACTCCCTCAGCCACCATCTACTGAGATTCTTGAATCAGAAACCCTGAGCCCAGAAATACAATGTGCTCTGTCTCCACTTTTTGGATGCATTGTGTAGTGGGCAGAATACAGCACTCTTCTTCGATCTACTACCGCAAATTCTGAAGTCATTTCTGTCCAGTCAGAGATTTCAAATCTCTGCTGCAAACAAACTAAAATATGTGAGGGAAAAAAAAAGTGGGCGAAGTAGCAGGATTGGAATAGAATTCCCATTAGAAAATGAGAGTTTTCAGGGATAGGCATAGAAAGACCTGCAGAAGACATGACAGGAAGTTCCTGCCTCAGAGTGGAGGGCAAGGACAAGGGTCCATTCAGAAAGAATGACAGAAAACGTAGTGCTAATATTGAAATGTTTGTGGTCTTATTTTCTTAAGCAATGTTTCTGATTAATTTTTTATTATTTTAAATGTTTCTAGTAATATATAATAGTTGTACATATTTTGGGGTACCCAAATACATGTGTGACAATCAAATACCCAAATATAATGTGTAACAATCAAATCAAAGTAACTGGGATATACATCACTAAAATATTTATCTTTTTTTCATCAAAAATATTATAATTATTTTCTCCTAATTACTTTATAATATACAATAAATTATTGTTAATTATAATTTCCCAACTGTACTATTAAATATTATAACTTATTCCTTCCATTTAAATGTACCCATTAACGAACACTTTCATGTTTCTCCTCCTCTGCTTCCCTTCCCAGCCTCTGGTGGGAGGGGAATCTCACCTCCATGAGATTCACTGCTTCAGCTTCCACATGTGTGTGAGAACATGCAATATTTGTCTTTCTATGCCTAGCTTGTTTCACATAGCATAGTGACATTTAGTTCCATCCACATTGCCACAAATGATGAAAGTTTTTTATTTTTTATGGCTGATTAGTATTCCATTGTATATATGTACCACATTATTTCTATCCATTCATCTCTTGATGGACACTTAGGTTGATTCTATGTCTTGGCTACTGTCAGAAATGCTGCAATGAACATGGGAGTGCTGGCATCTCTTCAATATATTAATTTCCTTTATATATAATATATATAACACATTATGTATAATATATAATACACTATATAATATGTATAATATATTATATATAATATAATATGTAATATAATAATTATATAATTAATATATGTAATTGTATGTTATATATTTTATACATTAAATTGTTATATTTTATATTATATATACAATACAAATTATACATTGTATATAATTTATATATAATTATATACAATGTATATAAAGGAAATTAATATATTGAAGATATATATGTATATATATGCATACACACACATCCACAGCAGTGGGATTACTGCATCACATGATCACATGGCAGTTCTGTTTTTAGTTTTTTGAGGACCCTCCATACTGTTTTCCATTGTGGCTGTACTAATTTACATTCCCACCAACAGTGTGTGAGCCTTCCCTTTTCTCTGCGTGTTCACCAGCATTTATTATTTATTTTCCTTTTGATAATAGCCATTCTAACTGGGGTGAAATAATATCTCAGCATGGTTTTGATTTGTATTTCCCTGCTGACTGGTGATGTTGAGCATTTTTTTGTACACCTGTTAGCCATATGTATGTCTTCTTATGAAAAATGTCTATTCAGTCGTTTTGCCCATTTTTAAATGTTTTTTTTTTGTTGTTTTTTTGTTAGTGACTTGCTTGAGTTCCTTCAGTATTCTGGTTGTTAATCCCTTGTTGGATGGACAGTTGGTAAATGTTTCTCCCTTTCTGTAGGTTGTCTATTCACTTTGTTGATTGTTTTCTTTTCTATGCATTTCCCTGATAATTAGTAATGTTGAACATTTTTTCATGTACCTGGTGGCCACTTGTATGTCTTCTTTTGAGAAATGTCTGACTTCTGTCAATTTTTAATTGGGTTGTTTTCTCATTATTGAATTGTGTGAGTTTTGTATGTATTTTGGATATCAGATTTATTCTTTGCAAATATTTTCTCCCATTTCATAGACTGTCTCTTCATTTCTTTTTTCCTTTGCTGTAGAGATTTTAGTTTGATGTAATCCCATTAACCTACTTTGAGTTTGTGTTTGCCAGTGTTTTGGGGGTCATATTCAAAAAATTATTGCCGGCGGAGCGTGGTGGCTCACGCCTGTAATCCGAGCACTTTGGGAGGCTGAGGTGCGCGGATCAGGAGGTCAGGAGATCCAGACCACCTGGCTAACACAGTGAAACCCCCGTCTCTACTAACAATACAAAACAATTAGCTGGGCATGGTGGCGGGGACCTGTATCCCACCTACTCGGGAGACTGAGGCAGGAGAATGGCATGAACCTGGGAGGCGGAGCTTGCAGTGAGCAGAGATCGCGCCACTGCGCTTCAGCCTGGGAGACAGCGAGACTCCCTCTCAAAAAAAAAAAAAAAATTGCCCAGACCAACGTCAATAATTGTCTTTCCCTGTACAGTCGTATCAGGTCTTAAGTTTTTAATCCACTTTGATTTGACCTTTGTACGTGGTGTGAGATAAGAGTCCAATTTCATTCTTTGTTCTTGGCACTTTTGTTGAATATTATGTTACCGAAACACCAAGGATTTGGTCTAGGTCCTGCTGCTTGCAAAACAGAAAGCCAATCACTGAGATGACAAGTATTGACAAGGAAAAAGGCTTTAATCCGGTGCTGCAGCTGAGGAGATGGGAGCTCAGCCTCACATCCATTCCCTGAGTGACTAAAACCAGGCTTTTAAACAGCATGGAAGAAATGTGACGATGTGTAAGAAAGTAGGAGCTAGGGAGGGCAAGGAAGCAATCATGATGAATGAGGGGTTCTGATGTCTCCTTGTCTGGATGTGGTGATCTGGTGAGTTTCAGTTCTATGATACTTGTTTTTTTTTTTTTTTTTTTTTTTTTTTGTCTGTTTTTTTTGAAATGCCTATAGGTATTTTCCTGAGGAAGGAACTCAGATAAAACAAATACTAAATTTCAAGCTTTAAGACCAGAAAGGTCAATTTCTACGTTTATTCGAAAGAACAGTTTATGGGACTATTGGAGTGGTTTCAATCGCTTGACTGTAAATATGTGGATTTATTTCTGGATTCTCTATTCTATTCCATTGGTCTATATACCTGTTTCTATATTGGTGCCATGTTGCCTTGGTTACTGTAGCTTTGCAGTATATTTTAAAATCGGATAATGTGATGCCTACAACTTTGTTCCTTTAGCTCAAGATTGCTTTAGTCATTTGTGATTTCATATGAATTTTAGGATTGTTTATTATATCTACGTGAAAAATGCCATTGGAATTTTGGTAGAGATTGCATTTAATCTGTAGATCACTTGAGTAGTATGACATTTTAAGAGTATTAATTATTTCAACCCATGAACATGGGATACCATTGATATTTTATCATATATTAATATTGCAATTTCTTTTAAAAACTTTGATTACATTTTTACTATTAACCATAAAAGCTCAATCCTAATCCTCGGGTATTTTTTTCTACATTATATCGCTGGTGGTCCTATCTATTCTTAAGCATTTATATGCCAACCTTATGATAATAACTCCTTTATTTATATAAAGTCTGCCTTCTAAATTCCAGATTCACATCTTCAACTGCCTATTTGACATATCCACTTTGATGTATTACAGACTTCTCAAATGCAAATAATCCAAAGTGGAACTCTTGATTCATTTTCCTACCCAAATCATCCCACTGCTTACATGCTTCCCTTTCAATCTGTCCCCTGTGTATCAGTAAACACCCTTACTATCTACCCCATTGATCAAGCAGAAAATTTGCATTCTTCCCTTTCTGGTGGACCAGGCTAGCTATAGGAAGAAAAAAAATATCCTCAATATTATAAAATATTCTCCATAGTGATCTTCACAAACCAAAGTTACATCAAGATAATCATCTGTCTATATTCTCTATCATAGTCCTGTTTATTCCACTATATTGATTTTTAAAATTATTTGTGAATTTTGTTTTTCAAAGGGGCCTGAACTTCTTGAGTTCAAGAACTGTGTATTTTATGTATACTTGTGTCATAGCACAGTGGTTAAAATGTTCTAAATATTTAAATTAAGGCAGATTTATTTATTGAATCTTGTTAGTAGTTTACCTTTAAAAATCAGGATCAGGAATCAAAAATTACTTCCACCTGAATTGCTCCCCAAGGCATATATCACAATGTTTGTGTTTCTGAATTTTTGAAATTGCCATTTATACAGTATATGTACTGATTAAACCTAACATGGTTTTTGAAGTTACAATATTCATCTCATATCACTGTATCACAGGGTATTGTATAAACAGTGGGTTCTATGATGAATTTTTCTTCAATAGACTGAATCCTCAATTTTAGTGCATTGTCTTGTTAGTCATATTTTGTCCAAGTTACCAGACTCACTGCTTTTCTCTAGGCTCTGCTCTTTACCCAGTTTCAGGCCACAGTAGTCTCGATGGCTTTCTACAGTGATTCTGATTCTTAATCTGGTTATGTTTTGCAATGATCAACTGTGCTGATCCTTAGGAAGCTCTGACACTGAAGCCATTGCCCTTGAAAGTCCTAACATAGAGCCAACTCCTGATTTCCCATGTAGGACCTGAAACTAGTAAATTTTAATCACAGACACCATTTTATTTATGTGTCCCTCAGTTTTTCATTTTCTATGCCTTTCCGTGGTAGCAATAGAGCACAAGCATCTATAAGCCTAGGCACTCCACTTAATAATTATTTCCATTTACTTAACCTAGGATTTGAAACACCAATAAAGCTTATTTCTCTTGTTGATTTGATCCTTCATTAAGCTTAACTTCTATGAACATAACTTTATTTTTCCTTTTATCCTTGTCTTATTTGTGCTACGTATCACTGGTATCATTACCTATTGGAACAGAATATACATGGATTTGAACTTAAAAACAATCCCAGACTAGAAAAAAATTTATGAAATTTGAGGTTCATGCTAATCTTGATACAAGATTTAGTGACTGACATATTTACAGAATTTTAGGAGATTTCTGCGGGAATATTTAAACAAATATTTGCCCAGAGGAAACAGGAAAAAAAGCAATAAGAATGCATTTAAAATAAAAATACATTTAAAAATATAATATATGGGGGCCATGTGTGGTGGCTCATTCCTGTAATCCGAGCACTTTGGGAGGCCGAGGCAGGTGGATCACCTGAGGTGAGGAGTTCGAGACCAGCCTGGCCAACGCAGCAAAAGCCTATCTCTACAAAAATGCAAAAATTAGCTGGGTGTGGTGGTGTGTGGCTGTAGTCCCAGCTACTCAGGAGCCTAAGGGACAAGAATCGCTTTAACCCAGGGGACGGAGGCTGTGGTGAGCTGAGATCACACCACTGCACTCCAGCCTGGGCGACAGAGCGAGACTCCGTCTCAAAAAACAAACAAACACAAATAACAAAACAAAACAAAACAAAACAAAATACATGAAAATAGGAGGAAGAGAAAAATGAACTGTCTTAAAATATAAAAGAATTTAAAAAACCCCAAATATTTATTGTACATTTTCTCTATGCCAAGCATTATCTGGCAAAGAGCAAAGTTTACATAAATTATGTAATCTTTACAGAAATGAAAAAAGTAGCTACTATCTTTAGTTGCACTGTACAATTTAGAATTGAGTAAACTGAGACACAAGGTATCTTACCTAAAGCCACATAGTTAGGTACTAGAGGATCTTCCTAATGAAAGGAAGTATGATATTATTACAATTTACCAGACAAATTAAGATTTGTATCATTGTCACAATTATCTAAATGTATTTATAATGCTATTTTTGTTTGCTTGAAGTAAACAAAATAATTCTCTAAGGTATTTGCATTAAAATAGATCGAACCTATAAAATAAAGTTAGAAAAATACTATTTTAATAGTTCTAAGCAAAATATCAGACATCCAAATGTTGAAAAATAAGTAGATATTTTGTTTACCTAATTTCAAATGTCCAGATACCCAGTAAGTACTGATATTTGTCATCATGTAGCAAAATATCCAGTTAAAACTTTTAATTTAAACCAGATGTTTTATCATTATGTAAGTTTGGTAATAACCTGCACAAGAACAAAAGACCATACTTTTTCCAGGCTGCTAATTGTTTATGAACATTCTACCTCAAAAATGAACTGAGTACAAAAGCAGAAATTTCAAGTTATCGCAAATAAATTGTGCTAATGTCATAAGACAGCTACACAACAGTTTTAAAAGTATGAATATTAGAATCAAAACATGATTATCTCTGGAACATGAGTAAAAAAGCTTTTGAAAAAACATAATATAATTACATTTATATAAATTAAACTACATACAGAATACTACCTATTACTCAGTAACATATGAAACAATTTTGTAAATGTACTGTAAACATGTATCAAATTCATGATTAAGGTGGCCTGAAAGTAAGTAGGGATATTGTATAACTTTCTCTCTAACAGAAAAATTTTGAGATTATTTCCAGTTTCTTTTCTTAAGACAAAATCAATGTAGTGAAACATGTTAAAAGGTTAGGTTTCTGTCTAAAAGCAATTTTTTTTAAATAAAAAATTAAAGATTTCAAATTTTATATGATAGCAACAAAATTCCATACTCATTAACAGTCACACAACATGCCGCCCTACCCTCATCCCCTAACCACCAATAATCTAATTTAGTTTCTGGAGATTTGCCTGTTATTAACATTTCTTTTTTGTTTTTCTTTTTAATTTAATTTTAATGTGTATAGATTTAGGGGATAGAAGTGCTGGTATAAGATGGTATCTCAGTGTGTTTTTGATTTGCATTTCTCTGATGATTAACGTAGTTGAGCATTTTTTCATATGCTTTTTGGCCATTTGTATATCCTCTTTTAAGGAATGTCTGTTCATGTGCTTTGCTCACTTTTTAATGGGGCTATTTTGTTGTTATTTTGTTGCTGTTGTTGAGTTGTTTTAGTTTCTTATAGATTTCGAATATATTAGTCCTTTATCAAATGTGTAGTCTGCAAATATTTTCTCCGATTCCGTGGGTTGTCTCTTCACTCTTGATTATTTCTTTTACTGTCAGAAGTGTTTTAGTTTAATTAAGTCCCATTTGTCTGTTTTTGGTTTTGTCTCATTTGCTTTTGAAGTCTTCATCATTGAAATTTTCTTTTTTATTTGTCTTGAACATAAAACAAGAATTCACCAAATATTTTTAGTTTCTTTTCCTTTTCTTCTTTCTTTCTTTCTTTTTTCTTTTTTATTATTGTACTTTAAGTTCTAGGGTACATGTGCACAATGTGCAGTTTTGTTACATATGTATACATGTGTCATGTTGGTGTGCTGTATCCATTAACTCATCATTTACATTAGGTATATCTCCTAATGCTATCCCTCCCTTCTCTCCCACCCCATGACAGGCCCTGGTGTGTGATGTTCCCCTTCCTTGTCCAAGTGTTCTCATTGTTCAGTTCCCACCTATGAGTGAGAAAATGCGGTGTTTGGTTTTTTGTTCTTGCAATAGTTTGCTGAGTGAGAGAATCAAATAACATGAGATTTTTCTAGTCTGCCATCTTTCACATTGCATAAGGTTTTCAAGGTTTGTCCATGGTATAGCATATACAGTAACTTCATTGCTTTTTATAGCCAAATAGTATTCCACTGTATGTATACACCACATCATGTTTATTCAATCATCAGTTGATGGGCATTTGGCTGATTTCCACTTTATGTCTGTCATTTATAATGACTCTGTAGACATTCATGTAAAAGTTTTTGTGTGGACATACGTCTTTGATTCTTTGAGGCATATACCTAAGAGTGCAGATAATGGGTCATATGGTAATATTATGTTTAACATTTTGAGGAATTACAAACTAGTATATTTTCCAAAGCAGCTGCACCATTTTATATGCCCACAAGCAATACGAGTGTTCCATTTTTTCCTTATCTTGGCAACATGTATTGGTTGGCTTTTTATTACAGCCATCATACTGGATGTTAAGTGCTATTTTATTGTTTGTTTTAATTTGCCTTTCCCAAAGGACAGATGATTCTGAGTATCTTTTCATGTGCTTATTGGCCGCTGGTATATCTTCTTTGGAGAACTGTCTATTCAAATCTTTGCTAATTCTTAAAACATTTTTTTTTCTCTGTTACTTCTCCTCTGGGGTTCTCATTATGCATATGTTAGTGTGTTTCATAGAGTCCAAAATGTATCTGAGGCTCTGTTTGTTATTTTTTATTTTTTTTCTTTTTATCCCTCAGTTGGAAAAATTCCAATTGACTTTCTTTAAGGTCATTGACTCTTTCTTCTACCAGTTAAAATCCCCTTTCTTGTGAAGTTTGCATTTAAGTTATTGTAATTCTCAACTCCAGGATTTTTTGGCTTTGTTTTTATTTATAATTTTTTTATTTCTTCATTAACTATTCCCTTTGTGGAGACATCATTCGCGGCTTTCTCTTAGCTCTTAAGACACAGTTTCCTTTAGTTCTTTAAACCTATTCAAAATAGCAGATAAAATATTTGTCTGGTAAGTCCAACATCTAATGTTCTAAGGAACAGTTTCTATTGCCACCTTTTTTTTTTCCTCTCTCTCTGGATGGACCATACTTTCCTGTTCTTTGTGTGTCTCACAAGTTTTTATTCAAAACTGGACATTTTAGTAATATAATATTAAAAATTAAAATATTATTTTGTATACATTAACTTATTCTTTTACAATATGCCAACTCTGGAGATCAGATTTGTTACTCCATTTCATACAAGGTTTGTCATTTTGTCATTTGTTGCTCTTGTTTCTGCCATTTGTTGTTTAGTGACTTTCCTGGGTTAAAACTTTAAGGCTTATGTTTTGTTACGTCCCACCCCTAAAGTCTATGCTCCATTAGCTTAGTGGTCCTTAGGATAGCAAGTCATTCAGCCTTTGTTAAGAAGCTAAGTGCATATGTTGGGGCAACTTTTCAAAGCTCTCATAGGTAGTTTACAATTCTACCTTATCCTTCACTTCCTGTTTGTGCAGAACATCAAAGTCAGCCAGAGTTGATGATTTAAGAGTTTAGGTTTGCCATGGTCATATACAAAGTCTTGTGCAAATGCATAGCTTTATAGATGCCCAGGATTGTCAGAGATTTTCAACCCTATGGACATCTCATTTTCCAATATTTTAAGGTTTTTTTTGTTAAGTCTCTTGTTAGTTCTCATTAGTAGTACTGCCTCAGACAATACTACTGCAATGCTAAATAATTGCTGTTGATTTTTTTTTTCTTTGACCAATACACTGTGGTTAAGGCTGTTCACATAGTTTGGGACTTGAGTAAGTTTAATTCTAAAGAGAAGCCCTGAAAATGGAACTCTTCAAAGGTTGGAGGCTTGCAAACAGAGCGCTTTCTGAAACTGTCAAATAGTGACAGTTCTCTAGGGATGAGACTTGTGGGAACTCCAAGCCCATTCTGTTGGGGTGGCCAGACCCAACACCAGGTCATGGGGGTGACAAAGTCTGGCAGAGTCAAACGATTGAGAAAAAGACAGTTTGAGAGAGAAATGTGGGACACCAGGGGGGGCCATCACAATTGTGGAGGCTGCGAAGGCCCTGAGCTCTGGGAGCCCACACTATTCATTGGTAATCCAACAGAGAAACAGGTGGTGAGAATGTGGAGGTCAAAAGGGCAGCTGCATGATCTACAGCTGTGATGCTTTAGCACTTATAAGGAACATGTTCTGCTACTTGAGATAAAGGGAACAGGAGCCTAGGAGGGCTAGAAGCAAGGAGCCAGCACGTCTAGACACATTCCAGAGGACATTATGCAAGCCCTGTCTCAGCTTTCTTCCCAACCCTCAGCTTTTTGCCCAACACATTCTGCTCCATCCAGTGGCTACTAGGTGGCTGTTTTTCACAGCTACCATGGTTATATGCTTATTTCCCAGGGTGCCATGGAGCTGGGGAGAGGAGGGTGTGATTTCAGCAAGTTAAAATGCAACAGTACTCACTAATCTTACTGAAATTCAGCTTTTTTTTTCTTAGTAAAACTCGACATTGTTGCAATTCTTTAATCTCTAGTGTTCTGAAAAAGTTGACTTTGACATTTTTTTTCCAGTGTTTTTATTGATTTCATGGAGTAGATTTTCAGAGGTTCTTACTCCACCATTTTCAAAGGCAAGTCTCAACTCTTATTTTTTTAACAAAAAAAGTAAGCATAATGTTTCACTGATCTGAAGGATGTTATGAACAAAGCAAATGATTCATTAACCATTTATCCTGATATTGGAAGTGGATATGCAAAGGATACCAAAGTGAGATCTTCTCCAGTGAACAATTACAAAACAATAATTTAAATGTAAATGTACATGTTGTTTTTAATTAGCAGCATTAAACATTTTCCCCTTTTATAATGCATAGAGCAAATTTTGAAGGAAACTCAGCAAAAAGACCAGAGAGTAACAATATCTCAGGTAGTGTTTAAATAAATTTTTATACAGTAATAGTAATAATTACATGACCGAAGTAGCTCAGAGCAGTCTGAAGAATATGAGGTATGCAGAATGTATCAGCCCTAATACTGATGCCCAGGGTTAATTGTTTAAAGGCATTTTTTTTTTCCTTCCCTGTGATTTCCAGGCTAGCTGATAAATTACCTTAAATGTTAAAACAAATTGCACAATGTGACCTTCACCCATTATCTTCATGTTCCGGGAATCTGTGATAGTAAGAACAATGTATAGCCAATCTATAGCTTATATCAGGAGTCCACAACCCCCAGGCTGTGGAACAGTAAGGGTCTATGGCCTGTTAGGAACAGGGCCACACAGCAGGAGGAGAGCTATAGCCCAATGAGCATTACTACCTAAGCTCTGCCTCTTGTCAGATCAGCAGTGACATTAGATTCTCATGGGAGCAAGAACACAATTGTGAACTGTACATGGGAGGAATCTGGGTTGTGTGCTGATGATCTGAGGTGGAAGAGTTTCATCTCAAAACAATCCCTCAGCCGGGCACAGTGGCTCACACCTGTAGTCACCCCCAGCACTTTGGGAGACCGAGGTGGGCGGATCTCCCTAGGTCAGGAGTTTGAGACTAGCCTGGCCAACATGATGAAACCCCATCTCTGCTAAAAATACAAAAATTAGCTGGGCATGGCAGTGCATGCCCGTAATCCCAGCTACTCAGGAGGCTGGGGCAGGAGAATTGCTTGAGTCCAGGAGATGGAAATTGCATTGAGCCAAAGATGGCACCACTGCACTCCAGCCTGGGCAAGAAGAGCAAGTCTGTCTAAAAAAAAAAAAAAAAAAAAAATCCCTCCCACACCCCAATCTGTGAAAAAATTTATCTTCCACGAAGCTAGTCTCTAATGCCAAAAAGGTTGGGGACCACTGGCTTATGTCACTTTAATGAACCAAGGTAAATTCTTGGTAAATGACTTAAGATCTGCCCCTGCCCCTTTTTTTGTTTGTTTAAAAAACCACTGTATCTGTTGTTAATCAGAGCATGTATTTAGAGTAACTTGAATCTATGGCTCCCAGGTTGCAGTCCTCAAAGTTGGCCCAAATAAACTCTCTACTTATATTAATTTTGCCTCAGTTTCTTTTCTTTAGGTAGACATGTAAATCAAGTTGATGTGGCTATATCATATAAACAAAAGATTATGTGGCTGAAAAAGTAAGTGTCCTTGAAAATATTTAAATAAAATTTTTGGTTAGTTCACAAAATCATCAGATTGAAAAGTCACAAAAAGATAAATATTCTTACTCTACTATCATGTGGAACCACTTATATATATATTCATTTATTTATTCATTTGCTCGGTTACATTACGATGACCCCTTCCCCTTGACTGGCTTCCAATTGGCCACATGATAAATTTCAAAACCTTGTGTTGCTATAAAGTGCTCTTCATCATTTGATCTCCACATTCTTCTTCAGTCTCATCTCTTGCCATTTTTCCCTATCTGTTTCCCAGAGCCTACAGTCTTCCAGGCAGGTCAGCAGTCCAAATAAATCATGTTTTTGCTTCTGATTTGCATGCTTTTTCTGTTTTTGGAACTACTTTCTGGGTTTCTGTCTTCAGGACTCAGTTTAGATCTGACTTTGTAAGCCTCTCTTGAACTTAGAGAAGTCTTAGAGCAGAATGGATAAGAGTGAAGATCGTTAAGTCAATGAAACTCCAGCTATTTCAGTTCCTTTTATCTTAAAAAAAAGAAAAAAAAGAAATAATAATAGTACCTCATAGAATTTTTGTGAGAATAATTTGGGACGATACATGTACAATTTTTAATGAGTACGATAAAAGTGCTAGCTGCTACTCCTACCTCTATCACTATATCAATGCTTTCTAGAATATAAGAGGTATATAAAGAATTATGGGAGATAAAGCTGGAATGGAAAATGGTGACAATTCTCACTGGAGTCTGAAGAAGGAAATTAAAGGAAAGCAACATGCTAGAAGGTCAGGCCAGGACTCCTCAGACCAGGGATGGGAGGAGCAAAATTTGGATAGAATATTAGGAAGGATCATTGTGGGCCTGAATTTCTGCACTGCTGCTAGTTCTCTGCACACTGACCAAAATTTATGATTATGTTGTCTCTAAAAACATGTATAGTCTCATGTTCATATTATATCCAATTTAGTCTTCTTTGAACAGAAAGTACAGAAAAGTCTTCTGTCAAGGAAAGAAAAATAAGTACACTGGCAACATTTTTTACAGTATGTTCCTGAGAGACCTAGTCCCCTGAGATGTTCCTTGAAGAAAAATAGTCTGTTGGAAAGTAAGCCTGAGAAACATTGCAAACTATCAAACTACATTCCTCTCTTGGTAATTCACATGTTACATTCAACTATTGCCGAATCTGAGCAAGCCGGAAGTAGAATGTCCTGCATAATTCCATTTAACTCATTGTTGCTCAAAATTATTAACCGTTGAAAATAACATTTATCCTTTGTTTTATGTTCTTGATTATTGCTTAATATCTATTAACATTTTGTGAAAAGACATTTCATGATATATAATCTTTAATACAGACTTTAAAAGCATTTTCCAGTGTATGTTTTCATCTATATGAATATAAGGCCCCCTTTTGGGCTGAGTCATGGCAAATGCCACATTTAACACAATTTTCTCTCTTTGGGTACCAGACTATTTTCAAAATTAGTTAAAACCTGTAGGCCTTAACATATATGGAAGTGGATAACAGCAAAATTATAATGCTTAAAAACAAGTAAAATATTATTTTTAAATTTTGAGAGGAGTTCTGGCCACTTATGATAGAATGTGAAATATTCCTTTAACATGTACCATTCAACCTTTAAACTCAGACTTTAAACCCCTCAATAAGATTAATGACCAACTTAGCCACAGAAAGAGAGCTTCATGATTTTATCTCCAGGGAAGCCTGAGGTGATAGAAACCATTATTTGGTTCTTACTGAGCCATTTTATCTATTAGAAATTTCTGGTGTAATTACCATCCCTCTTTTCACCGGACAATGTAGATCTAGTTTCAAGTACATAACCTATCCCATCCTGTCCGCCACACTTTCCTTCTGTCAGCTTCTGCAGCTGCCTTTCTTCTTCATTAGTTCCAAGAAAATTTGGAGTTGGCTCTTGGAGTACTTTTCCCATATGCTGAGTTTTCCATTTAAAGGCTTTATTGATTAGAGATACCCTTGAAATTGGGAATTTAGTATGTAATCAATTGTCACATCCCTTTGAACTCTGCTTCATGAAAGTTTCCTTCTTTTCGAATAATTTGACATTTTGAGTGTGCAATATCACCGAAAAAAATGAAGTAAATGTTTTCGGAATTGAATGTATAGCTTCATGCCCTGCAGAGTACATTTTCAGTCTGAGCGCACAGATAATGGTCTAAAGGATGAAAGTAACACCCATGAGAATGACTTATCTGACTCCAGAGAAGAATGAGAAACACACTTACTATGTGTCAGGTGAGTGCAGTCCCATAAATTGTGAGATGCCGTGCAGGGAAATCGAAAGCCCCAGGCCTAGAGGCAGATGGTCTGGTTCTCAGTCCTAAGTATAACACATATGAGGCTAGTGAACATTGTGTGAGATTGTAAAGGCAAATTATATCTTCTTTGTTCCTCAATTTCATCCTCAGTACAATGGCCATTATATATATTTTCCTACTTCACAGGGTTATTTCAAGGAACAAAATGTGACTATTTAGGGATGTCACATCAGCAGGACAAATAGTTTTCTGATTCCCCTTCTTTCTCCCGTTCTATTGCTCTTTACTTTTTATTCTCTCCCCTACATCTCCCTATGATTCATTACTTCATTATTTTGAAAGTTTCCTTAGTTCCCTTGTCCTCTGAATCTGCTGTTCATACTAAATGTGAAAACCCCAGTGCTGGATCAATTCAGTTATTACCTTTCTTCTTTCTTCAACTGTGACTATGGAGCCTTGCTGAAGAAAAATAACACACATTTAAACATTAGTGCTGTGATAAATCCATGTCCTCCGACCTCAGCTAGACTCCAAGACTGTCCAGTAATTCCTTTTTTTCCGGGTAGGGTATTATCCAGTGGCATTTGCAAACCATGTCCACTCTTCTCAAATACTCAACCCCTTCATTATGGATGTTTGTCTCTTTCTTAGCAGAAAAACAGGAACACCACACAAGATATCACCAGAGTTTTGCAACTATACAATGACTTCCAGGTAATTGTAATCCTACCAGAATTTTAATTCATCTGTTTCCCCCACTTTAAACTGATATAGTAGAAAAGATGACTTCACAAATATAAAAAGTAACCTGTCTACCAATGTCCTCATCTCTGCTTCTTCAGCAATCTAAACCTGCAGATTACCTTTTCTATTTTCTATTTTCATCTTCCTTATTTTAAAAAATAGAATTTATTTTTAAGTGCAGCTTTAAGTTCACAGCAAAATTGAACAGGAAGTACAGAGATTTTCCCATATACCTCCTTTCCTCACACAAGCACACCCTCCTCCACTGTCATTGTCACCAGAGTGGTACATTTGTTATCATTGATGAACCTACATTGACATATCATTATCACCCAATGTCCATAGTTGGCACGAGGGTTCACTCTCGATGTTGTACGTTCTATGAATTTTGACCAAAGTGTAATGATATGTATCCACCATTAAGGTATCAAACAGTAGTTTCACTGCCCTAAAATTCCTCTGTTCTCTGCCTATTCATCCCTCCACTCCTTAGCCTTTGGCCACCACTCTTTTTACTGTCTATGGTTTTGCCTTTTCCAGAATGTCATATAGTTGGAATCATACAGTGTATAGCCTTTACAGATTGGTTTCTTTCACTTAGTAAAATGTATTTCAGGTTCTTCCATTTTATTTATGTATTTGTCTATTTATTTAGGTATCCTTGGGTGGGCACAAACCTCCATTTCTTTTCATGGCTTGACAGTACATTTGTTTTTGGTGCCATCCTCTTTATTTTCACTGTCTTATTTCTTCCTGGAGAAGTAAATAGTCATTTATTTAAGTACTTTCAAATCTCATCAATCTTTAAAACAGACAAAAAAAAAAATCACAAAACAAAATATCCCTACAAAAACTCTTCTTCAGAGATTATTCTCTGCCCCTTTTCTTAATAATCTAACTTCTTGAATGTTTGCAGTCACTTTCTATTTTCTTTCTTTCAATTCATTCCCACACATACACTGAAATCTAACTTTCACTCGCATACATCCACAGTTTCTGTTCAGAGTTTGATCAACAACAACAACAAAAAGCTTTCTTAGCCTTCCATGAAAACAAAGTTTTGGTTTTCCTTCAAACCTTTTTTCTTCTCCTTGATTTACCTTTAAATATATATATATATATAGTCTTCTTATTGACTAAATCTTCAAATAGATAGATTTCATCATACACTCTCCTTGGACAATTTTATCTGCATTAATGCCTGTTATGTATAAACTACAGATAGTTCTTGCTTTGCCTGGCACCATGTTAACTGAAAATTTTTGGAATCTTTGGAATGGCATATTGGAACCTTTGGAATGGCCTTTTGGAACCTTTGGAATGGCCTACTGGAACCTTTGGAATGGCCTATTGGAACCTTTGGAATGGCCTATTGGAACCATGTCTTTGCTTTGTGCAGTTACCATAAAACCACACAAAGTAAGGACACATTTCCTACATATACAATATTTAGTTAATAAGATACCATGAAAAATGAGAACCAGCTATGTTAATCATATACTCCCATCTTTATTCAGATCCCTACACTTGAATACATAGTTTTCTACCAGTTATCTCCACTGGTTTTCCAAAGGTCTTTTTCAAATTTATACATCCAAATATAACTTTTTCAGCCTCCATCCCCAATCCTCCTGGCCATATTCTCTATCACAAGTAATTAGTTAATCAACAGAAAAGTATTAGTATATGTTATTCCCAGGCACTGTGCTAGATACTACTGATCTAATGCTGATGGTATTTTAACAACATGTTCCATTCCCTCATGCAGTTTACAATCTAGGAGGGAAAGCAACCACAAAAAAACTATAAAATTGAATACATTAGCCATTGTCCTTTTAAAGAGACTATAACTGGAAGAGAAGATAAATCTGGACGATCTCTCAGAGGAGGTGATAAATAAGCTGAGATAATAAAGGTAAATGAAAGTTAGATAAGTGAGGACAAGTGTGCATAAGAATGGGAAACCACATATGGAGAAGCTCAGAGGAAGGAAGAAAGAAACACAGGCATTTCCAGGAATTGATATTAGTCTATTGTAATGAGTACAATGAAAGCCAGAGGGAGACTAGCACAGAAAAAAATCTGGATAAATGAATAAGGAATGGTTAAAAAGGGTTTTGTTTCCCAAGTCAGTATCTGTAGATCATTCTCATTCCTCCTTATCTCTCACTCTATATTAAACATTCTATTACCAAATATCATCTCTGTCTCCTGGATAGCAGTCCAACTTATTGATGTATTTTCTCATTCCCATTTCTTCACTCATATTTCCAACCAATATTATCTCTACTGGATTACTCTTTTGTTATCTGGCATCTCATTACCTCATCTCCGTCTTCTCCTATATCTTCAACTCCAGCTATACATTGTCCTGTGATGGATGAATGGATAAACTAACTCTGGTACACCCATAAAATGAATATTACTCAGCAATTAAAAGAAACAAATATATGTAACAGATTAATTTTTAACACTTACAGGAGGCACTGTTCCACGTATAAACTTTTTAAATCCTCACTGTTACAATGTTTTCTGACTATTGTTTTTATGCCCATTTTACAAATAAAGGCATTGAAGTACAGAAAGCCCATTGCATGTTCTTAGAACAGCTTATCATCTTAAAAGGCCCTGCGTATGCCATTTCTTTTTCATGAAACCTCCATTTTCCTGTCCTCTTTCTCATCATGAGTAAAGCTAAAACTTTACAGAGTGTTAAAACTTTAGTCTTACTCATTCTGTAGTTGTCTCTTTATTCGGGGGAGGGGGGAAGGGGGGGTGGTTTCCTTGCCTTTGAGACTTAATTTTATCTCCTTTTCACATGTCCCATACTATACTATACAGTGTTATAATAATCTACTGTTTGTCCTTTTTCTTCTCTGGAATGTAAGCTTGTTGTAACCATGTATGTAATTTGATGCAATAATTTTTTAAATGAATCAATTAATGGATTAATCAAATGACAAATGCAAAAGTGCTTTGAAAATGATAAATGATCAGAAATGTAATATATTGTTTATAAATATTAAGGGTACCAACAATAGAGAAATTATGTTTAATTTTATGTCATTCAGTTGACAATTGCCTATTATTTACAAGACACTATATTATGTAAAGGTAGCAAATAAAGATGTATAAGAAATTCCTACTGCCCTCAAGGAGCTTACAATAAAAATAATAATACTAATTACCACAAAGTAGCTTTCTGAAATGAACGCATTTTCAAGTTATATGCCTTGAAATAATGGCCTAAAGGTAATATATTCAATACCATCTATATTGCTTTACTATCTTTCTATTTATAAAATGTTGGGAATTATAAAACAGAACATTTTTGCATAAGCATTATATAGACTTCTGTAATAGGTAAGAGGCATGGTTTGTTGGGTTACTTGAATTTGTTTAAGTTTCTGGCTATCAATGGATTAACATGGATATTATATAGAACTCCATATGTTCATTCATTCATTAACTCATTATTCCATTTATTTAACATTTATGCATACAATATAAACATTGTATAAAAAATACTTGATTAAGGCCTGGGCATACAATTTTAATGCAACCGTAAACAACAAACAGGAAAAAAATCCATGTTCATTTAATGTGGGAGTGGCTACAGTGATAGGATATTGTAAGAAAACACCAAGAGACTCAGGAAATGATACTGGGGAAATGTAGGGGGAAAAGAAGCATCTTTTGAAAGTTCTTCCTACAAGCATCATTGGTGCAGCTTAAAATTATTTTTACTTCAGAGAGCAGTGAGCTAGAAAGACAACAGCCATTGTGTACTCCAGATTGCTGAAAATTTGAGAAGCAAATCTACCACAATTCAAGAGATTTTTCTGGATGCCTCCAAGATTTAATGCAAATCCTAGAGAAAGAAGGTTTTCTTTTCTTAATGATATGTTGGTTTAATTATTCATTATGATCTTGGTGGGAAAGGAAAACAGTACATGCAACCAAGTCTTGGGAAACATGGAAGGTGCAACATGAAAGTAAATGTCTTCTAAGGAATGATGTAACTCACCACCTTGTGTTGGTTTGAAAAGAAAATATTTGAATCTGATAAGCCAGGTAGAGCAGTTTAAGTCAATCCTGTAAAATTTAACATCTCACAGTTCAAAAAACTAGTCAGTAAATTGTGAACATTTTACTTTCTAGAAAAATCGACTATAACTCATTGGACTAGCATATTAACAAAAGAGATTTAATGAAAGCAGAGTAAAATGTTCTGTCTTCCAATAGTCCTATTTTTCCTCACTAAGGCTTATTATGAACATGTTATCTGCAGTGAAAATTATATGTAAAAGGTATGATAAATTATGGAGCTAATTTATATTGACTTCTTAAATAGATTAGTGGAAGCCATTTCTTAATTGTGTTTGAATAAAAACACATCCTTTGCCTTATGCTTGACTTGGTTATATGCATTCAAACTTGACATTGGTTTTCTTATCTTAGATTTTGTTTATATAGAGGAAACTAGGTGAAAGAAACCTACAAAAATGAATAATTAACTTAGATATCACATGTAAAACATAACTCATATAATGCCCACGTTATTGTCAATGATGATAGTATGATCTATACAGCTTAAACGCATGGTTCTTATCTGTGGGGAGAAAATAAAAAATACTATTTTCTGTTATTGTATTGTGGTAAAATTATAGTAAAGTATGGAAATCTCAAATATAGATTGTTGAGTCCTGACAAATGCACATACCTATGCAAGCATCACTCCAATAAAGGTATAGACTTCTATCACCCTAGAAAGTTCCCCTATGCCCTTTTCCAGTCAATCTCCCTAGCCCACCCCCCCCGTGGGCATCCACTATACTTTTTAAAAAAAATTTCATATCCTTTACCTTATAAGAAAGCACTATTATGATTAGTAATTATTTCATGAGTGCCTCATGAAATAATTGAGATATTCAAAATAATTTATAGTTGAATAGAAATTATTACTACTCTTTTAAAAATGTTATCTAACCAAGGGACCCCTACATATTTTAAGAAAATAAATATTTGGGATGGGAGAATAAGCCAATGCTACATTAGAAGACAGAATAAACATTTTTGTTTTCTTTTTCAATTTTATTCAATTAAAATATCTGCTAATTAAATATCAAAACAAGGTTTGTTTTTGTAAAAGTGGTATGAATAGTAATGGGGTTTCACAATGAAAACATTTGCCTCCAGCTTAGGTGGGTATTCTTAAAGGATGAAACCCTCCAATAAGAAGGAGCTTTACTCAACAGACCAAGGTACGTATTGGGTAGAATGAAAGATTTTTAAAAATTGAGTGTTGAATATGTAAGTATCCTCCCTAAGGAGCACTTGAGGTCCAGAACCAGAAATAATGTGTTATGCAATTTTTAGTGTTCTGCAGACTTTAAGGCATAGGAAATATCCACTTATCCAAAAGATTGTTGCCTGAATATCTACTTTAAACACTAATTGGTCGGAACTTTTTCTGATGCCACCGATGCCTAAACAAATACTACAAATAGAAAAAGAAAGAGTCCTTATTTTGAATTTCTACAGTTAGATGAATCAAAGAGATTGTGTGTGCTGGAATTAGATGGTGTGCTTTGTCAAAATCAAAGATTGCATATTTAAATGCAAGCAGGAAACAGACTAATAGTATGTAGGAATGAAAATGGCCTTCTGGGAACTGGTAAATACATGATTATCTAAATGGGGCACTCTCTAATCAGCTCCAGTTCATTGAAGCCATGAATAAATTTTTATGAAGACCCACTTATAGATTGGAATCCAAATTTTTTATTGAAATAGAGTATGAAAATTTTATGTGAAACCTCCCAAATAATAAAGATTGATAGCCAATTCATTTTTTGGTACCAAAGATAACTCTCTGGCCTCCAAAAATATTCATATGGAAAGTCATATTGGAACCCTTAGACTGCCAGCTGGAGGTACTATTCCAGATCAATAGAAAACATTCACAATAATATTCTACTCCTTAAGGAAAACTCTAAAAAAAAAAAAAAAGAAAGAAAGATCACCAGGAACTATATAACCCAAAGATACTAATTAGTAAATATAGGCATGGAACCAAGATTGATTGCAGTTAAGGCTCATTCCTTTCATATTAGAACATGCTAGATAATAACATGGAAACCTAGATAAGAAACAGTTTTAACTAGAGGAAGGGGTAGACAGCATGAAATTCTGTAAAGACATCAAGTTAGAAGGGCTGAAGGATGTCTGTTGAAATTGGCCAATTTGAAGTCCTGCTTAACCAGAGCCAAGTTACAACAAATTCCACTTATGTGTAATGTGACATACAAATTCCTTCAACTACTCTCAGTGAAACTTGTAATTAAAATGATACTGACTCCATCTCAATAATCACAGCTGCTTGCTGTTTTGACCAAGTATAACCATTTGTAGGCTTCATGGTAGGATGTGAAAGGCAAGAAAAATATGACCAAGGTGAATAACGGAGGTTAACCTAGGAAATGCATCTGAGACATGTTATTATAATGTGTAATTCATTTTATCTAACAAAGCCACTTCAGTGAAGGCTATTTGGTTAGAATTTGACAGGAAACAAAGGGTTTGAAGGAAGAAATTTTAAAGATAGGCCACCTTACAGGGTTAAGAAAAAAATAAAAAACAAATACCAACAAAAACAAGAGCACTGTATCCATAGCTCACAACATTCTGAAGTCCTTACTACATCTATGGTTGAGTGGGCAAGAAGAGTAAACCTTATAATCAGAACACTTGAGGCTGAAACCATGGAGAAGAGGGCATCTAATGGGGGCTGGAGTTATTTAGAAATTCAACAAATACTTCAGGAAGGTGCCACAGCAAGGAAGAAGTAGAGCAGTAATACTCTAAATTTCTCTTGTGTTTTCTCTTTTCTCCTAACCTCTGATGTTCTGTGGTGCTCTACATTGGCAAAATCACATGGCAAGCCAGTCAGCAGGGGGTCCAGGTGAAGCAGTTTCCAAGGTCTGCCTCTCATGACCCAAAGCTGGGCAGGGAAAGGTGGAAAGCAGATCCCTGGGGCCGAAAGAATATAACCAGTATAAGGAATTAGTATTTTCCTTCTAAACATGAGAGGAAAAATAGAAATCACTAATCACCAATACAGTTATGCATTTCTCTAACTCATTTCATAATGCTGCTGTGTTTTATTTTAGACAAAAATGATGTGTAATATTTGGAATTGTATTCAACACATTGAAGTAGGTATTTGTGATACTCAAATATGAGATGCACTATTTTCAATTTACTAAATATTTACTGTTTGACTTGCTATTACAAGATTTATTCTGAGATGATTGGATATACTTGTTTATAATCAAGGGCAGAACAAAGAATAGGCTTGAAGTGCAAAATGAAGAATTTATTATTAGCACTAGTAAGACTATGACATTGTGTTAAATATTTATCTGTGTGAGCTGACTTAGATTAGTAAAACTACAGACAGAGATGAAAAATCAGGTTTCTTCACACCTAGGTTATAATTTTTTCTAATGGATGTTCATCTAGAAATAGAAAGACTAGAATTTAGTAATTCCTGCTCACAGGTCCAAATAAATTTAATCTATTCATAATGTCAATTTATGAGAATAAATATCATAGAAATAAATTGCTTTAAGAATTTTTTCCCCTGTAAACATAAGCAAATAAGAGTCTATCAGCATCTGTAATGTATACTTGTGTGTGCCAGTATAGAATCACTCTGTGGGATTTGTTTACAAGCTTCAATATCAAAACTATACTCAACAATAGAGGTGATTTCTAGAAAAAAATTAAATAGCAGGTTGTTATTTACCATATTTTACCATATATGACTACACTACAAATAAAAGACTAGACATTTTTTTCCCACCAGTCATTTGAAAAATGCCATACAAATAAACCCTTTTCTCCCACCTGAAGATTGTATTAGATTCCTAGGGTTATAGTAACAAAATACCAAAAACTGGTTGGCTGAAAACAACAGAAATTTCTAGGCTTACAATTCTGGTAACTGGAAGTCTGAAATAAGACTTCAGGGCCATCCTCTAGCTGAAATCTGTAGGGAGATCTTTCCTTCCTTGCCTCCACCTATCCTTTGTTGGCTTGCCAGTGTATAGTCAAAGAGAGAAAGTTTCTCCTTTAACCTCTGAAGGTTTGCTGAAAATGAACTGACAAAAGGCAGCTTAATTGGAGAAAAAGACATACAAAATGTATTTAATGGCGTAAACACTAAGGAATTGCAGAAGAATGATTACCCAATAACCTGATGAGGTCCAGATGCTTATATACCCTACTTTACAGGGGAAGGTGAGATAGGAGTTGTAGGATTAAGTCATTTTAGTTGAAAGTAGTAAGCACAAAAGCAATGGCCTAGGACTGTTTATCTGAGCTCTGGGATAAGTGTTGGTAAGGTGAGGGGTGGAACTTCACTATAAGCAAATGTTGTCTTATTATGCAGATAAAGTCTCCCAGATAGTCTCTTGAAGCTATCCACAAAAGAACAGACAAAAATTCTCTCTAAGTGTGAGGAAAATGCCCAGTCTGTTCTCTTCTCTGGTGGTTAATCTTCGCTGATTATTTGATAAGATAGCTAAGGAGGCAGGGGGTCTTAAAACAATTGTATTTCTTTTGGAAAGAAGTCATTTTTGTCAGATAAGGAAATTCCAGTAAAGTCTCTTCCAGTGCTTTGGGAAAAAAAAAAAAAAAAAGAATTGACAATTGGTTGGTGACAGGAATGGGTGGGGAATGTTTGAGGGGTAGAGGGTGTTAGGGAGCCAGACAGAGACTTTGGTTCTGAAGCTGGTTTCTGAAGCCTTTTAATTTTCTATAATTAAAAGCACTCAGCATTCCAAAGCCTGATATTTTGGAGTATTGTTTTCTGCACCCCAACACCAGGAATCTTTGGATTTCCTTGCCTTGCAACTGCATAACTCCAATACTTGCCTTCATCATCACGTGGCCTTCTCCTTGTGTGTCTCTCTTGTCATGTGGTTATTTTCTTCTAAGAACACAAGGCAAATTGAATTCGAGATCCACCCTACTCCATCAAGGCCTAATTTTAACTTAACTAATTATATTTGCAAGAACCCTGTCTTAGTCCATTTTGTGCTGCCATAACAAAGTATTTGAGACTGGGTAATTCAGTAAAAGTGAAAATTTATTTCCTCACAGTTCTGGAGGCTGGGAATTCTATTATTAAAATGCTTACATCTGGCCAATGTCTTCTTGCTCAGTTATCACAATGACAGAAGGCATGACATAGCAAAAGGACAAAGAGAAAGAGAATAAGACAGGCTCAACCCACTCCCTCAATAATGGCATTAGTGCATTCATGAAGGCAGAATCCTCATGACCTTAACAGCTCTTACAAGTCCCACCTCCCAATATCATCACAATGGAAATAATTCAATTTTCACATGAGTTTTGGAGGAGACAAACATTCAGTTAATAGCAGACATTATTAACAAATAAGGTCAGATTCTAAGGTATAGGGATTAGGACTTCAAAATATCTTTTAGGGGGACACATTTCAATCCATAACAAAGAGTAAGGAATGAAATTTTAAGCACATGTCTAGAAATGGACAGTGAATATGTTGTTATAAAATAGTTCTATCATCATTCTATTTTTTTAACAAAAACCATTTCTGATGTTTGTTCAAATAACTTTTGATTGTTGATTCAAAGGTAGCTATTTGAAATATAAACTAATTAAATAGTATTTTAATGCATTCAGTAATCAAAATCTACTTTAATTTTCTATCACCATCCCATTGTATTGGCAAGTTGTCTTGGTATTAGAAATACTTAGAGTTTTAGGAAGAATAATCAGGGGATAAATCAGGATAGGATAATATTGGAGGAAGAAGGTCAGTTTTAGTGTGTTGCTATAATTCAGGCTATAAGTAATAGGGCCTAATTTAGACTTCAAAAAGGGAATAGAAAGGAAGAGACATGATATGGTGTGGAATATTCTGGCGTTAATATGTTACTTCTATTAAAAGATTGTGCATTAGCTAAAAATCTTTGAAAAAATCAAGTTTCATTTTTGATAGAAAAGTAAAAGGAACTTTATTAGATAGGCAAATCAGAGTTGGAAATCAAACATCTAGGAGAATACTCATTCATCCTTTCACCTATTTATTGGATGAATAGTTATTGATGATTTCTGCAGGACAGACAGATAGGATTAAACTATGGCTATGAATAAAACAGGCCTATTTGGATTAAACATTTTTATAGAGTAAGACAAACAACAAACCTATGATATATTTGTGGCAAAGAATATAAAACATATGCAGGATAAGGAGAATGAAAGTCCTTAGGCTGGGAGTGAAAGGGTTTCTATTTCACAAAGACAGGAATGGCCTTTCTGATCAAGTGACTTGAGGAGAAACCTGAAGGAAGGGAATGAGCCTGCCATAAGGATACCTGGGGAGAATGCTAGCAGGAAATGGGAAATTAGCAAGGCCCTGGAGGAAAAGTAGGTTCAAGGGACAGCTAGGAGGCCACTGTGTTTGGAACACAGTGAACAAGACAAGAGTGCCCTTGAATAACATTGGAAGCATAAACAGGGGCCATATCACATGGGAGCTTGTAGAGCACTGTAAGGACATTCACTCTGAATTTGCCTCAATTAAGCAGCAGTTTTTAAAAGGTGCAGATGCTGTTGTCACCTTAGAGAGGAAACACTGCAGGTCACTGAAACAATCATGGGAACAGAAACTTCAGCCAGCACCCCCACCACTACTGTTTCTGAAAGCTCAATTACTCTGCCACCCTTAATCCATTCTAAATGTTATGTTTTTATTCACTTTATTCTCTCTAAACTTAAGTCTCTGATGGCTGTGTCTGATTGTCAGAGTTGAGGTCACAAGCCTTTGAAAGGCTATGGTGAAAGTTATAGGCTTTCACCTTGAGGTGGGTCTCAAAGAGCAGAAATCCCCAAATACGAAAGGATGGTCAAAGCATAACAAATGTCCTGTACCTACTGAAAGTTGAGGAAAAAGGAAAACTCAAACTTAACTCTGAGTATTTGAGTCAAAGAGATTAGGATGTTAGTGGTAACTTGAGCAAAAGTGTCAGAAGAAGAGTGCATTTGTGGAAAATGAGATGAATTTAATTTAGAATAAGGAAAATTTAAGGTAAGACACACCAAGTAGAATTGTGCGCCTAAGAAGTGACAATGAATGTGGACAGAAGGATGAAACGGAGGTCATTGATGAAAACATAGATTTTGAAGCCAAATTCATAGATTTACACATTGTCCATGGCCAATATATATTCTTTTTGGAATTAAGCAATGACAATTTAACAATTGGTGAATGGAAGTACTCACTACATTTGCTGTTGTCAATGGTGGGGTGGGAGTAGCAAGAGAATACAATGGATCTGAATACACTAAGGTGAAAAAAGAAGAAATTGAGAACAAGAGTGATACAGTATGACACAGAAATTAAACATTCAAAAGGAAAAAGAGATAGTTAAAAAGGAGGGTTAGATAAAAAAGCATTGTGTTTCATTTTTGGTTAAAAAAGAAAGATGTCTTCTTCTCCAAAGTAGGTATACAAACATATTTTTTAATAAGAAAACTTTTTTTTTTTTTGAGACGAAGTCTGGCTCTGTCGCCCAGGCTAGAGCGCAGTGGTGGGATCTCGGCTCACCACAAGCTCCGCCTCCCAGGTTCAAGTGATTCTCCTGCCTCAGCCTCCCGAGTAGCTGGGACTATGGGTACCCACCATCATGCCTGGCTAATTTTTCCTGTATTTTTAGTAGAGACGGGATTTCACCATGTTAGCCAGGACGGTCTCGATCTTCTGACCTCGTGACCACCCGCCGCAGCCTCCCAAAGTGCTGGGATTACAGGCATGAGCCACCGCACCTGGCCTAAGAAAACTTGTTAATTTTTTATTAAATTTATTTAAAATTAAAATTTGTTTAAAAATTATTTTATAAAGAAGAAAATTGTTTAAAAGGAAGAAACAAATTTCAACTGGAGATATGGGAATTTCAGAAAATATACATCCTTATTTATTTGTATTATACAATCATACATACTACTTTTTATAAAAATGCAAATTACATAGAAATGTTTAAAACATTGCAAAAAGGAAAATGCCTTCATCAAAAACTTTTTTTTATACTATCCTAACTCTTTCCCGAAGGCTAACTACACTGTTAAAAATTCACTGTGCATTTGTAAGGGCGTGCATATGTGTGTGTACATGTACATATATTTACATAGTCACATGAGAAACTTGCATATTAGAATCAATGGGTTTGTGACTAAATATTAAGAAATATTAAAACAAAATATACTATTTTTTCAAACGTTATTAGCCCTGTTAAGACTATGTCAGGTTGCAATAAGAAATTAATCCTCAAATTTGAATGGATTAATAAAACAGATTTATTTCTCACTTAGGTAATATGTATAATGCAAGTGAGTCAGGAGCTCTGTTCCATAAATAAAGTCATTCAGCACCCCCGACTGACGAAGATTCCACTTTTTGTAGTTGTATCACTTAAAACATGTAGCTTCTTTTCTAGGCTTCAGCTAGGAAATAGCACACTTTACTTCCCTTTACAGCACACACTGGGTGGAACTGGTCATATTTCCTTGCCTTACTACAGTCGTACAGAGATATGTTGGAAAGTGCATTTGTAGTCAGCAAGCAGTAAACAACTCTCACATGCTGACTCGCAAGCACATCATACCACTTGTCATGCGCGTCCATGTGAAGAGACCACCGAACAGGCTTTGTGTGAGCAATAAACCTTTTTAATCACCTGGGTGCAGGCGGGCTGAGTCCGAAAAGAGAGTGAAGGGAGATGGGGTGGGGCCATTTTATAGGATTTGGGTGGGTAGTGGAAAATTATAGTCAAAGGGGGTTGTGCTCTTGCAGGCAGGGGCAGGGGTCGCAAGGTGCTCAGTGGGGGAGCTTCTGAACCAGGAGAAGGAATTTCACAAGGTTAATCGCTCAGTTAAGGGGGGGGCAGAAACAAATCACAATGGTGGAATGTCATCAGTTAAGGCAGGAACCGGCCATTTTCACTTCTTTTGTGATTCTTCACTTGCTTCAGAACGTATACATGCTTCACTTGCTTCAGATGTATACATTCAGGTCACAGGTGATATGATGACTTAGCTTGGATTCAGAGGCCTGACACTACTGATATAATATTGAGGTTCCAGAATAAAGACAGAGAAATAATAGAGAGTTTATTATCACAATGTTGGTAGGTAAATATCAACCTCCTGTGACCACATAATTTTGTGATTTCAAGTAATTAGCTTTTTTCAAAAATATTTTTAAAAACATAGTTTCTTATTCTAAACATATATTGTTTTAATTTGTTTTATGCTGTTATTAACAGAATACCTGAGACTGGGTAATTTACAAGGAACAGGGATTTCTTCCTTACAGTTCTGGAGGCTGGAAAGTCCAAGGCCCTGGGGCCTGCATCTGGTGAGGGCCTTCTTGCTATATCATTCTATGGCAGGAAGTTGAAGGGCAAGAAAAGATATGCTAGAAACATAGAGAAAGTGAAAGAGAGAGAAGGGAAAGGGGGCAAAATTATACTTTTATCAGGAACCCACTCTCATGATAACTAACCCACATCTGCAACAATGGCGTAAATCCTCTAGTGCCCTCATGACCTAATCACCTTTTAAAGGTCTCACCTCTCAGCATTGCTTCATGCAGAATTGAGTTTCTAACACATGAAGTTTAGGGGACACATTCAACTCATACAACCAGCAGTTAAATCGTTTCTCTACCAACCAAGCACACATAAAGTAACCCCCTTTATGAATAATACAATTCCATAGGAAATAACATTAAGCTTTTAAAGACTGACTGTCTCATACTCCTAAATAAAGAATAGAATACTTAAAACCAAACTTTTAATACTTTAGAAAGATCTTGGCCCTTGTTAGTATTACAGACACTGATATAAATTTACCTTTATACAAAATTGATATAGATTCAACCTAAAATTTATTGTGTGTCCTATACAAATATTCACTAAACTTTTTTTTGTATCTTTTAGAGCAATCTATAACCACTTCAATATACATTAGCACATTTAGCCCTATTAGCAACTTGATGGTTAAGTGCTGTTATTGTTCCCACATTTAGTAAGTTACTTGTAAGAAGCAGATCAGTGCTTAATTTTTCTTACCAGTGACATCAACAGTTTTGCATTTGTTCAATATTTTTTATTAAATCACTAACTGAGATTTGTGGCTTCTGTACTTACCTTTCTCATTCCAATCATGTGTGAATTAAATAATACGAGCTTCTAATGTTTGTTGGCATAAATAGGGTGACAAAAATTGTACTAACAGTTATCTTTTGGTATTCACAGGGGAATTGGTGCCAGGACAGGCTCACATGCAAAGTTCATGGATGTAGAAGTCCTTGATATAAAATACTATAGTAAATATTTGCATACGACCTATGTATATCCTTCTGTATACTTTAAATCCTTTCTAGATTATGTATAATACTAATGCAATATAAATGCCATATAAATAGTTATTATACTGTATTGTTTTTATTTGTATTATTTCTTCTTATTGTTGTTTTTTTATATTAGTTTTTATTTATTTATTTATTTTTTGCAACAGGGTCTTACTCTCTTGCCTAGGCTGGAGTGTACTGGTATTACCACAGCTCATTGCAGCCTTGACCTCCCCTGCTCAGGTGATCCTCCCACCTCACCCTTCCAGGTAACTGGGACTACAGGCATGCAATACCATGCCTAGCTATTTTTTTATTTTTTAATTATTTGTGGAGACAAGCTTTTGCCGTGTTGCCCAGGCTGGTCTCAAACTCCTGGGCTCAAGGGACCTACCTGCATCAGCTTCCCAAAGTGCTGGGATTATAGGCATGAGCCACTGTGCCTGGCATTTATATTAGTGTTTTTTAAAAACTATTTTCAATTTGCAGTTGTTTGAATCTGAGGATGTTGAAACCATAGATATGGAGGGCCAAGCAAGCTACGAGTTTAGCCTCTTAATAATTGATTATTGAATAGAGCTTGCTTAACCCAGTGCTCTATTGATAAGCAATTGAGTGTTTCCCCCGAATTTATTCTACTGAAAAAAAAAAATTATTCTACTGAAAAAAAATTCTACTTCTTTTAAATTTAATTGAATGGCTCAATTAAAGCACATGTATATTTCTTTGCCAAAATCTCTCCCAAAAATGCTGAGCTTACACTTTCTCCCTACAGTGTTTGTGTGTGCCTCCTTTTCTTTTTATATCAAAGCATTGTCATCTGATAAAAAAGTAGTATATGCAATTTTTCACATATAAGTGGGTGTCAGTATCCTGTATGCATCTTTTTCTAGATTGCTTCTCATCTTTTTTTGCATATATTTATATGCAGTTGTGTGTTATTTTCATATTAATACAAAAGTCCTTTGTCTATGTGGGATGCTAAATAATCACACCTCCAAAGATGCTACCATCCTAATCCTCAGAATCTGTTAATATGCTTCCTTACATAGCAAAAGGGACTTTGCAGGTATTATTAAATTAAGTATCCTGGGGAGATTATCCTGGATAATCTGAAGGACTCAGTGTAATTCAAAGTCTTCATTAGAAAGATGCAGGAAGACAACAGTCACAGCAGGAGATGTGATGACAGAAACAGAGGGAGAGAAGATGATGTGATAATGGAGCAGAGTGAGGCAATTACTGGAAGGGTACTGCAACCCAAGGAATGTAGGCAGTCTCTAAGAAGCTAGAAAAGGCGAGGAACAGATTTACCCCCTACAATCTCCAGAAGGAATGCAGCCCAGCTGACCTTGATTTTCTCCTGTAAGATTCATGTAGTATATAAAGGTAAGTTCTTACCACTGCCAGAAGTGTAAGATAATTCATTTGTGGTGTTTTAAACCATTACGTTTGTGGTATTTTATTATAGCAGCAATAAGGAATATGCAAAATGCTAAGGCAATTAGTAATTTGTCAACTGATATGTGTAACTGCTTTTCTTTTTAAAAATTTCTTATTTTTATTAATAAGAATTTTCTTTACATTCTGGGATACGTGTGCAGAATGTGCAGGTTTGTTACATAGGTATACACATGCCATGGTGGTTTGCTGCACCTATCAACCCATCTTCTAGGTTTTAAGCCCCACATGCATCAGGTGTTCATCCTAATGCTCTCCCTCCCCTTATCTCCCACCCCCCAACAGGCCTCCATGTGTGATGTTCCCCTCCTGGTGTCCATGTGCTCTCATTGTTCAACTCCCACTTATGAGTGAAAACATGCAGTGTCTAGTTTTCTGTTCCTGTGTTAGTTTGCTGAGAATAATGGCTTCCAGCTTCATCCATGTCCCTGCAAAGGACATGATCTCATTCTTTTCTATGGCTGCATAGTATTCCATGTTGTATATGTGCCACATTTAAATGCCTATCAATGATAGACTGTGTATTTGCTTTTCTAACTCTGCCCTTTAGTCGTTGTTTCTATTTTTTGCCATAGTATATTTTAAGAATTTTATTTATGTGTCAACTGTCACTTAATAACAGGAAAACATCCTGAGAACTGTGTAAATGGATAATTTTATTTTGTATAAATCTGTAACATGTTACTGTACTGAATACTATAGGCAATACTAACACAGTGTTAAGTATTTGTGTATCTAAATGTAGAAAATTTAGTAAAAATACAATACTATAACATTATGAGACCATCATTATATGTGTCGTCCATCACTGACCAAAATGTTCTTATGTATTTCATGACTGTACTTAAGATTCCCTTTTGTCCCATTGATTTGAGGTCCTATATTTACTAAAATCCCAAAAATTGGATGTTTATACCAGGGCAAGCTCTGGACTATATTTCATTAATTCGTCAGCCAATATGTGGTCCAGTATCAGACTATTTTCATAAACATAGTTTAATAATACATTTTAATAGGTTATAGTAATATTCTACTCTCATTGCATTTCTGTTCCAGAGTTTTGCTAGTTCTTCTCCCATGTGTGCTTTCCACAAGAACTTCTGTGTAATTTTAAACTACATAATCATCATTATCACACCCTAAGAACTACAGAAACAAACAAACAATCTCTCTGATGATATTTAAGTTGAGATAGTATTAACTGGATAGATTATTTTACACAGGATATAACATATTTATAATATTGAAGAAAAATTAATTCAAAGGAAGCATATCATCTGATATTAAGATTTACTATAAAAGTTACAATAATTGAGGTAATGTGGTGTTAGAGAAAAGACATAGACACAGATCAATAGAACAGAATAGAAAATCCAAAAATACAACAAGAAAAATATTGCCAATTTCTGACAAAGGGGCAATGGCAATCCAAAGGAGAGGAAACAATTATTTCAAGAAATGAGGTTGAACAATTGGACATTGACATAATGAAAAAAGAACCTGCCCTAAATATTGCAATTTACTTGATATTAACTCAAAATGGAGCATAAGTCTAAATATAAATCTATAATAATTTTGGAATAAAATATAGAAGACAATTTTCATGACCTGAGGTTAGTTGTGGCGTTCTTAGACATAGTCCATAAAATAAAAATTGCTTTATAATGATAAATTGAACTTTATTAAAATTAAAACTTTTTTTTAATGGAGTTTCACTCTTGTAGCCCAGCCTGCCAGCCTGGATGGCATTACATTGGCTCACTGCAACTTCCACCTTCCAGGTTCAAGAGATTCTCCAGCCTCAGCCTCTCAAGTAGCTGGGATTAGAGGTGCGTGCCAACATGACCAGCTAATTTTTGTATTTTTTAGTAGAGGCAGGGTTTCAACATGTTGGCCAGGCTGGTCTCGAACTCCTAAACTCAGGTGATCTGCCCACTTCAGCCTCCCAAAGTGCTGGGATTACAAGCGTGAACCACCGCTTCTGGCCTAAAATTAAAAAGTTTGTATGTCCAAACACATTTCTAAAGGGGCAATTCAACAGGTTGTAGACTCTGAGAAAGTATATGCAAACTACGTATCTTACAAGGCTTGTGGCCATAATATAGAAAGATGTATTTTTAAACTCTCAGAAGTCAACAGCAAGAAAACAGACAATTCAATTTAAAAATAGGCAAAAGAGTTAAAAGATATTTTTAAAAGGAGGATATGTGGATTAAAAATAAGTACATGTTTTCATGTACTTATTTTACATGAAAATATGTACAACATCATGAACCACTTGGAAAATTCAAATCAGAGCCACAATGATATTCTACTATGTACATATTATGGTGGCAAAATTTAAAATTAATATTAGAAATGGCTATAATACTGACAAAGACAATTTTTGCAAGGGTATGGAATAATCAGAACTCTCATACATGTGTGGTGAGAATGTGGAATAATAGCATAGCCACTCACAAAAATTTTCAATTTTGTTATATGCTACTTAAACTTTTAAACTAACAAGCATCATTTCCCAAAAAGATCAGAAGATCCTAAGTGTTGGTGATGTGTTTTATAACTCTGATTACTTCAGAAATGTATTTCTTGAACCCAGCTGACACTCAAAAATGATTGCTTAGTAACGAGGTGTGGTGGCTCACACATGTAATCTCTGCACTTCGTGGGGCTGAGATGGGAGACTCACTTGAGCCCAGGAGTTTGAGACCAGCCTGGACAACATAGGGAGACCCTATTTCTACAAAAAAACAGTTCCAGTGGCAAACTCTTGTAGTCCCAGCTACTTGGGAGGCTGAGGTGTGAGGACGGCTTGAGCCTGGGAGGTAAAGGCTGCAGTGAGCAGCCACTGAGCTCCAGCCTGGGAAACAGCAAGATGCTGTCAAAAAAAAAAAAAAAAAAAGTATAACCTGCCTCAAAAACCAAAAAATAAAAAAGTAAATAAAAAAGCAAAAGCAAAAAATGAAATGAATTTTTTGCAAGATGATAATTACAATTTTTTTGTTGGACTTAGATTGATGAAAATTAAGATTTCTTTTAAATGAAATGACTAATTTCTCTTCAACCTGAATAATTATGTAAGATTGCAAAGGAGATGTGAAAATATGCACCCAAACCAGGATGAATCATCCTTTTTTCCCTAATTTTTCATTTTTTGATGTTAAGAAAAAGAGAATACATTGAAAATCACAATTTGTCCTATTTTATATCTGAAATATTCAGAGTAGAATAATAATGGCTTTTGTGTCAAGCAGGTAGGTGATTGATTTGATTGCTTAATTCACTAGGTACCATATCACTTGGGACAATGAAGAAAACAGCAGACTGATTATTTTTGTCACTTCCAACTCAATAGATTCCTGGGGAGGCCTCTGGAGAAAAGCTGCCCAAGTGATTAATAGGGATTTCCACCCTCTGAATTGTATCCATGGATTTTAGTATTCTAGCCATCTTAATTATTTTCTTTCTATTCTATGTTCATTTGCAAATCTCTCAGAAAGAGGTAAAGAAACACTCTCCTTGGTGAACATTTAAAAACATCAAGGAAACTAACATAAAGCAGATACCACTAACTTTTTATTAAGTTGCTGAAAATAAAAGGAACATATGAAAGCTTTATAGCCTCTTCATCAAGCTACCAGGAAGCATATTGAACTGTAGGCATGATAGTGGCTTGGAATTAATGTGTTCAGTACAATTTTAATAAAACTAAAGGAGAGAAATGAAAATTTAAAAATACTGGTTTCTACTTCTCAAAATATTTCCCCATATTTTAGAGAAATTGCTTAGGAAAGAATCCTTATCATCAGTGTTGAAAAGGAGTTCTGCATCTTATAATCAGTTCCATTGTGTTCAGGAGTTACTGTAGACAGAGCTTTTTCAACAACAGGAAACATTTATCTTAAGTAAAAAAAAAAAAAAAAAAATCCTAATGATCACTTGGAAAACATTAGAATTACAGAAATTCTGACATCCAATTAGGTTGTAAATCCAAACCAGTATAAGTATGTGTCAAATACAAATATATTGGTCTTAAACAAGATGCACACTGAGCCTGCATCAGTAGTGATCACTGAAGGTTGACCTTAAATGTACTGTTGAGGTTTGAAAGATCAACACATTTTGGTAATCTGCTTATACTTTTTGGGATAAGAATTTGCACTGCCAAGCAAGAAATTTCTGGTGCCTGAAAACATTAAATCAACCCATTATAGCCTATCTCTTCTACTGTTTGCAACTACAACAAAATGCAAAGTCACTTGTTAAGGACTCTAAAAAGTTAAAAATGGCAGGCACATTAGTGAGAGCAAACAAAACTTGAAGAATAACCTATAACCAGGTTGAGTTTCTTTTTTTTTTTTTTTTAATCTGTCGTCTTTTGTTTGTTTGTTTGTCTCTCAACTTGTTCTGAAGATACTACCTGTATGGAACTGCACATCAGGTGTGAGCAGAGAAAATCTGAGATAAGCTGTCCAGAGAACTGGGATAAGGAGCCCCAGGAAGCCATCACTAGGAGTAGGAGGTAGGATCACTATGGTTGTTGTTGATGCTGTTGTAGTTGCTCTCTTTTGGTCTTGTGTCAAGGGCAACCCCAATCATACAGCTGCAATGTGGCAGTGATAGCAGATCTAAAATCCTAAAGGAAAAACCTATATTTTTGACAAGAAGAACTAAGAAAAAGGAACCATAAACTCCAAAGAGTGACAGGGTGGGGAACCCATTATTTGTCTTTCTTTTTTCTGTCACTGTGGTGCCCCAGGGTAGACCCAGTTATGCAGAAATGAGCAAGCGATAAAGCCAGGAGCTAACACTCTACAAGAAACTCTATCTTTCTATTCAGAAGATAGGCAAAAGGGGTCCCAGGAAGTTACTGAGTATGTGAGAGATTCTACAGAGAAGAGAGCTAGAGGAGAGGTTTCCCTGAGTCTGGACATGAAATGATACAAGTCCCAGACTCTTCTCTGAAGAACACATGCAAGGACTAGACCCAAAGCATAATCTCAAAGGCTGTGAGAGCTGAACTCTAATATAAACTGAGATCCTAGTTGTACACTAATCCCTGAGAGATACATGCATGAGAGACCTAAAGCAGCAGAGCAAAGGCTCTGAAAATTCAGCTTACCAGGACTCAGAGAAGTTGAGACGGGATCTGCAGTCTGACCTAATTAGGTCAATTAACCAATAAAACAAAGCAAAACAAAATGTACTTTCTCCAGAAGATTTTCACATGACTCAGAGTACCGTAAGATAATATACAAAATGGCTCTGGTACAGTCTAAAATTATTCAACATACAGAGGGCCAGGAAAATATGAGCTATTCTCAAGGGAAAAGTTAATCAGCAAAAATTCCAAAAGGACTCCCATGTTAGAATCATCAAAGACTTTAGAGTAGCTATTATAATCATGCTCCATGAGGTAATGTTAAATTACCGTAAATTAATGAAAAGTTAGTATTTCTCAACAAAGAAATAGATACAATAATAAGAACCAAATGGAAATAATAAAATAACCTGAAATTTTGAAAAAAGTTATTAGATAAGCACAATAGCATAATAGTGATGACAGAGGAAAGATTCAAAGAAATTGAAGACAGATTAATATCAATTATCCACTTTTAGAAGATAAAAAAATATATTGAACAATATGAACCACAAGGACCTGTAAAACTATATCAAATTTGGATAGATTCATCCAGTATATCTTCAAATATTTTTTTCCTCTCCTAGTAATCCAATGACCCAAAAAGGTAGACCTTTTGACACTGTATTTTGATTTTAGTTTTACAATTAGTTTCATGAATCAACAGGACTTTAAACATTTTGTAAATATAAAACTTCACTTGAAGGATACTATCATGTTTCATAACCCAAGAAATAAGGCTGAATCATTTTAGCAAATAGAATTTTAATGAATAGGTCATAAGCTTGAATCCTGGAGAAAGTAAATGAGTTGAGTTTCTGAAAGTGGCAACTTAGATATCCAGATAAGCCCATTCTAAAATAAATAAATAAATAAACAAAAGTAGGAATCTGGATAAAGTAGAGCAAACATTAAATTCATGGTTAATCTTATATTGACAGGGGGAATTTTCCAGGGATTGACCAAAAAATACCTAAAAGCAAAATGCTTTGTGAACTATACTGAATGAATTTGCAAACATAAGTTATAGTGGAGCTTCTATATTGACAATTCATTGTTAACTATTAGTTTCTAACCCAGAGAGAGCAGTAAAGGACAGCATGAACTGGAGAGTTGGACCTAAAAAACCTGCTTAACATTGCTATCCTCATATAATGAGAAACTAGATTAGAATTTTAAAATCCCATTCATAAACAAGCATAATATAACAAGTTTTTTTTATGTTTCAAACTGAGTTCTCGAATGGAAAAAAGTGTTTGCTAAAACCATAACCACGGGCTTGCCTTTATACAGGATTGAGATCTAAATTTATACTACTTCTATTATTATGGAAATGACAAGCTGATAAATGAAAATAAAAACTGGACCAGCTAGTAACTCTTCTGTGCTATCTGGAATAAACAAAATTAAATCTTATTTGGAGAAACTTAACCTTCAATGAATGCCTTATAAGGATTCTGGCATGTAAAGCTCCACCAAGCTTTTGTATAATCCCAAATTATAAAGATATATAAAGAAAAATGTCAGGAGCATTGTAAGCATAAATTAATGAGCAAATTTACATGCCAAGACATTTTGAAACTAAAGTAAATAATTCTTTTTTTAAAAAAAGCAAACAATTGTATACTTCATTCTAACAAACACATTTACAACATATTGTACCGGTTCTGTAGAACAATGAAGACAAAATAAAGATCTTAAAACAAAATAGCCCAGTGCTGTCAAATCAGATTAATGGGGATGCTTTGTCCTGACTTTCCACACACCAGAACAATTCTTTAATGAATTATTGTATGACCAACCTAACAAAAATGATGCAAACAATCACACTAACCCGTCTTCTCCTATAAACAGAGCCTTAAAGTTCGCTCCTACTCCAAGTGCTGTTCAGAATTTAATGGTTGAAGGACTGGAATGTGTAGTTTATCAGGAGATCTATGCCACATATTTCTGCTGTTGGTAGAATCTAATAGAGTAAGAGTATAGAAATTTGTGGAATACTCTGGAAAGCTGCCACATAATTAGCTTACTATTACCTATGTAATTGTGCCAAAGGAGTCTTCAGGACCAGACTCTTGGGATGTGGAGAATGCAAAAGAATTATTCAATGTTCAGGATCGGCATGATCTCCTTACTCTGAGATGGATCCAAACACAGCTAACCCTTCATCTGAAACTGAATTATTATCTACCATTGGTCCTCACGCTCACAGTTCCTATCAGTTCATGCTGCCAGAGGCTGTTGTCATTGTCTGTTCATCAAAGCATAAAGACATGGTATCTCCAGGCTTACCAATTCTGGCACTTTTGGGCTTTCTGCTTGTATCAAGAAGGGCTTCCATCCAACCACCAAGGAGCCCAGGCTGTTTAGTTTATGTAAACATGTGTTGGTACAAAACATAAAAATAATTGTGCTAGATCTGAGGTGATATGTTTCTAATATTAGCACCATCAACATCAGACACCTGCCTATGGGCATGTGATTGCCTGATTTCCTTAAGACGTTTCCAGAAATGACTGATGTTTTATACATTTTTAGATGAGAAAGATTTATATTTATTGCACTTGCACATTTAGAAATTTTCTTTTTGGACTGGTCTGTCTCAAGAGTGTTAAATTAATACCAATTAATGAATTCAAATACTACGATCAGATCTAGTGTACTATACATAACAACAACATCAAAAAGAAAGAAAGTGGGGCATGGAGGAAGGAAAGAAGGAGAAGACAGAGGGAGGGAGAAAGAAAGGGTAAGGGGAAAGAAGCCAGAAAGAAAAGGAGAAAGAACTTCACAAATAAGAATGTCAATTAGACTGAGTATAGAATTTCAACATAACAAAAGTATTATAAAAGAATCGAGAAGAATAACTGAAAATGTATGATGTTCTACCAAAGAAAACTATTATTCAAGGGAGAGGTAGAAATAAAGACATTTTCAGATAACTAAAATTCAGAGAGGTTATTGCTAATCTGAATAAAGGACCTTCTACAGAGAATTCCTGAAGAAGAAGGAAATACAGTGAAGAAAGATAACCTGAATTGGAATGAAATGACAAACAACCTGAAATATACATGAATACATATATGTTTATATTTAATATAAATATATGTATGTACATATTTATATTTAATATAAATATATATTTATATACATAAATAATATAAACAAACATTGAACAGTATAAAATAATATATCTAATTTGGTGAGAAATGTGAAAATTAAATATTTAAATAATATACAATAAGGTAGGTGGTAAACACAATCAATTACTAGACTAGAAACACTATGTACTACTTCCAAATCAGAAATAAAAAAAGGATGAAAACCTCTGTTAATCTAAAGTAATATACTGAAAATCAGAAAAGGACAAATAAAAATAACCAGGGGAAATAAAAATCAGATATATGTTATAAAATTATGTGAAATACATAGTGCACATGACACAATTAGGTTAATTAAAATCATCTATTAAATGGCAGTATGTATCAGAGTATATTTGTTTAAAAACACGTGTTTTTACAGATATATACCTAGAACACAACGAGAAGGAGATGTTGAAAGTTTTGAAGAATATATACTGCGTATATAAAAACCAAACTAAAACTTGGTTGGTTCTATTAATATCAAACAAAATTTTCTGTCACCTTAAATATTAATAAATATAATAAAAGACCACTAAATTATGGAACACTATGACAACGGGACACCATATAGCAGCAGAAAAAAATTAATCAGAGCTAGAAGTTGAATAACAATATACATGGCCAAAGGATTAACATAATTATACCATTTATATGAATGTATAAAACGGTAAAAATAAATTTTTAATTTTACCTAGATAATTAGGGTGTCTTGAAATAAATGTTTAATGTGTTATACTGGGGAGCATTGATAGTAGTTTTAATGATTTCTTTACCTGGGTGGGTACCCAGGTAATTGTTACAGTCTTCTCTATGCCTTTTGTATATCAATTACAGATCAGGGGAGCAATTTAATACTTTAAAGAAACTGATTCAATAGTATTTGGGGTTTCTTTGGCTTATATAAGACTTTTTCTGGGAATGATAATATTACTGGCTTTATATGATGAAAAAATAAATCATTACCATCATCATAAGATTGATTTGGAAACAGCGTTTTACCCCCTCAACCACAGCTGGCTGAAACTTGTCTAATTGGTAAATTCCAGGATGTACTGCTGTCCTTTTGAAGAAGTCACATCATTTATTTTCTGCAGACATTAATTTTATTTCCAGTTTTTCTTCTCTAGGTAATTGGAATATCTTGAAGTCTGGCCCATTATTCATCTGGGGTTTATAAATCCTTCTACAGCTTGCACCACCTTTCTAAGTTTGAACCTACTTTCGAGGGTATATATCCTCCCTTCCCCCACAACTCTGAAAATATGTAGTGGAAAGAAAACCAAAATCTTTCTCTCTCAAACTATAAGTCCCAGTTTCATCTGCATAGTTAAAAGCAGAGAGTTTCCGATAGCATAGAAATTATAAAACCATTACATTTTATATATGTGTATACATATAAATACATATATGGATATTTACATATGTGCATACATGTATATGTAAAAGTATATGCAAAAACACACATTTTTGTATCCTGTATATAGTATATATTATATATAAAATGTATGCATATACATTTATATATAACATTTTTTACAGCCATGACCTAAGCTTTGTTTTGTTTTAGATTTTATATCCCCTTGGTGGTGATATTATAGTCCGAGTTTGGGGTCCTAGAAAATATATTTCCTTCCTCTCAAGTTTCTTCTGCCCCAGCTCAGCATCCTTTGAAGATGTTTATCTCAACATCACAATGAATAATGACTATTGTAGACATATCTGTGTGTGTTTGTCTGTGGGCATGTGTTTCCTTGTTCTTCTTGGCTTTTCTTCGTATTAATTAGATTATTTCCTATGGGGAACCTACTGGCATGCCAATTTGTTCAGCCCATGTCCAGGCATGATAGCCTCGTGGCAACGTGTAAGGCCCTGGGCTGAGTAAGCAAGCAGAGATAAGTAAGCCTGGCTACACAGATAGATCCTGGGCAGCGCCCTATGTTCCAAGTTCATCTAACCCAGCTGTGCCCTAGGGCTTTCCAATTATTTGAGTTTTTAGTTCCCCCCTAAGCTACTTACAATGGGTTTCTCTCACTTGCTATCAAAGTCTCCAGAGTAACACTAGGTTTTTTTTGTTTTATTTCTGAACTTTTAATTAAAGTATATATCATACATACAAAAACAATCGAACATCACAAGTATTTTGTTTGGTAAGTTTTCACAGAGTAACACTCCCAATAACTATCACCCAGATTAAGAAACAGAAGACTCCCAGCATCCCTCAAACCTCCTTATTCTCCTTCTAGCCATTGTCCTTTCTAGTAGTAGCTACAATGCCCTTTAAAAAAAAATTGTATTATAAAAAATTTTCCACATGAAGGAATTTTGAAAAACTTTCACAGTAGACACTAAATAACCACCACCTAGATTCTACAATTAACATTTTACTATAGGCACTTTATCACATAAGTAGCTGTCTATTTATGTTTCTATTCATCCTTTAATCCACCTTACTTTTTTGATGCATTCAAAGTAAGCTGCTGACATCAGGAAGTTCCCTTTCAAGTTCTTCATCATGCATATTTTTAAGTAGACTGCATATCTTTTTAGGAAAAACAAACAATGAAATGCACAGTCTACTCTAGCCAACCCTAGAAGCTCCTCAGTATCGAACATGTTTCTGTTCTGTTTTCATTCATGGTGTTTGAATGGGTTGTCTAAAATTAAAAACATAGAGGGATGGGATGCTGGCTACATTTTTTGCTAGGTCATCTAAGCATTTAATGTTGCCATTATATGTAATGATCATACTCTCATTTTTTCCTCTTTGAGTAATCCAGAAAATGTCAAGAATATTTATATTCATCATTTCCCAATGAGGTTTAGCTTTGTTAGGTATCCAACAGACCTGGGCTCAACAGTTTTAGGCAGTTCTCTATAGAAAATTCTCTCTGAGTATCTAATATCAAACCTGCAGCAGAGGACCAAAATGCTTAGTGATCAGTCATCATTCTTCTCATGGCTCTTCTTACTGTTATTGTCAATTTACTCCAAAGATGACCAGGAAAGCAACAGGCCTTTTGAGAAATTCAAAATACAGTCCTTAGTTCTTGGTATAATATATTTAAAGGAGTCAGAGAATCCGTATTCCAAACATTAAATCAGCCTTTGATTTGTTGGGTGAATTACTAACTTCAAATTATTCAAGTGTTTATTCTCACTTCAACTTTTGAATAGGTGCAATATGTTTACAACAAGGTTTTGTGTTGATAAACGCAGCACTTTGAACCAAGAAATAACCCATTTCACTTAGGTCATCACTAGGATTGTATCAGATGTTTATATGCCAACACAGATATTCACATCTCAGGCTCAAATGCTTTTCCAGATGAAGATGCTACTGAAAGTAGGGGTGCTGTGCTTTTATGTTCTAATAGATCTGGCAGGATTCTTAGAGTATGAAATATGAGTACGACTTTGAATGCATATTGTGCCATTGAATCTGTGTTCTGGGCACACCACTGGGGCCTCCCTCATCACTTCTTTGATTCCCATGACACCCTCTGTCTCTACCCTACGTGGTTGCTTGAGTTTCCAGTATTGAACCTCTTCAAGCCCTGTGATGTGTGTTTGCTATGCCACAGTGCAGAATATGCTTATTTATTTCTGTTTGTGTTCTTGTTTTGCTTATAAACCGTTCTTATTCAAAATAATGTTCTTAATGCCACTGTGCTCAGTACTTAGGGGCTAAAGTGAGACTTCACCAAAAAACTTGGGTATAAAGAAAAACAGTTTTCATGTGAGGAATAAACTGTGAAATTTACTTAAAACTAAAAGGGCCAGGACAATTCAAAGTTATGATTTAAAAAAATAGACATTTTAAAGAACAGAAAATTTTAATCATAATATTTTTAAATTCATTCTTCAATTCATTCAGCTACTCAGTCTTCCATTTATCAATCAAGAAATATTAATTAAGCACCTTCTATGTGTTCAGTAGTTGCGGAGAGTACTGAGAGTACAAAAGTGAAAATGATGCAAAGTCCTTGTCTTCACAGAGCCCACAGAGAAAGAGAGAAGCACTGGTATATAAGGCCCAAGAAGAGAATGCATGTGGTATGTTTATGGAGGTTATCAAAAGGCAATGTAATGACAGCATTTCAAGCAATGGAAAATGGAAGGAGATAAAGACAGCAATGGAGAAAGAATTAAACTCTTTCTAGGCCTTATAGGCATAGTGAGCATTTTGATTTGAATATTAAGTATTATAGGAAGCCATTGGGGCAACTTAATCAGGAGAATAGCAAGTTGACCAAGATATTCTTTTTTTTTTTTTTTTTTTTTTTGAGATGGAGTCTCGCTCTGTCACCCAGGCTGGAGTGCAGTGGCACGATCTGGGCTCACTGCAAGCTCCGCCTCCCAGGTTCACGCCATTCTCCTGCCTCAGCCTCCCGAGCAGCTGGGACTACAGGCGCCCGCCACCTCACCTGGCTAATTTTTTGTATTTTTAGTAGAGACGGGGTTTCACTGTGTTAGCCAGGATGGTCTCGATCTCCTGACCTCATGATCCGCCCGTCTCGGCCTCCCAAAGTGCTGGGATTACAGGCTTGAGCCACCGCGCCCGGCCCAAGATATTCTTAATGTTGCCTTCAGCTTGTCTAAACTTTAGACAGGTTTCTTTCTGCCTTTAGGCCTCTGTCCTCCTTTTTCTTTGAGCATCTACTTTCAAAATCCTGTAATTGTAAATTCTCTCTCTCCCCCATTTGAGATGTAAATATTTTTTTTTCTTTTTAAAATATATTTAGGGGTTACAAGTGCAGGTTTCTTACATGCTTATGTTGCATAGTGCTGAAGTCGGGGCTTTTAGTGTACCCACCACCCTATTTAAAAAGCCTCTTGTCTGTATCACAACCCAGGAAAGCAATTCTGGAGGACCTAGGAACCATCCCTTTGAAATGCAATTGAGGAGGATATTGCCCCTACCTCTCAGATTCTGGGGGAGAGTAAGAGCTTAACTGTAGCAAGGTCCTCAGTCCAAGTTATAAAACTACCTCCTGCCATGAAGATATGATAAAATTTACTTTTCCTTTAGGTAAAGTCAATTAGTAAACACAGATGACTTAAGATCTCCCACCCCAACTCTTAAAAACTCTCTAACTCTTTGTCTTAGTGGAGTTGAACCCAGACTGAGTTCTGATGTCTTTCTCCTATTGTAGCAGTCACCTTGTATAAAGTCTGCCTTGCCTGTTTAACTTTGTACAGTGCAATTTTTGCTTTGACAAAATAAATGCCCAATTGTGATAGTGAATGCTGAGGAGACAGCCATTGATGCTATGGGAAACTGTAATAGAAAGATTGCACCTGGTCCAGGTGGTCAAGGTGAAGATTCTCACAGGAAGCTAGATGTGAAAGGAGTGTGGTAATTAAGTACAGGTGAGTGTGAGGGTGTGGAGGGAGTATTCCCTGCAGAATGTAAAGGCCCTGTGATAAAAGGGAACATGGCCATGAAAGCAAAGGAGAAGTCCACTGAGGCTGGAGTCAGGAGAAGCAAGGTAAAGTGCGAGCATCAATTAGGGGCCAGCCCATGCAAAATGTTACAGGCTGTACTAAATGTGTGATTTATCCCAAAGCAAATGAAGAAGTGTTTGGGCAGGGGGAAAGGCGGGACTTGAGATGGTTCCATTTATCTTTGGGTAAAATTAAAATACTCTAGTAGCAGTGTGGGAACTGAATAAAGGGATACATTATCTGTGAGGATTCAGTTAGCAAGCCAGTGTGATAATTTAGGTAAGAGAAAATGATAGCTTGATTTGGATACAACAGCCATGAAAGGAGTGAACAGACTTCAGAAATGTATGAGTCAAGCAGACAACTTTGGGATAAATTAGATGGAAGAAAGGAGAGAGGAGGAGCAACCAATAACCTCAGATTTGCATTGAACATAAATAGAGCTACTCACTAAGAAAGAGAATATGTAACAGTTTTGGGCAGGAGGAAATGCTGAGGTGGAGAAGGTAAAACACACCCCTCCTTACTGCATGTGATAAGTTCCAAGACCCCCACTGGATGACTGGAACCATAATTACTAAGGAACCTGATTGTCATAAGTTGGAACACATTTCTGTTCACATCCTCCACCCAGAAATTTGAAGAAGTCTTTTCCATCTTAACTCAGCACTCACTTACCACACACTATAGCTATAACTATTGCAGTTTGAAATGTGACAGCAAAAACTAGCTTGCATTTCCTTTTCCTTCTTCGTAATTTTATGGATAAAGGGTTATTCTTAACATAGATCTTAACATATTGGTTATCAGATGGACTGTCACCTCAGCATTGCAATGCTTGTGCTCAAATCACCCTTATTTTACTTAATTATGGTCCTGAAGTGCAAGGGTAGTGATGCTGCCAACTTGGAAATGCAGAAGAGAAGCCATAAAGTGCTTCTTTTAAGTGAAAAGTTTCTCTAGTTAATAAGGAAATAAAAAATAATTGTATGCTGAAGCTGCGTACAATAGGGGTACTAAGTGACTAACCAGCAGGCAGAAAGCATGGATACATTGGACAAAGGGATGATTCACAGCCCTGGTGAGAAAAGCAGGATGGTGGTGCACAGTTTAAAACTTGTGAGTTTAGTTCTGGAATTTTCTGGTTAATATTGTAGGACCCTAGTTGACCATGGGTATTTGAAACTGTGGAAAGCAAAACCACAGATGAGGTAGGAATAGTGTATGTAGAAAGAAAGAATGCAGCAGTAAAAAGGGCAGCCGTGAGTCCTAAGCACAAGAAGAGGAGAATCAGAAAGGCATGTGTGGAAAAACTTTGCAGTAACTGTCTCTGGTCACGGCTGCTTGGCAGGAAAAGCCATGTGGTGAAACCAAATGAAACAAACAAACAAAAAAACCCAAAAGGCAGAGTATGTTAGTCTTTCATTCTTTCATTTGTTCAACAAAAATGTTTATTGAGTACCAACTGATACCATACTTACTCTCTTTTTGTTCACAATATTGATTTGTATGTAGTTTTTCTAGAGAAAAAATAGGCCTGGCTATAGGACATGAGTTTGCAGGAGTCATTTGCACTTATATTTTCATTACAATATAATTAATTTGCATTCTAGTTTCACTTATCAGTATTCTCAGCTTAGAAAATGTGAGTTTACCCCAGATACATGGAGCCACTCTGCATAGGCTAATAGCCTACTGAGCTCTCTGAGCCTGAAAGACTTAGATTAGTAAACACTCAGAGCTTTCTATCACTTGAAAATTTATAGAAAATCCTTCCACTTGGCCAGATTCACAAAATGTTCACATACATATTAAGTGTAATGTCTTGAATGGAAAGCCACATCAACCGAGAAATATAAAACTGTGGTGTCTCTATAAATAGTCTCAAGGAAGCATTTTTGGACCATTCCATATTTGAGTTATTTTTTAAGCGTGAGGCCTAGTTCACCCATCCCCAACATTATTCGAATTAACATTCACCCTTTCAGATCTCATACCTACTAACATTTAACAACCTTGTTGATTGGTTAATTCATCTTCCACTAATGTTCCCAGCATGCAGACTTGACAGACTATTACCTTACTTGTTAATGTATTATTTGGTGTTTTAAAATCAGATGTGATTCGACATAGCATGACCTATAACTAAGTAAACAATTTAAAAGCCATATGCCAACTCACTACTCTATTGACTTTCAGTTAGTACCTAGTGACATGTAAAAGGAATTTTAAAAAAATAGCCACTGTACCATACTGAGACATGATGTCGTGTAAAGAAATTAGGAAATATTTCCAAATAAGGCAAAACATAGATTGAATCAGTTCTTTGTATATCTCTGTAAATCTGCCTTGGTTTCTTACACTGCACAGTTATTACTAAGGTTTGGGCAAAATGTTTGTAAAGTAGTTATAAATAGCCTTAAAAGGGCCTCAGTAAACACATGAGAATTAATAATAAGATTATTATTACTGATGATTACCCTTGTCATTTTTAGCAATAGCACCTTCTGAAGTCTTTTTCAAAAAAATAATCATTTATATGATATTTGGGGCAGATTCAGGTATGGTAGGGCCTGAAGCTTATACAACTGTGGGTGTTTCCTTGCTAAAAAAAAAAAAAATAAAATTGCAAAAGAGAGATTAAGTGCATAGTCTTGGAGGAGGCTCATTCTAACTAAGGAGGCCTGAAGCTTAAGCTGCATTAACTTCACAGTAAATAAACCTCTAACAAAAGTGGAGTATAGTTTATAATCTAGAAAATCTGTGCCATAACAGCAATGAATTTTTTCCCTCAGGAGAAACATAGAACTGTTGTCCAAGGATGTTCATCCCTCCAGAAATGTCCATACTCCTTCCCATATGCTTTTATTTAAATTTGGAAAATGACAAGAAAATAGAGGACATTTATCACCTAAAGTACCCCTGCCACATATAAAGATATTCCTCCATATGCATTCTGGGACTTTGGAGATAGATACTCATAAAGGGTGGAAAGAAATTGGAGCTAAATAAATAAATCAATAGATAAATAAGTAAATAATAATGAAAATTCGAAGTTTACCTCTGGACAAGTGTTTAGTTTGAGAGAACAGCTTCAAGTTTCAATCCAATTCAATTTAACAAACATTACTTACTTTGAAACAAATAAACCTAACCACGATCTAGGAAAGATTCACACAGAAAGTGACTTGATTTTACCATTAGAAGGTGACTTGAAGCCATCTAATTCATTTTTCTCTGTCTATCATCATTGCCCAAATGAGGCTTTCCCATCTTCTTGGAGGGATGTCTGTTTAACAGCCTCAAAGTGGTCTGATATGCATCATGATAGAGGATCTTTCTTTTTATTTCTTATTTTTAGTTTTTTTTTTTTTTTTTTTTTTTTGAAGCAGAGTCTCGCTCTGTCGCCCAGGCTGGAGTGCAGTGGCATGATCTTGGCTCACTGCAACCTGCGCCTCTTGGGTTCAAGCAATTCTCCTGACTCAGCCTCCCAAGTAGCTGGGACTACAGGCGCGTGCCACCAAGTCCAGCGAACTTTTTTGTATTTTTAGTAGAGATGGGGTTTCACCATGTTAACCAGGATAATCTTCATCTCCTGACCTAGTGATCCACCCGCCTCGGCCTCCCAAAGTGCTGAGATTACAGGTGTGAGCCACTGTGCCTGGCCGGATCTTTCTTTTTTTGTATATTGAGGATCTACAGCTCAAAACTGTGAAATATAGGCATATTGAAATGATAATAAAATATCTAAAGAATTTAAAAATAAAAAGAAAGAAAGCAAAGCAGACAATCCATGAAATGGAGGCTCTGTCCGTATACAAGATTAAGATTGAAGTGCAGATGTTCACACTCCTTCAATTCATATACGGCAGACAGAATTTAAACCCAGAACATGGGCTTTAAACTCTGTCCTTCAGTGCAGCTCTGCATCTTCCCTGATTACTTCTCTTCTCCTCTCTCACCCACTGAATATAAATTGTTATGATTTCTTATATGTATATTGCACAAGGTTTTTAGAAAATTATAGTTTGTATGTTAAAATCTTTTTGGAGACACATCTCATTCATATGCAAGGAACTGATTCTATAAAGTACATGTGAAAAGCAACCTCATTATTTAAAGTCATGTCATGCAAATTAAAAACCATATATTGAAATTGTTCAATATACGGTTTTGCAAAAGAGGTAAATTATCTGCAAAGTGTTGTGTGAACTGCCCTCCCATAGCAAAAAGTTGACTATAGAAAAAAAAATAAGACTTATGAAACATATTTTATCATTTAAATAGTTTAAAGATTATGTTGTCACCCTTCACTAATTTAAATGTGACTTTCAATACTTGATCCTTGTGACATATTAGTACATGACCTAGTTTATTAGAATATTTGTAAAGTTATAATCTTAATATTTATGTTTATCTAATGCATTTTTTCATGAGAAAATGAACCAAAGTTCACTATTATGTTCTACTTAGATTCATGATGTGAAATCCTTAATTAGCTTTTACTTTAGCACTATTCTCCTCTCCTTTTTTCTTTTTCATCCAATCATCTCTTTAACTGATATTTTAATTCTACAAAGAAGGAAGGTCTTATTCTTTACTTGATTGTGGACGAAAAGAATCCCTTACTAGAAGTAGGAGAAAATGTTCAAGTCTTTGCTTTAGAAATAGGAGTCATTGGGAGAAGGGGGGAGATGTACCAATGAAGAGAAAAACCTGTTATGTGGAATATTTTATTGAATTTTTAAGATTCCTGGAGGAACTAAAAAATGACCTTGAGTACTGGGCATACCCAATAACAACAAAGAAGAGGCATTTTCTAATGAATCAAAGGTCTCTCTGAAAGGAAGCCTGCAGGGAACCAGCAAATAGGCAAGTGGAAAAACAGAAGAGAGGCAGCAGGCTACTGTCATCAAACCAGACACTATGAAGAATTGCCTTTGCTTTGGTAACCGTCTCCATGGGGATACAGCTCAAGAATGTACAATCAATTTTGTTTTTCTCCACAAAGTTTGGAAGAGCAGGAAAATAGATGATGGAGGAAATCATGTAAGTAATGTTAATAAGTTTTGTGGTAGCTGTTTCTGAGAAATACAAAATTCTCCTATAAGAAAAAATTCTAATTAACCCTGAACATGCTTATGGACAAAGGAACTCAAAAACTCTCCACATTCAGATGAAATGATTTTAAAAGACTCTGTTCTTTGCCTTCCTAAGGCACTTGCAGAACTCAAATGCTGTTATGGATATGTTTCAATTTACTAATCCAGCCATAAGAGCTCACTGGTGGATTTCAATGCAAGAGCTATAGTCCAGACAATCAGTATGGAAGTGTTTTTGTTTGTTTATTTGTTTGTTTGTTTGTTTGTTTATTTCCTGAGATGGAGTCTCACTCTGTCGCCCAGGCTGGAGTGCTGGGGTGTGATCCTGGCTCACTGCAAGCTGCACCTCCTGGGTCACGCCATTCTCCTGCCTCAGCCTCCCGAGTAGCTGAGACTACAGGGGCCTGCCACCACACCCGGCTAATTTTTTTGTATTTTTAGTAGAGACGAGGTTTCACTATGTTATCCAGGATGGTCTCGATCTCCTGACCTCGTGATCCGCTTGCCTCGGCCTTTCAAAGTGCTGGGAGTACAAGCGTGAGCCACTGTGCCTGGCCGGAAGTGTTTTTGCGTTTTTGTTTTTTGTTTTTTGTTTTTAGAATGAATTACCCAGTGGAATACCCAAAGCCTCATTATGTTTATTAAATTTTCTGCTTGTTCTAGCAGTTAAGAAGCTTTTTATTCTGAGTCATAAATGCAGTATAGTAAAAGCTCATTATTTTGGATTTCAATTTTTAAAAATAATTTTGGAAGGGGTTATACAGCATTTCAATCACAGTATCAATAAAGAAAAATTTAGTAAGCAAATAAACAGTAAAATAGGTTGCTAGGGGGCCTTCTTAAAATAGTTCATGAGAAAGAAATTTTCAGTCACTCTCAAATAATTTGTCATTGCCCACCTTCTTGCAAAGGCAATCATATGATAATGAAAAATTATCCTTAATTTTCATTTAAAAAATTCTCCAAGATATTTTACCAAAGATTTGGGGCCAGCATCATCCTGATACCAAAACCTAGCAGAGACACAACAAAAAAAGAAAATTTCAGGCCAATATCTCTGATGAACATCGATGCAAAAATCCTCAATAAAATAATGGCAAACAGAATCCAGCAACACATCAAAAAGCTTATCTACTACCATCAAGTCCACTTCATCCCTGGGATGCAAGGCTAGTTCACACAAATGAATCAACATAATCTGTCACATAAACAGAACCAATGACAAAAACCACATGATTATCTCAATAGATGCAGAAAAGGCCTTCGATAAAATTCAACACCCTTTCATGCCAAAAACTCTCAATAAACTAGGTATTGATGAAACGTATCTCAAAATAATAAGAGCTACTTATGACAAACTCACAGTCAATATCATACTGAATGGGCAAAAACTGGAAGCATTCCCTTTGAAAACCAGCACAAGACAAGGATGCCCTCCCTCACCACTCCTATTCAACATAGTATTGGAAATTCTGGCCAGGGCAATCAGGAAAAAGAAAGAAATAAAGTGTATTCAAATAGGAAGAGAGGAAATCAAATTTTCTCTGTTTGCAGATGACATGATTGTACATTTAGAAAACCCCACTGTCTCAGCACAAAATCTCCTTAAGCTGATAAGCAACTTCAGCAAAGTCTGAGGATACAAAATTAATGTACAAAAATCACAAGCATTCCTATACATCAATAATAGGCAGAGAGCCTAATCATGAGTGAACTTCCATTCACAATTGCTACAAAAATAATAAAATACCTAGGAATACAACTTACAAGGGATGTGCAGGACCACTTCAAGGAGAACTACAAACCACTGCTTAAGGAAATAAGAGAGGACACAAACAAATGGAAAAACATTCCATGCTCATGGATAGGAAGAATCAATATTGTGAAAATGACCATACTGCCCAAAGTAGTTTATAGATTCAATGCTATCCCCATCAAGCTACCACTGACTTTCTTCACAGAATAAGAAAAAGCTACTTTAAATTTCATATGGAACCAAAAAAGAAAAAAACAAAAACAAAAACAAAACCATGTAGCCAAGACAATACTAAGCAAAAAGAACAAAGCTGGAGGCATCACGCTATCTGGCTTCAAACTACACTACAGGGCTACTGTAACCAAAACAGCATGGTACTGGTATTTGATTTCAGATTCTTCATTTACAATAAATGTGAATACTGTAACATTCAGCTGTTAAAAACATCCAATTGGTTTTTTTTTTACAAAAATGCCACTATAACATCTTTTCTTTGCTTGTTTGTGTGTTCGTTTTTTTAAAAAAAAAAAACCATAATCAGCCTCCACTTACAATTCTTGTTTTTCATTTAGTTCAGCATACTTTCTCTGACCTTTTTTTCTTCTAATACTGCCCTGGAGAAGACTGTTAGTTTTGACCTCTCTTAACCCTTTCTTGGCCTCTTTGGGTCTTTTATCCTGGTGGTTGCCATTATTCCCTGGTGGTGTCTGGAGATAAGACATTTTTTAATCTCCATTTCTCGCCAAAACCGGTAACTCACTTCCCAAAGCCTGTCCTTGCTGCAGGTGAACATGGGTAAAAACCGAAGTTCCCCAATGCATGAACAAAGTTACTATTTACTTCACTTAATCAATTCTGTATGTTAACTAGGTTAAAAAATGAGAAGCTTTCAAAATATTCTGATTGATATTTTCAAGTATCAAGGTACTCAAAAACCATGGAACTCATGGTTTTGGTTAGGTAATCCTTGAAATCAGCACCAAATTTCTATGGATATGATGGTTTGTTTTGCTAAAAACCTGGAGAAAACTTGTTGCTTTTTGTAAGTGGAGAAACTATTTTCACAAATTCTTCCAATAATTCTTCCCCCCATCATTCACTTTGCATGGATTGTCAGGTGTTTTCTACTTGTGAAAGTTTTAAGAAATAGAACACTGAACTGAGTCACGCAGAATTTTATTGTTTTCCTTCAAATTCATGCCAATCTATAACTTCAGTATTACAATTAACAGATTTCATAAGCTGACAAGATAATACTTAGCAAAGGAGATGAGTGTCCACCTAACAATATGAATTTTGAAGTCATTTTCAAGGATCAAATTTTAGCAATGTAAAACCACCAGTGTCTTAACTTCTCTAAGTGGTCTTTCATCTGTAAAATGTAGATAACACATTTTATTTCACAGAACTGTTCTCAGGAAAGTGCATACCACAGTACTTGGAATAGAAATGTTTAACATACGTTGCTTGTATTCTCTTCTTTCTCTTTAACATGCATAGGCACGTGCCTAGACACACACACACATACAGGAGCAGAAAAGTGTTTCTGTATTTACTTAAAGATGTTAAATGTAGATTTAGAGCCTTTTCTTATATCGATTCATTTTAATATGCACTAAGGAGAATTTTACTGTGCTTTCCATGAATTTTGAAGGAAAAATACATACACTTGTATTGCTATTTTTGCTGATATATTCTTAATGTCAAAAGAGTTCTTCATTTTTAATCCATGTTTAAAAATATGATTGTGTTTATGTAACCACAGCACCTCACTGTGTGCAGGTATAGTAGTGTGGCTATGTCAGGGCAGACATCATTTCTCTCACACTCCAAGACAGTGTATCTATTTGTATCTTTTTGAGGAACTGAACACACCTCACACTGTTAATACCTAATACCCATGAGGGCAGAGACTTTGTCTTGACACACTGATTGGCTTAATTAATTTATCTTGAGTTCATATTGTTAATTTTTATTTTAAGAATAACACATAATAGGTTCTTAAGAATTATTTATAAAGGTGAAAGGAATATAGGACTGAATGAAGAAAGCAAAATGTCCTATATCTAATATAGGATATGCAACTTTTGACAATTAGGAATATATTATCACTTAATGAATGGCTCTTAGTGTTTAAGGATTTTCAAGCCTGATTGGGGCTTATGACATTCATGTGCATGACGCACACATGCACACACATGCACAGGCACATGAGTGTATACATACATACACATACACACACACAAATACATGCCACTTCACTGTCTCACTAACCCACTGCTAACTTGAGGGTATAGTTATTTATGATTTACTTTGAGTCCATTCAGCTAACTTGTTTACTTTTTGTATTGATTGTTACATCTCCGCCTTGCCATAATGTTGACACTTGCGCAGCGCTGGCAAAATCAGAGCAGATGAGTAGGCTGGACGTCAATTTTCTGGTGATTAACTTTCCTCTGTGCAATTTGAGTTGATGTAGACTTTTTTCACTGGTCAGAGAATTGCAAGTGTTAAAATTGTCACCATTGTTTAGTTTTTATCTCATGTACCCTTTTTCGGCAATTCAATAAATATATTATTATCATTAATAATAGCATCAGCATATGGAGACTTTGGAAATCAAAGACCTGCAGAGCTTGTGGCTGATCAGACCTTGAGGTCACATAAGCAGCTGAATCTGAAAATCATTATTTTCTCGTTTCCTGTATAAAGGATTATAGGCCCATAGGTCCTCTTAGAGTTTTTATCCCTCTGGTAGACCTCTGAAAGTTTACAAGTCTAAATAGCAACTCAGGTGCATTTTCCCAGAATGATTCCTGGTATTTCTGGGCCTTTGCTGTTTCTATGCTACCCTCTACTCCTTAGATCCAGCCTGGTCCAGCAGTGCTTAGCTCTGTTAGCCACTGGATCACTGCAGGTGTTTCTTGTAGTTCTCCAATCTCATGCCATTGGGCCACCTCTTCTCTTGGGCTTTTTCTTCTCACTTCTCCTTTGTCTTTTTTGTCTTCCCCTAATGCTGATTTTGTCTTCCCCTAATACATAGCCATCAGTGCTATGTAGCTACTGCAATTTTTGCCTTTGCTGCTGAACACCCAAGTCACCCTCTTCCAAATACTTTTTCAAGATATTTTAATAAAATGAAAAAAACAACTTTTCTTACAAGACAAATGCTGTGCCCGGCTCCAAAAATTAAAATTTTACCTGAAGTCTTTTTAAAAATATATATTTCTATAATGAAACATGAGTTTATATTAAGTATCCTTGTGAGGAAAAGATTTACAATTTGTTTTTCCTCAAAAAGCCAACCTCTCATTTCCCATCATCAGTTATTGAATAAATTACTCAGAAAGCCAAACAGGAAAATATTTCCCTTCTATCTTTCCATTTACTTGTGTCTTACCATATAATTCTATGTCAGGATAATATTAACATATGTTGTAAAGAGTACAGCTTAGAGACTGCCTTCTCAGAACGGAACCAGCAACCAATCAGAATTAATGCGGGCCACAGATGAGCTTTGAGATAGCTCCACTGATGAGTGATGATTTCATATAAGTCCTCTTCTTAGTCAACTTTTAAAGTTTTATATTATTCCACACATTTGTTAAAATCAAAATGACCTCAGATAACTTTTTTTAGTTGCCATTTCCCATGAGATGATTCTCTATTACATTCTTCTACCTGGTTGTGTGTGTGTTGTGTTTAACCTATATCACTCCAGCTATCTTCTTAACCATTCAAATATTTGAATTTTTAAGATTTATTTACTTCATCTTCAGATTGAGTGTCCTCTCTGTTTTTCCAATATGTGGTTTTTCTTGCTGTTTTCAAATTTTTCTTTGTACTTTTAAGATTTTATGAGTTATTATGCAGAATGTATACCATGAAATTTTATTAAATAATGAGGGGCTTATATAACCAAAATTATACAGCCAAATGGCAATTCCTTTTGGTCATTAATAGGGTTAATGTGATGGCCAGTGTTAATAGATCAGGTGAATTTGACAAGATGTCTTTCTTTCTCTTTAATGATATAAAGGCTATTTTACTTTAAGAGCATTATACTTTGTATTCAAAACATTGTGGGTGTTGTTTGTTTTCTCTTAGCATTCTTGTTGGAGAACTCATGGGCCAGATTTTTATTATCTTATTTTCTCTTGCAGATTGTCTTTTCAAAAATAAGTTATTTTAGGATATGTGTTGTATTCTTTTCTAAATTACTAATTCAAACATCATCTTCTACTGGCTGCTTTATTATTTATTTTGTGATAATTCATAGTGTATTTAAGTGACTGTTGTTCTTTCCAACTTCCCTCTAATTGTTTATATTTTCCTGCCTCAATTCTGGAATCAACAATTTTTTAAGGGCCCTCGTTCTATTTTGTAAGAAATGACATTTAGAAACTGATATTTGCAGACTGTGTGCTCATTGCTACTATGGTACTTTGGGTTCTAGGCAGATTCAGAAGACAGCTGGAAGGTATATACATCTATTAGTCTGTCTACCATCATCATCATCATCTCTTAAAACCATAAACCATGAACTCATACTGATCTCTCCAATCCCAATTCAACACCCCGAAGTTGATTCAGGACACTTCCTTTTTAATATTAGTAACTCCCTTCACCAGTAAAGAGAAACCTGGCTCCTATTATCCTCAATATATTCAATTCATTTGTTTTTACAAATTATACAGAAAATGTACTTTCAAAATTATTAACCCATACCATTAAGGAAATACATATTCTATCTAGAGTTCAGTACATGTTTACATTGTTCTCCACTTTTAGATTGAGTATATATACTTAAAATGAGTGATTTCAAAAATTATTTTCTCTTTTTTTTCCCCTCCCATTTCACTATGGTTACATTATCAATTTAAAATCTATTCAGGTCCATATGTTTTTGTTTGCATTTCATTCTGGATTATTTGGAGGGGGAAGACATTATTTATTTCCTCATCTTGTTGATTTTCTTATCTTCTTTAAAGTATGTGGACTGTCCCATGGTTCCCAACATAAAATCTATAAAAAAGGTACATGATAAAACTTGCCACTCTACCACCAATCACTCTTGTCATTCACATCATTCTTGTCATTCATTACCATTCACATCACTCTTGTCATTCATTAACCATACTATTTTCTGGTTTATTCATTTTATTTCTTTTTACATTAGATAAGTGGATACATGAATATGTTCTTATTTCCTCCTTTTATTTCTTACACAAAGTAGGCATATATAAACAGTTTTTTATTTTAAAAATATTTAGCAGTATAACCTGTATATTTTTATACCGTGTATTATTTAGCAGTATATTCCTTACCATTTCATAGAGTTCTTCCTCAGTCTTTTCCATAGCTTCACAGGACTCTATTGCATCTTTTGTAATTCAGTTCATCTCCCAGGTATGAGCTTTTAGGTCATTCCTATTTTGCAAATATAAATAAGCTATAATAAATTATCTAGTGCAAATGTACTTTTATAGTCAAGGTGAATCTTCAGAGTAAATCTCTAGACAAGATATTTCTGGATCAAAAGATATGTCAAATTCCCTTCCATAAATGGAACATGTTGTATTGTTACCAGTAACACATAAAAGGTTCCCTTTCCTCCATAGCTTTACTAGCAGAGCATATATTCAATTTTGTTGTTCTTTTATTTCCTTTTCGCTTTTTGTCAATCATGGTGGGAAAACTCTGGAACTCAGCATGATTTTATTTGTATTCATCTTATTCTGAGTGAAGGTGAATATAGTTTCATATGTTTAAGGGCAATGTTAATAACTTTTTCTTATAATTTCAAGATAATGTCATTTGTCCACTGTTTTTTCCTATAGGACATCTGTGCGTTTCCATTCAATTCTTAAATCCTCACAAACACACCCAGAAATAACACTGTATCACTTCTTTGGCATCTCTAAACCCAGTTAGGTTGACACATAAAATTAACCATCACACTTATGTCTTATATCACTTCAATTTTCTAAATTCTTGTAGTATTAGTACATATTAATACCCAATCTAATGACACTGGAAACTAAAAGTTTATTTATACACATTCAATACAAGCTAATAAACATACTTCAAATAGAAAATTGGTGAGAAACATATCAAAAAGTCTAAAGAATATAGAAGGAAATGTATCTGGGGAATTTACCCTACACTAGTAACAATCTAGAAATATATTTTATAGCACATCTATATAATTACACTTCACAGCTATTTCATTTCTGGCCAGTGTTCAGGTAATAAAAGATGTTTTGCTTTTTATGGGTCCAGAGACCCATTTTCAAAATGGAATCGACTCTTTCAAATGAAGAGTTCTTTTAAAATGAAGTAGCAGAAAAGTGTAAAAATTTGGAACACAGGAAACAAACTCATAAAGTCTTATTTTATTTAGAAAGCTCTGCACATTACTTTCAATGTTTCTTTCTTTCCTCTAAATAAAAGAAAATACTTTACAATACTCAATTTGAGGCAATATACTAAGTGGCCAAGTGTCACAGACAATACTCTACATCATAAACAAAAGTACACAGTAATTATCCTTGGAAGTTGGAAGTGAAAATGCCTCATAACAAAGCAAAATTCATTATCTGTTCCACAGTCTTGATAATGTGAATGTGTCTCAATTGTGTTTAAAGCATAAGTAAAGTACAGTTCTGCAGGGTTAACATCCTTAAGTTTGTCTAAATGATTTAGGAAATAAAACAGCTTGAGTTTAATTAAGCAATTTGTTTGAATTACACGATGTAATGTAACAGTTTTTTTTTTTTAATTTTTAGCTAATTGTTTTGATACGATAGAAAAACAAGTCTTAGTAAAAAACAAAAATACAATGAGTAAGATAAAAGCAAAAATAAAAAATGAAGAATAAATAAAGATGATATTATCAGATATATATGATGTATTATTCAGATATCATACATATGTAGTTTCCCTTTTCAATTATTTGAGGATGTACAATAGTTTAATCCTATTGATGCAATCCTAACTGCTACTAATATTATATAATATATTTTCCCTTTTTTATTATGTCATATAATTATTTATGTTTTCCAGTCTTCAAATCTAGTAAGTCCACTATTAAGGTTAAAAAAATAACTACAGATAATCATGTTAACTCAACATATGCAGGCAAGTACTTGAAAGTATCTCTACCAAGGCTTGGAAAATGAGTATTTCCTCACTTTCCTGACGGGAGAAAGTCCTTGTCAATAAGCTTCAAACAATGTGATGCTGTTTGAGAAAATTGGTCATTAATATATGCTATAGTTAGTATATTACATCTCATTCATATAGTGCCACTAAAATGATAGTGCAAGAACTGTAAAAATAACCATTGATGAAACATATTGTCATAGACTGTGCTTCAGATCATTGGCTTGATGGCATTTTGAAAAGACCTAAGTTATCTGGTGAGAAAAATTTCATTGAGGTCTCATTTTCTATAATAATTTGGTATGGAGTTACTGAGTTCATTTTTGCCCTCTGTCTTCAATCCCCTCCTTTTCTTTCTGTGTGTTCCATTCTTTAACAGAGTACTAGAGACCCCAAAAGATAGGTCACAGGGATTGCAGAGGGAAACTTTTGTCTGATGGTAGACTTTTGATTGAATTTAGAAATGAAATATTAATTAAAATGTTGAGAATTTTTCTCTTTACATTGACATTGAAATATTAAAAACAATTTATTCTGAAACTACTAGGAATCACATGACATTGTATTACAGGTGGTGCCTTTTATAAAATTATTAAATTTTGTTTTAGTTCTTGTATTATACAGTAAAGTACAAGAGATATCATGACTCAGTGAGATAGCTGGCTCCCTCTGTGAGGGGCTCATTAGATAAGTTAACATACCATGTAATCCATAGAATGGCTTTTACATGTATTCCTCTGTGAACCAATTAGACCTTCTTTTTTATAAAATGTGTGAATACAGAAGGTGATAACTCACAGTGAATTATTATGCATTGTATTCCATATTCTGTTGGCCTCAGGCAAACTAGCTGATTTCAAATTGTTTTTTTTTTTTTTTTAATTTCTCTCTACACTAATGCGAAAATAATGATACTTCATATGGGTATTGTTGAGGTTTAGTTAAAATTTATGTAGAGTTTTATATCCAAGCCTATACAATTATTCATGGTAGTCCTGATTGTTTCTATTACTGATATGTTATTCCAATAGGTAAAGATAATTGAGAGATCATAGTTCATATACGAAACTGTGTTGTTAGGGAAAACAATTTTGAACCTGAAATTAGAAGTCTGAATTTGAATCTTTGTGACCTTGGGCAAGCCATGAAATCCCCATAAGCATGTTTTGACAGTTACCTGCAACCTCGATTTTTCTTTTATAAAGCTGATAAAAGAATATAAACTTCACAGGTTTTCTGTAAATTAAAACTGTGGCAGTGTTTGTGAATTAAATATTTTGAGGAGCTATTAAGAGGCTGGAATAATGGGAGCTCTAAAAGTGAAGAATATGAAGGAGTCCAATCCAAGAGAGGATGGTATAATGAGTTGGCAGAGATGCATCTAAATGCTCTCAAGAGAATTTATTCTATAATCAATAATCTCATTCACAAGAAAATGATAAAGGTTGAGAGTGTAGGCTGCTGTCATGACCTACGGACACTGCCTAAATCCTTGCAACTCGAAGTGCAATCCTTGGACCAACATCCTCAGCAATAACTGGAGGCTCATTAGAAGTGCTGAATCTAAGGCCCCATCCCAGACATACTGAGTCAGAACCTGCATTCTAACTAGATGCCCAAGAGACTCATATATACAATAATGTTTTAGGAGGGCAAGACTTGACCACATGATGTAGCCTGGGAATATCTGCTCTAGACAAAGCCCTTTGAAATTAATAATAACCAAATATATGTAGGAGGATTGGGGCAATGCGACCTGGCAGTGTTTTAGAATTTTATTATCCCATCTTATGTCCTTAGATTATCCTATTAAATCTCCCTAAGCACAAGCCCGTCTATTGACCCCTATACCTAGTGACAAGTGCATCTGGATAATAATAACTTTTAGGATTTGGATTATTTGCCAAAACAGGGATCTTATATGAGACTTACAACTGGTCCTATTACCTTTTTAAAAAAAAAAATACTCTTCTGGCCGGGCGCGGTGGATCACGCCTGTAATCCCAGCACTTTGGGAGGCTGAGGCGGGCGGATCACGAGGTCAGGAGATCGAGACCATCCTGGCTAACACAGTGAAACCCCGGCTCTACTAAAAATACAAAAAATTAGCCGGGCGAGGTGGCGGGCGCCTGTAGTCCCAGCTACTCAGAGGCTGAGGCAGGAGAATGGTGTGAACCCGGGAGGGGGAGCTTACAGTGAGCTGAGATCGCGCCACTGCACTCCAGCCTGGGCGACAGAGAGAGACTCTATATCAAAAAAAAAAAAAAAAAAAAAAAAAAAAAAAAAAAAAAAAAC
>NC_045441.1:102323438-102429380 GCF_002776525.5 Piliocolobus tephrosceles
AAAAAAAAAAAAAAAAAAAAAAAAAAAAAAAAAAAAAAAAAAAAACTCTTCTACAAAAAGGATAGGCACCTCCTTCATTGCTTTACAGTTACCCAGAAAAGTCATTTAAAGAGCCCAGAGAGTGGCATTGGAGATCGCTAGTCAACTAGGGCATATTTTCAGAGCATGAGAGGCTTATAAAATACCTATTCCAAGACCCCAAACTCTCAAAGACTGATTCTCCAGGAATCTACATTTTAACAATGGACTACACGTTATCCTTTATAGATAAGTTACCCATGCCCAGCTTCATTCAAACCTGTAACTTTGTCTATAAATGAATAGATTGTTCAATGAACATCCTCTTTCAATCTTTATCAGAAATTGACCTCACTATACGGACTACTGTTTAGGGCAGTGTTTCTCACTGAGGTCCACTTATATCAGAAATACCTGGTGCATTTGCTAAATGTCAGCTTCCTACGCCATACCCAAGAAACCAGAATCCCTGGATGCATTTTGCATTATTTCTATTTCCCCAGGAATATCTAATACATAGCCAAGTTTGGAACTATTTCTCTAGGTTATTAGTTCTTGACTCTAGTTCATATAAGAATAACTTAAAGACATTTTCAAGGATATTCTTACTGGACCACAAACCCAATCCTTCTGATGTACTTGGCCTAAGCAGTGGGAATGGGCAGTCATCTGTATTAAATATTCTAACCTGTGTTCTGGCTAATATAGCCTGCAATTGGTAGTCAAAAAATTAGCTTCCTTTCATGAAAAATATTCACGTCAATATTGGTTCTCTGCTATCCCGGGTAACAGCACATTCTATACCTGAAACCCTTTTCTGATGTTTCCAACTCCCCCACCCCTTTGCAGGCCAAATAAATTCTAAAATAATTTAGTAATGGCAAACCAGTGAAGAAATGTCCATCTTCAAATTAGAAAAAAATAATTCCCAAGTAGAGTCATTCTTACAACCTTGCTTTTGGATTCATTATCCTTAGCCACTTTTCCTTGGCTTCATAGGACTGTTAATTGTATTTTATTTTGGAGGTATGGAACATATTCCAAGCAGAGGAAAATGCAGTCTTCAGCAAAAATGTCATAAGTCACTTCTTTTAATTCATAAAGGTCATGAATAATAGTAGGAAGATGTGAGATTCTTATTCTGTTTTCCTCCGTGTCATTTTGGCAATCATATAATGTAGCTTCTTTGTCAAAAGAAAACAAGTAGAATTTGTCATTATAATTAGACATTATAATTAGTAAATTTTGTTGGTTAACTCTTATATTAAAAATCTGTGTATAAATTACAAAGACTGTAAATAAAGCAAAGACCCTACTGGAGGTTAACACTAAAGGAAACTCTGTAGTTTATCTTTTTATAAGTTAAAAAGGAAATTGGCTCCTACTTTTTCAAAGACAAGCTTTAGTATATTGTGTTGGTTTATAAAGAAAGATGTTAATTTACTTAGCCCCAATAATTTTAAATAATGTATCAGCCAACAGGGATCTTAAAAATACTGTAGCATTCTACCTGACTTCAAACTATACTACAAGGCTACAGTAACCAAAACAGCATGGTACTGGTACCAAAACAGAGATATAGACCAATGGAACAGAACAGAGTCCTCAGACATAATACCACATATCTACAGCCGTCTGATCTTTGACAAACCTGAGAAAAACAAGAAATGGGGAAAGGATTCCCGATTTAATAAATGGTGCTGGGAAAATTGGCTAGCCATAAGTAGAAAGCTGAAACTGGATCCTTTCCTTACTCCTTATATGAAAATTAATTCAAGATGGATTAGAGACTTAAATGTTAGACCTAATACCATAAAAACCCTAGAAGGAAATCTAGATAATACCATTCAGGACATAGGCATGGGCAAGGACTTCATGTCTAAAACACCAAAAGCAATGGCAACAAAAGCCAAAATTGACAAATGGGGTCTAATTAAACTAAAGAGCTTCTGCACAGCAAAAGAAACTACCATCAGAGTGAACAGGCAACCTACAGAATGGGAGAACATTTTTGCAATCTATCATCTGATGAAGGGCTAATATACAGAACCTACAAAGAACTCAAACAAATTTACAAGAAAAAAACAACCCCATCAAAAAGTGGGCAAAGGATATGAAGAGACATTTCTCAAAAGAAGACATTCATACAGCCAACAGACACATGAAAAAATGCTCATCATCACTCGCCATCAGAGAAATGCAAATCAAAACCACAATGAGATACCATCTCACACCAGTTAGAATGGCAATCATTAAAAAGTCAGGAAACAACAGGTGCTGGAGAGGATGTGGAGAAATAGGAACACTTTTACACTGTTGGTGGGATTGTAAATAGTTCAACCATTGTGGAAAACAGTATGGCGATTCCTCAAGGATCTAGAACTAGAAGTACCATATGACCCAGCCATCCCATTACTGGGTATATACCCAAAGGATTATAAATCATGCTGCTATGAAGACACATGCACACGTATGTTTATTGTGGCACTATTCACAATAGCAAAGACTTGGAATCAACCCAAATGTCCATCAGTGACAGACTGGATTAAGAAAATGTGCCACATATACACCATGGAATACTATGCGGCCATAGAAAAGGATGAGTTTGTGTCCTTTGTAGGGACATGGATGCAGCTGGAAACCATCATTCCTGGCAAACTATCGCAAGAACAGAAAACCAAACACCGCATGTTCTCACTCATAGGTGGGAACTGAACAATGAGATCACTTGGACTCGGGAAGGGGAGCATCACACACCGGGGCCTATCATGGGGTGGGGGGAGGGGTGAGGGATTGCATTAGGAGTTATACCTGATGTAAATGACGAGTTGATGGGTGCTGATAAGTTGATGGGTGCAGCACATCAACATGGCACAAGTATACATATGTAACAAACCTGCACGTTATGCACATGTACCCTAGAACTTAAAGTATAATAAAAAAAAGAAAAATACTCTAGCATTCATTTACCTGTTTACTTGTGAGAAAACAAATTTCCTACCCTTTTTACCCTTTGTAGTTAGAGGCATATTCAAATTAGAATTCAAACGTCTTGAATTCTAGTCAGTATTCTTCCCACCCCAATACCTCACTTTTTCTTTGAAAGGATAAATGGAATGAAGTATAAGAATTTGAACGCCGAGATTCTTACTATGAAATTAGGTTTTTTAAAGGTATGATTGATTTTTAAGGTGCAAAAGATCACTAATGGATGAACATTTAAACATGTAAATTGGATGTAATAATACTTTTTACTGAAGACTTAAAAAGGCCTGTGCTTTCAATGTTAATAGTTTTCAAACATCTACTAATAGGTAGGCCAATTAATTTGGAATACTTAGCATCATCATTTGAATAATGTGGAAGTTAGATGTGCTTTTTTTTTTTTTTTTTGCCTTTTTCATTCTGAGAAATTATCTAAGTGATAGTTTGCATCTAGTAATTTTTTCTTGCCACACTTTTTTAGTGCAGTATGTAAACAGAACATATTTGAAGATAAGTTCAACTTATAAAATGAAGCCTATGGCCCATGCTGTACAGCAAGCTTAGTTAGAAGGCAAAGGGATAGGGGCTCGGCAAATTACCTAAGCTTTTTTGTCCTCATTTCCGAATTCATAAAATGGGGCTTATAATAGCTACTCCATTATGTGTGTTGTTGGGTTTTTATTGGCTACTTCCTAAAAGCCCCAAAAGAGGATGAAGCACACAAGAGGTTAGGTTTTCGGGACATGTTCGATTTCCCCTATCATCTCCTCCCATTCCTTTTTAAAGAGATAATTTGGGTAATGTTTCAATATTTACATTTTTAAAATCCCTTTCAAATTGTCAAGGGCAATTTTGTGGGTAATTGCTTGTGAAATGTTTTCTGAAGCAAAAAAAAGAAAGCATCTTGACTAGTCTGGGCAGGGAAGAATTAAATGGTCATAAATGTAAAATAATTTTACTACAGGATGAGGCAGTTATATTTTATTCCATAAACAATGTTATCAATAATAATCATTTAATCCTGACCTTCTATATTTAAATAAATAAAACTTTATTTGAAATAAATAAAAAACTAGGAAGCGTTAAGTGCTGTCTCATGGACATTGTGATATATTGGACAAGAGAACTGAGAATCTGATTCAGAATACTGGGTGTGAAAGGTGGGATAATATTATTGATGTATGTGGACCAAATGTTGTCATCAAAGCAGATTAAAACTCAAAAAGGTGGGGATGTATTCAGAAACACAGTTAGTCTAAAGCCAATTTATTACACTGTAAAAAATAAAAATAATTGCCTCATTGATCTTAGCGGATTATTGGTCTACCTTTGCAACAGTTGCAGGTTTAACACTTTTTTGTTTTGTTACTTGTGAGGAACACATTTAGCTAATGAGTAAACCTAGCAGCCTGCCCAGCAAAATGAAATGCCACATAACATTTTTTGCTCTATATGCATTATTTCATATGCAATAGGGGTTGTAATTTTACAATAAAACAAAAATAATATTTTCTATTTTAAAAGGCACACCCAAAAGAAATATAACTGGCATTGATTCTGAGAGTAAAATAAAACTAAGTACTCTAAAAAATTTAGCCAGTAAAAAATTTAACTCTAAAAAATCCATGTCTAATGGCAAGTGTTCACTAATTTTGAGATTTGCAACCACAGTCCTTGTTTATAATTTTAGAGAAAGTATGAGGGAGGTCAAAAGTATAATTTTAGAGAAAGTATGAGGGAGGTTGTTACAGTGGCCAAAGTACCCTTCCCTTCTCCTTTGAGAACATCAGAAAAGGGAGACATAACAGGGCAGTAACTCAAGCCTGTGGGTTGGAGAAGACATTGTGACTGACACTGTACAAATTCGGCTAAAGTAACAGAGCTTTGTATGTTTGTAGGAACATAGTTCCTAGACAACATATGAGCAATTAGTTCTTAGATAGTTTTGGTTACATTACAAGTCAAATGTAGTCCCTTTATTTTGCTTTGAAATGAAGTTTTAAGTGCTCTGTCTTGGGAAACTAGACATATGCTAACTTTACAAATAACAAGCCTCTTTTTTATGTTGCTTGACATTTGATTGAACTGAATTAGATAGAACTATTTTTTTAATTAATTTAATCCAGGTGAACTTACCCTGAGATTAACTGCGATCTGGATGAGGGAAAAATGAGAAGAGAAAATGCATTTTTTGAATCCACATTCATGCAAATTCCTATTTGACGATAGCCACATAGATGATCAGTTGTCTTCCGGAATTATATCTGGAAGATCTTGTTCAATAAAAGTAGCTACCAGAAAGCTTCCCTTCTGTGTTATGAGTTGGAAACATTTTTCCTTATGTTATGATAAGCAAGAATGGCCAAGAATAAAAGATACCTCCTAACTCTCAGCGTGTGTTCCTTTATGTATGTGTGTGTGTAGCACACACAGACACAGGCACACACACAGATTTTGAAGAAAAAATGGAATGATCTCCTGGCTATTGACCCTATCATAAATTTTAGTTACGGCTGATGGTAATGATCAATGAAACATTTCAAAATGCTGAGGTTCTTTTAAGATGAAAGGTATTTATTTCATTTTATTTTTAACTTGTGTATTATTCATGGAGTACAAGTGCAATTTCGCTACATTGATATATTGCATTTTGATGAAGCCAGGGCCTTCAGTATATTCATCACTGGAACAACATATATTGTACCCACCAAGCAACCTCTCATTATGCACCCTCCCAACCCCCAACTTCTCCAAGTCCCCATTGTCTATGAATCTGTACTCTGCTTCCATGTGTACTTATTATTTAGCTCCCACTTATTAGTGAGAACATGTATTTGTCTTTCTGTGTCTGAGTTGTTTCACTTAAGATAATGGCTCCCAGTTCCATCCATGTTGCTGCAAAATACATGATTTTTTTTATTTTTATGGTTGAATAGTATTCCATTGTGTATAGATAGCATATTTTCCTTATCCAATTCTCCTTTAATGGATGCTTAAGTCAATTCCATGTTTTTGAGATTGTGAACAGTGCTATGATACACACAAAGGGAGGTAACTATTTGATATAAAGATTTCTTTTCCATTGGGTAGATACCCAGTAGTGGGATTGCCAGATCATATAGTAGCTCTATTTTTAATTATTTGAGAAATCTCCATACTCCAGAGAGTTTACATTCCCACCAACAGTGTATAAGTTCCCTTTCCTCTGTATCCTCTCTAACATCTGTTATTTTTGGTCTTCTTAATAATAGCCATGCAGAGGAGTTTTTATGTTACAAATGTACCCTAGTTTGGCTAGTTATAAAATTTCATGGTATAAATTTGAATATATATACTAAATATATATATAATATATATACTAAATATATATAATATATATACTAAATATATAATATATATACCAGGAATGGCAATGGAAAAGGGTGGGTTTTCAGATAAGAAACGTTTTTCAGAATAAACCAAAAGTTATTTAGGAATTTTGGTTTCTGATTAAATAATAAAATCCAAATCTACACCTGGTTTCAAAAACAGGTGATAACTAATTTATCATTACTAGCATCATCAAAAATCTTGACTAATTGTGTAGAAAAGAAAGAACAAAGGTAGGAAAATTAAATTCTTCCTTGGACTCTGCTGTAAACATTATCCACATTATTTTATTTTATGTTCCTTAAGTTCCCTATGTATAAAATTGACCTGCTACAAGCCTTAAAAATTAATGAAATTATTATTTGGGAGTAAGTAAATCCAAATGATTATAAGATTTTTGGGGAAAAATCCCATTGAAAAATATGTTGGTGTTTTGTTTTGTTTTATTTTACTGTAACAACCAATAGTATGGTGGCTAACCTTCTTTTACAAAAAATAATCTATATTATCTCCAGGATTTATTTTATGTTATTTCCAAGAGATTTTACGAAACTTGGAAAATATAGAAAAAAAAATTTGCTGTTGTTTCCTTTAGAATTAATATTTAATTATGTGACAGTAGAAGAATGTACTTGATTATTTCACTGTCATTAGAATTTCAGGTAATTTTCACATTATTTTTATTGCATTCAGTGTTTCCATTTTTTTTTTTTTAATTTTTGTCCATGCTTTTCTGCACTGGAATAGAATTTTAAACATGAGATGACCAGGTTACTCTTTTTAACCATAAGATACTAGGTTAAAAAATGGAAATTTTTGACAATTTTAATAAATATCAATGGTTGTTTTAACAAAACATACTTAGGGTTTATTCATAATGCTTCTATGTCTTGCAGTTCTAGGGAACAGCTGTCTTCATGAAAAGGTTTTCTGAAAATTACACAGGATGACCTTGTTTTATCCACTATTTTACATCCATTCCTAATAAATTAACAGAACAAATTATCAATGGTAGCAATTTCAGATGCCATCTCCTGTAAGATCACTACAGAAATTAGGAAAATATAAATAAAATAAAGATAAATAAGGAAGATCCATAAACAATATTTTTGATACTTTGCTGTAATTCCTTTAATTCCTGTTATAATTTGTACAGTTAATAATTCCCATTTTTGGACAAAATTATTGTTTCCAATTTTCAGATGTTCATTACAGCAAATTTCCTTTTAATTTTTTTTAATTTTGAAGGAAACCCTAAATACACCTTAAACCTCTGCCTCCTTGAATAGAAAATAAAAATACTGTTTTATCTTTTATTGCTAAGTCTGTATCATCACTGAACACCTGCAGCAATATCCTCAATCGTTATTAAGATGTATACATTGGCTTACCTTTCACACAAGGGGGCAATCTGTGTCTAAGGATGTTTGTGTATATGTGTTTGAGGTTAAACACTGAAATATCATCTGCATCCTCGCACAGATTTCTCCTAAAAATATCATTTTGTTCATGCCAACCTGCATAAAAATATTCATGTCTAGTCATTTACCTAGTAGGAATCTGGGAGTAATTATCCATAAATTTACGTTCCCAATATTTAAAATCTTTATATGCACAGAAAAAAAAAAGTAGTTTCCTATCTAGTACTGTTTTACTAAATAAGTGCATGATTGGTAGTGGTTTCTGTCTATGAGCAAATGTATCAGTCACATCTTTGGATAATGCAGGTCATTATTCTCCTTGGTGCCAAACTTAATCAGAACATCTGAGCTTGGCTTTTCACAGATGACATATTACATTAGCTACTGGACATTAACAAGAAAAACAATGCAACTGTAGACTGAAATGTCTGTGATAAGTTGATTTTCAAATGTATTATGTCAATCCAGGCAAGCAGATGTTATAGCTCTGTGGCTGTTTTATATGAGCTGCTGGAGGAAATACAGAGAATGCCTTTGAAATCAATAAAGCATATGATAGTAATGATAAGGAGCAAATATCCACTCTAATTTTTAGATGATATCCTCTTTGGCAATGGTTGTTTTGGGATATCTTTGAGAGATTTTCTTTTACGTTCAATCCAACTGTGAATCATTCTCATCCAACAAGGAGCTGGATATGATTTTATTCTTTGAAAAACTCCAGGGGCATGACATAAAAGTCTAGGCATTTCACAAATAATTACACACATTTGATAAAACCAATTCACACTTAGTTTAGTGTTAAGAAGAAAAGTATTGCTCTGGGCACATCTAATGACCTTCCCACTGTAGACATGGAAGACTTCTCTGTGCGGAGGAGGATGTAATTGGGTAAAAGGATTCAGACTCTTGAACCACCTGAATCTGACCCTGTTTTATGGATTTTAAGCCCTGTAGCTGTTTCTTCACAAAGTGTCAGGCTTTCTCAGTTAGGTGGGTAATGTTGTGAAATCATTGCATAGCTATCCTGGAGGTTTTGTTTATTTTTCCTTCTTGTTTGTGAATACTTTTACCCTGTGACTTTTCAAAAGCCCTTTAGGACATTGATTTTATAGAAATAATAATGCCTTATCTACTTTATTTGCTATCTATTAGTCAAGCAGTTGCCATATGATTGGCCAGCATAATTGATTAGAAAAAAAGAAATTAAAAACAATTTTTCAGATTTCTTATATTATCATCTTGAAATGCTACTTACAATAGAATGTCAACTTAGGCAGAAAGAAACATGAAATTAGAAAATTGCAGTTTGGCAACCACCATAATAATAGCTGTTTAAATAAGAATTATCAATAGTTACTAAATGTAGAAGATGAACAGCTGATTAGAAATAAGATGTTTACTATACCTCCTGACAAGGTACTTATTAATTGCAAACACCAAAACAGCAATTCTGCAATGTAGAAACCTGGCAAATACTACCTTAACTAGGTGATTAAAGTTAACTTCACAAGTAATATGACAAATATATATCACATGCCTCCTCATGAATGCTTAACCAAAAGTACAACGTATCTTCTTGGTGTCTCTGAAAAAAAATGTATAACTTGAATTAAATTACAAGATGACATCAGAAAAATGTGAATTTATTTTATAAAATGTAAGGCCTGTACTCTTCAAAAATGTCAAGGACATGAAAGGAAAAGAAAGGCTAATTAATTCTTCTGGATTAAAGAAGATTAATGAGAATGCCAACTAAATGCAATATGTCATCCTGGCTTTGATCCTGGACAAAAAATTTGTTTCTTTTTCACAAGGAACATTAGTTGGGCAATGAAATTTTAACGATGAATGTAAATTACAAAATAATGCTTTTTAATGTTGATTTCCTAAATTGAATCATTGTATTTTGCTTATTTATGAGACTGTCTGATTTTAAGGAATTATAAACTAAACTACTTAGGGGTGAAAGAATATCCTGTTTACAATTTACTTTCAGTGATTCAGAAAATATATATGTAGTGCAGACCGAGAAATAGGAAGAATGACAATGCAAATAGAGGAAATGTCAACATTTGGGGAATCTAGTTAAAGTATTTGAGAAATCTGGCTATAACTTTTTGAAAAATCTAAAATGATTTTGAATTTAAGAAACAAATCTATCATCCAATTTCAGCTCTGATTTGGAAAAAGAAAAACATAGAACTGGCCACTCCTGTCCTTATAACTAGTAAGTGAAAAAATCAACAATCTTTCTTGAACTCACATGAGACCTGAGGCTATAGATAGAATGAGTTGACACACTTAAATATGGAGAAATAGGAGAATTGAAACAAATATAGCCAAGATCTGCTAACCTGGAACAGAAGGTTCTGGAGCCATAAACTAGTTAATATCTAAATGAGAATTTTGACAAACTATTGGAGGCTAAGTGTGGATTAGCATGAGAGTGAGGAACTACTTAAGAGGGCCCCCACACTTTCATGGCTTTATCCCCAGCAACCCCATCAGGAGTTATCACCATGAATAATGAAGAAAGAATCTTGGCAATGGAAGAGAAAAAGTAATCATTGTGAAATATCCCTAGGGTAGTCTCCATAACATAGGAGGAAAAAAAGCATGACGACAGATTTATTCTACCTGGGGAAAAGATATTTCTCAGACTCCAGCATTCTCTAGCCTTATTGTCTCAAGCATCAAAAAAGAAACAACAACAACAAAACACAAGCTGTACCACTAAAAGAACTATTGTGAAGATCAAAGATGGGGGACACAAAACTATTAAAAGATTGAATTTTTTTTTTCACCTTTCAATTAGCTTTATTAATGTAACAGAACAACCAGTATCCCCAGTCTTTCACGCACATTTTTTTTCCTATTTCTTTCTTTTTTTTTTTTTATTATACTTTAAGTTCTAGGGTACATGTGCATAACGTGCAGGTTTGTTACATATGTATACATGTGCCATGTTGGTGTGCTGCACCCATCAACTCGTCAGCACCCATCAATTCACCATTTATATCAGGTATAACTCCCCAATGCAATCCCTCCCCCCTCCCCCCCTCCCCATGATAGGCCCCAGTGTGTGATGTTCCCCTTCCCCAGTCCAAGTGAGCTCATTGTTCAGTTCCCACCTATGAGTGAGAACATGCGGTGTTTGGTTTTCTCTTCTTGTGAGAGTTTGCTAAGAATGATGGTTTCCAGCTGCATCCATGTCCCTACAAAGGACGCAAACTCATCCTTTTTTATGGCTGCATAGTATTCCATGGTGTATATGTGCCACATATTCTTAATCCAGTCTGTCACTGATGGACATTTGGGTTGATTCCAAGTCTTTGCTATTGTGAATAGTGCCGCAATAAATATACGTGTGCATGTGTCTTTGTAGTAGCATAATTTATAATCCTTTGGGTATATACCCAGTAGTGGGATGGCTGGGTCATATGGTACATCTAGTTCTAGATCCTTGAGGAATCGCCATACTGTTTTCCATAATGGTTGAACTAGTTTACAATCCCACCAACAGTGTAAAAGTGTTCCTATTTCTCCACATCCTCTCCAACACCTGTTGTTTCCTGATTTTTTAATGATTGCCATTCTAACGGGTGAGAAATGGTATCTCATTGTGGTTTTGATTTGCATTTCTCTGATGGCGAGTGATGATGAGCATTTTTTCATGTGTCTGTTGGCTGTATGAATGTCTTCTTTTGAGAAATATCTGTTCATATCCTTTCCCCACTTTTTGATGGGGTTGTTTGTTTTTTTCTTGTATATTTGTTTGTTTGAGTTCTTTGTAGATTCTGGAAATTAGCCCTTTGTCAGATGAGTAGATTGAAAAAATGTTCTCCCATTCTGTAGGTTGCCTGTTCACTCTGATGGTAGTTTCTTTTCCTGTGCAGAAGCTCTTTAGTTTAATTAGATCCCATTTGTCAATTTTGGCTTTTGTTGCCGTTGCTTTTGGTGTTTTAGACATGAAGTCCTTGCCCATGCCTATGTCCTGAATGGTACTACCTAGATTTTCTTCTAGGGTTTTTATGGTATTAGGTCTAACATTTAACTCTCTAATCTATCTTGAATTAATCTTCGTATAAGGAGTAAGGAAAGGATCCAATTTCAGCTTTCTACTTATGGCTAGCCAATTTTCCCAGCACCATTTATTAAATAGGGAATCCTTTCCCCATTTTTTGTTTTTGTCAGGTTTGTCAAAGATCAGATGGTTGTAGATGTGAGGCATTATTTCTGAAGGCTCCGTTCTGTTCCATTGGTCTATATCTCCGTTTTGGTACCAGTACCATGCGGTTTTGGTTACTGTAGCCTTGTAGTATAGTTTGAAGCCAGGTAGCGTGACGCCTCCGGCTTTGTCCTTTTGACTTAGGATTGTCTTGGCAATGTGGGCTGTTTTTTGGTTCCATATGAACTTTAAAGCAGTTTTTTCCAATTTGGTGAAGAAACTCATTGGTAGCTTGATGGGGATGGCATTGAATCTATAAATAACCTTGGGCAGTATAGCCATTTTCACGATATTGATTCTTCCTATCCATGAGCATGGTATGTTCTTCCATTTGTTTGTGTCCTCTTTTATTTCACTGAGCAGTGGTTTGTAGTTCTCCTTGAAGAGGTCCTTTACATCCCTTGTAAGTTGGATTCCTAGGTATTTTATTCTCTTTGAAGCAATTGTGAATGGAAGTTCATTCCTGATTTGGCTCTCTGCTTGTCTGTTACTGGTGTATAAGAATGCTTGTGATTTTTGCACATTGATTTTGTATCCTGAGACTTTGCTGAAGTTGCTTATCAGCTTGAGGAGATTTTGGGCTGAGACAATGGCGTTTTCTAAATATACAATCATGTCTTCTGCAAACAGGGACAATTTGACTTCCTCTTTTCCTAACTGGATACCCTTTATTTCTTTCTCTTGCCTGATTGCCCTAGCCAGAACTTCCAACACTATGTTGAATAGGAGTGGTGAGAGAGGGCATCCCTGTCCAGGAGTTGGTTTTTTGAAAAAAATCAACAAAATTGACAGACCGCTAGCAAGACTAATAAAGAAGAAAAGAGAGAAGTATCAAATAGATGCAATAAAAAATGATAAAGGGGATATCACCACTGACCCCACAGAAATACAAACTACCATCAGAGAATACTATAAACACCTCTACGCAAATCAACTAGAAAATCTAGAAGAAATGGATAATTTCCTGGACACTTACACTCTCCCAAGACTAAACCAGGAAGAAATTGAATCCCTGAATAGACCAATAGCAGGCTCTGAAATTGAGGCAATAATTAATAGCCTACCAACCAAAAAAAGTCCAGGACCAGATGGATTCACAGCTGAATTCTACCAGAGGTACAAAGAGGAGCTGGTACCATTCCTTCTGAAACTATTCCAATCAATTGAAAAAGAGGGAATCCTCCCTAACTCATTTTATGAGGCCAACATCATCCTGATACCAAAGCCTGGCAGAGACACAACAAAAAAAGAAAATTTTAGACCAATATCCCTGATGAACTTCGATGCAAAAATCCTCAATAAAATACTGGCAAACCGGATTCAGCAGCACATCAAAAAGCTTATCCACCATGATCAAGTGGGCTTCATCCCTGGGATGCAAGGCTGGTTCAACATTCACAAATCAATCAACATAATCCAGCATATAAACAGAACCAAAGACAAGAACCACATGATTATCTCAATACATGCAGGAAAGGCTTTTGACAAAATTCAACAGCCCTTCATGCTAAAAACTCTCAATAAATTCGGTATTGATGGAACGTACCTCAAAATAATAAGAGCTATTTATGACAAACCCACAGCCAATCATACCAATCAGTATGCCCATCATACTGAATGGGCAAAAACTGGAAAAAATTCCCTTCCTTATTCTTTATTTATCTAAAGGATAACTGAAATATTAATAATAATGTTACTAATATGTTGGTGTTTAAGTGGTAAGCACTGCATGCATTAAGCACCAGTACAATATGAGCATTATTAACAGGAATGTCATAATAGGAGGAAGAAATTGAGAAAACTCCTTCCTAAGGTCCTGTACTACATGTGAAGCAGTATAATATATAATCTGAAGCTAGACAGATTAGTTAAAATTGTATTTTGAAAGCTCCAAGGCAAGTACTAAAACAAAATTTTTAAAAAAATATTTAAATCCTATAGGATATTACATTGAATTATATAAAATACTAAATTAGAACCAGAGAAGAGAGAAAAAAATTAAAAATGCAACAAATAGAAAATATGTTAGGTATTAATTCAACTATATTAATAAGCACTTCAAATGTGACTGGTCTAAATTGAAAGAAGTAGGTTGTCAGAGTAGATATAGAAACAGACCCACTATTTCTTATTTATCAGAAGTCAACTTTAAATAAAAAGACTCAGATAGTTTAAAAGTAACAAGGATGCCCCCTTTACCCACTTCTATTCAACATAGTACTGGCAATCTATATTAGTCTGTTCTCATGATGCTAAGAAAGACATACTTGATACTGGGTAATTTATAAAGGAAGGAGGTTTAATGGACTCACAATTCCACATGGCTGGGGAGGCCTCACAGTCATGGCAGAAAGCAAATGAGGAGAAAAGTCCTGTCTTACATGGTGGCAGGCAAGAGAGTTTGTGTAGGGGAACTCCCCTTTATAAAAACCATCAGATTCTGTGAGACTTATTTGCTATCAGGAGAAGAGCATGGGAAAGACCTGCCCCCATGATTCCATTACCTACCACCAGGTCCCTCCCATGACATGTGGAAATTATGGAAGCTATAATTCAAGATGAGATTTGGGTAGGGACACAGCCAAACCATGTCATGGTCTTAGCCAGAACAATTAGACAAGAGAAAAAGAAATAAATGGCATCCAAATTGGAAAAGAGGAACTCAAATTATCACTGTTCACTGATGATATGATCATATAGCTAGAAAACCCAAAAAGGTCCTAGACATGATAAATGAATCCAGTAAAGTCTCAGGATACAAAGTCAATGGACACAAATCAGTAGCACTACTATACACTACCAACAACCAAGTTGAGATTGAAATCAAGAACTCAATCTCTTTTAGAATAGCTACCATCTCACACCAGTTAGAATGGCGATCATTAAAAAGTCAGGAAACAACAGGTGCTGGAGAGGATGTAGAGAAATAGGAATGCTTTTACACTGTTGGTGGGACTGTAAACTAGTTCAACCACTGTGGAAGACAGTGTGGTGATTCCTCAAGGATCTACAACTAGAAATACCATTTGACCCAGCCATCCCATTACTGGGCATATACCCAAAGGATTATAAATCATGCTGCTATGAAGACACATGCACATATATGTTTATTGTGGCACTATTCACAATAGCAAAGACTTGGAACCAACCCAAATGTCCATCAATGATATACTGGATTAAGAAAATGTGGCACATATACACCATGGAATTCTATGCAGCCATAAAAAGGGTGAGTTCATGTCCTTTGTAGGGACATGGATGAAGCTGGAAACCATCATTCTCAGCAAACTATCACAAGGGCAGAAAACCAAACACCACATGTTCTCACTTATAGGTGGGAATTGAACAATGAGAACACTTGGACACAGGGTGGGGAACACCACACACCAGGGCCTGTTGTGGGGTAGGGGGATGGGGGAGGGATAGCATTAGGAGATATACCTAATGTAAATGACGAGTTAACAGGTACAGCACACCTACATGTCACATGTAAACATATATAACAAACCTGCACATTGTGCACATGTACCCTAGAACTTAAAGTATAATAATAAAAAGAAAAGAAAAGAAAAAAACCACCTTAGGAATACACTTAACCAAGGAGGTGAAAGATCTCTACAAGGAAAACTGCAAAACACTGCTGAAGGAAATCATAGATGACACAAACAAATGGAAACACATCTCATGCTCATGGATGGGTAGAATCAATGTTGTGAAAATGACCATACTGCCCAAAGCAATCTACAGATTCAATGCAATTCGCATCAAAACACCATCATCATTTTTCACAGAACTAGAAAAAACATTATAAAATTCCTGTGGAACAAAAAAAGTATTGAATAGCCAAAGCAATACTAAGCAAAAAGAACAAATCTGGAGACATCACATCACCAAATTCGTATTAAACTACAAGGCTACTGTTACCAAAACAGCTTGTATAAATGTAGGCACACTGATCCGTGGAAGAGAATAGAGATCCCAGAAATAAAGCCAAATACTTACAGCCAACTGATCCCCAATAAAGCATACAAAAACATAAACTTGGGAAAGGCTATATTCAATTAATGGTGCTGGAAAAACTAGTAAGCCACATGTTGAAGAATGCAACTGAATCCTCATCTCTTACCTTAAACAAAAATCTACTCCAGATGGATCAAAGACTTAAATCTTAACACCTGAAACCCATAAAAATTCTACAAGATAACATCTCAAAACTCTTCTGAACATTGGTTTAGGCAAATAATTCATGACTAAGAACCCTAAGGCAAATGCCACAAAAGGAAAAATAAATAAATGGGACCATTTATTAAATAAATGGTTAACTCTGCGTGCCAACTTGATTGGATTGAAGGACGCAAAGCATTATTCCCAGGTGGGTCTGTAAGGGTGTTGCCAAAGGAGATTAACACTTGAGTCTGGACTGGAAGAGGCAGACCCATCCTCAATCTGGGTTATCACCATCTAATCAGTTGCCAGCATGGCTAAAATAAAGCAGGTAGGAGAAGATGGAAGAGCAGATTTGCTAAGTCTTCTGGCCTTCATCTTTATTCCGTGAAGCATGCTTCCTGCCCTCAAACATCAGACTCCAAGTTCTTAAGTTTTTGGACTCCTGAACTTAAACCAGTGGTTTGCCATGGACTCTCAGGCCTTTGACCTCAGACTGATGGCTGTGTTATCAGCTTTCTTACATTTGAGGTTTTGGGGCTTGGACTGGTCCACCACTGGCTTCCTTGCTCCTCAATTTGCAGATGGCCTATCGAGGGACTTCACCTTGTGATCATGTGAGTCAGTCCTCCTTTTTAACTTCCTTTCATATATCAATATATCCCATTAATTCTGTCCCTCTAGAGAACTCAGACTAATACAGGGACCTAATTAAACGGAAAAACTTCTGCACAGCAAAAGAAATAATCAGCAGAGTGAACAGACAACCCACAGAGTTGGAGAAAATATTCTCAAACTATGCATCTGACAAAGAGCTAATATCCAGAGTCTAAAAGTAACTCAAACAAATCATCAAGAAAAAAACAAATATTCTCATCAAAAAATGGGCAAAGGACATGAATACAAAATTCTCAAAAAAGATGTACAAACAAGCAGTGCCTCCATAGCACAGCAGGCAGCACATCAGTCTCATAATCAGAAGATACACAGTCAACAAACATATGAAAAAATGCTCACCATAACTAATTATCATGAAATGCATACTAAAACCGCAATGAGATACCATGTGAGAATGGCCATAATTAAAAAGTTAAAAAATAATACACGTTGGTGTGGATGTGGTGAAAAGGAAAAACTTTTACCCTGCTGGTGGGAATATAAACTAGTACAACCACTGTGGAAAACAGTATGAAGATTCCTTAAAGATCTAAAAGTGAACTACCATTTGATCCAGCAGTCCCACTGTGGGGCATCTACCCAAAGGAAAAAAAGTCATTATATGAAAAAGACACATGCACATGCATGTTTATAGTAGCACAGTTCACAACTGCAAAACTATGGAACAAACTTAAATGCCCATCAACAAAAAAGTGGATAAAGAAAATGTGCTATATATATACACCATGGAATACTTCTCAGCCATAAAATGGAACAAAATAATGGCCTTTGTAGCAACTTGTATGGAGCTGGAGGCCGTTATTCTAAGTGAAGTGGAATGGAAATATCACAGATTCTCACTTATAAATGGGAGCTAAGCTATGAGAATGCAAAGGCATAAGAATGATAATAATAAATTTTAGGGACTTGGGGGGAAGGCTGGGAAGGGGTGAAGGATAAAAGACTACACAGTGGGTACAGTGTACACTGCCTGGGTGACGAGTACACCAAAATCTCAGAAACCACTCCTAAAGAATTTATCCAAGTAACCAAAAACCACCTGTACCTCCACACTATTGAAGTAAAAAAAAGTAAAGTGACAGAGAAAAATATACCACACTAATGCTAATCACAAAAAAGCTGGAGTAGTTATATTAATGTCAGATGCTTAATGGCAAGTAATTGGGCACCATCCCACTATGATCTGTAACAAGAATCAAGAAAATTAAACAAAAATTAAACAAAAGGTATATATATGTGTATGTGTATGTGTGTGTGTGTGTGTATATATATATATAATCATATTTGTGGGCATAGATGTGGAGAAAAGGGAATACTTTTACACTGCTTGTGGGAATGTAAACTAGTACAACCACTCTGGAAAAGAGTATTCTCACATGACATTGTTGACTCTATAGCAAATACCCAAGAATTGACAACAAATCTCCTGAACTAGACAAATATAGCACTGTTGCAGGATCCAAAATTAATATGTAAAAGTTAATTGCTTTCCTTTAAACCAGCAATGAACAATTGAAATTTGAAATTAAAAACATAGTACCATGTACAGTTACACCAAAAAATAAAATACACGTGAATCTAATTAAGTAGGTACTGGATCTATATGCAGAAATCTACAGTCCTCTGATGAATTGACCGAAGAAGATTTAAATAAATGGAGACAAATTTTGTATTTATGAATCTGAAGACTAATTACTTAAGATTTCAATTATTTTCATCTTGATTTATAGATCAGCATACTGTCAATCAAAATAGCAAGTTATTTGTAGATATTGACAAACTGTAAAGTTTCTACAGAAAGTTTACATAATATTGAAGATAAAAACAGTAAACATAATATTGAAGATAAAAAAACAAAGTTGCTATACTCACATTACCCAATTTCAGGACTTAATATAAAGCTACAGTAATTAAGACTGAGATTTTGTTGGAAGAATAAACCTATATAGATCATAGGTATAGAATAGATAGTCTAGGAATAGACTAATACAAATACAAGCAACTGATTAATAAAAAAAAAAAAAAAAAAAACCTCACAGGAAATAACTGAAAGATATCTAAATGGACAAAGTCAGAACAATTTGAGCAACAAAATAAAGTATAATTTGATTGAAATCTGGAGTATAAAATACATATCTATGAGTTCCTACTGATATAAGGATTGACTCAATATACAAATGGGTAAAAATAGACCTATTTTCTGTGTAGAATAAGTTTAAATAATTTCTGTAACTACTCCATGCTCAAGGAGGTGGAAAATTAGTTCTCTTGTTGAAGTAGGCATTGCATTTCCTTCCAAAAGAAAATGGAGGGAAACAGTAGTTTTACAGTGAATAAATAGGAGAAATACTACTTTAGTCAGGTGATTAGGGTTATCAGCAATAATAAGTCATTGTTATTTTGATAATATGTACATTTGATATGATGTGGTGAAAAGTGACACTCACCTCTCAAAAGCCCATAACTCCAGGTCTAATTATGAACAAAACACCAGATAAATTTCAATTAGTGACATTCTATAAAGTACCTCAATATTTTCTGGGTCATCTAAACAAGGAAAGCCTGAGAAACTATCACAGTCAAGAGAAACCTAAGAAGATATGCCTACTCAGTGTAATGCAGTCCCTGTATGGTATCATGAAAGAGAGAAAGAACATTAGGTAAAAACTTAAGAAATGAGAATAAAGTACACACTTTAGTTAATAATAATAGATCAATATTGGTTCATTAACTAACAAATCTACTACACAGTGTAGCATACAAATGTAAGACATCGTAGGAAACTGGGTGTGCAATAAATGGGAACTCTTATTATGTTTACAATGTTTGCATAAATCTAAAACTGTTTTAAAATAAAGTTTTTAAAAGAAATAATTTAAAAATCAATAAAACGTGAGAACACAATAAAGTCATTTGTTACCAGAGAGAGATTATTTGGGAAAAGAGTGGGTTGAAGGGTGAGAAAATAAATGTAACCTTTTCAAGTGTTTATGAGGACAGCTACTTGGAAATATTTTGCAGTAAGCTGAATATTCAGGTTTGGTCTTAGCAGATAGGTCTTAATTGGAAGTTTAATTCTGGGACACAAACACCAAGGCCGAATTCAGTCAATAAAGTAGATCAGAATACTCGGGACGACTGTCAGAAATGTTAAAAGGCAAAATTCTGGGGGAATTATAACTTTAAAAAGTAGAATGTGAAAGTAGGTGGGGAGCCAGAAGAAAGTGGTGTCCTATAAGAGAAGAGAGATGCATTTTCATAAGTGGAGAGAGTAAAAAAGACACACAAAAATTACAGCAATGCATTTACCAAGGGTCAGAATTTTTAACATGATTTTCTTATTTGGAACTGGAATTTTCATTTGACATATACAACAAATTAATGGGCTTTAAAATCAGTTTATAATAATTGGTATTATTTTAAATGAAATATAATGAAATGGAGTAGAAAATACGAAATTCATCACACACAGGAAAATGTCACATTCACCTTAAAGAAGTGAAATGGCTCAAAAATTTTGGTCATTTATGAACACTAATGATGGCACATATGCACCAAGACAGTGTGAAAGATTTATTATCCACATCAAAGGATTTCTGAGGAAAGTAGGAAAGCTCCCAGGCAGGTTCAAAAATGACTTAAGAGAGTCATGAAAGAAGAATGGATGAGGCTTTTACAGTGGTTAGGGAGCTGAGCTGTGGTAAAGATTCCCACGTGTCATCTGAGCCTTGGGCGGTTTGAAATCCCACACCCATCTTAGCCCCAGAGAGTCAGCTTTCTTACTAGTTTTCCTAGATGTGAGGTAAGAGACAAAGCGGGGAATGGTAGGATATGAAATCTGTGAGCAGTCAAACATCAAAAGCAGAATCTCACTCTTTATCACAGCAAGCAGTATTTCAGGAAAGCTTTTATCAGTAGTATGGGTGTGAGTGTATATAGATCAGATTTCGCAAAATGTAGTATTTTAGATGTGGTCTAAAAAGTTTAAAAGTTTGAAAGTCGGGAACCTAAAAGTTATTGAACAGGTTACATTAAATTATAGCTCAACTTCAAGAACATAGAGTAATACATTATTTTCCTCCAAGTTCATCACCAAATTAAATGTAGAAATGAATTTTAATGGTCTTACTCAGGCTCTTGCTGTCTCTCTTTTCTTTTATTCCAGGGGATTTAAGGACTGGGAAATTTAAAGTCCATTTATTAACACTCTTGCTTCCTGCCAAGCCATTTGATTCATCTGAGCTACACCACTAAAGTTATTTCATGTAGTTTCATCTTGAAAATCAGAACTTGTGCTCCAATCCTAGAATCGATTTACATTTCCTAACAGTCTTGTTATAAAATCCTTGAACTTCTCAGTCATGGTATGAGTCTTTCTCATATTCTTACTTGGATTCTTCACTTTCTCCTACTGTTCTCCACACTCAGAGAAAGATTTTTTGAACCTTTAGAATCCACCAAGACAGAAATTCAAAGTTACAGCCTTTGTCTATCTGGTAAAGGTACTTAGTTATTATTTAGTTTACCGAGATACCAATACACATTATATAATACATCCCATTATTAAGCATAAGTAATTTAAAACTTTATTTTGGTCAGTCTACACATACATTTAGAACTTGTTTGGCCTCATGACTCCTTATGCTGACCCTTTCTCCCAATCCTGACCTTTACTATAGCACTATATAATTTTCCTCTGTATTGTATTAGGGAATGTTAGCATTTATCCAATTACCTAATTATTTCATTTTTTTTCCAGAGTACTTTTGAAATCTTTATGATTTTAGCCTTTTTTCCCTGCTTAAGCAATGCAATGAAGTGACGTCAACCATATACTCATATTTATACACATACACCCACACATTCACATCCTTATCTTTTTTATAGACAAATAGAAAATGTTGATTAAAATGATATCACTTTGCAATGTTAATTGGACCATGATCTCACTGTATAATAAGCTTCCATTTAGAAAACATTTGCTATGTGAGGTGTTTTGGGCACTGCATTTTAGATTAGAACCTAACTGAATATATAGTCTACTGTCTTAAAAAGTACAATTACCACTTTTTAAAAGAACAACATAAATTGCTGTGTAATCTGACAAAGTGAGTGTTGTTCATCTAGAAGCAATGTGTATGCATTGAGAGTGATGTGAAGCGAAAGGGAGAGCAAAGACGTACTTCTATTTTGTTTGTTTTTCCTCCTTTCACATTTCTTTTTTAAAATTTTTTCTATTTCCATAGCTTTTGGCAGAACAGGTGGTATTTGCTTACATGAGTAAGTTCTTTAGTGGTGATTTGTGAGATTGTTGGTGCACCTATCACCCAAGCACCCAAGCAGTATACACTGAACCCAATACCCAATTTGTAGTCTTTATCCTTCACCCCCTTTCCATCCTTCCCCTCCAAGTCCCCAAAGTCCACTGTATTCTTCTTATGCCTTTGCATCCTTATAGCTTAGCTCCCACTTATGAATGAGAACATATGATGTTTGGTTTTCCATTCCTGAGTTACCTCACTTGGAATAATAGTCTCTAATCCTATCCAGGTTGCTGCAAATGCCGTCAATTAATTCCTTTTTATAGCTGAGTAGTATTCAATGGTATACACACACACACACACACACACACACATCTCTCACAATTTCTTTATCAACTTGTTGACTGATGGGCATTTGGGCTGATTCCACATTTTTGCAACTGTGAACTGTGCTGCTATAAACATGCATGTGCAAGTTTTTTTTTTTTTTTTTTCGTATAATGACTTCTTTTCCTCTGGGTAGATACCCAATAGTGGGATTGCTGGATCAAATGGTAGCTCTACTTTTAGTTTTTCAAGGAACCCCCACACTGTTTTCCATGATGGTTGTCCCAGTTTACATTCCCACCAGCATGTAGAAGCGTTCCCTTTCACTGCATCCATGCCAACATCTACTATGGCCAATAAGCATATGAAAAGGTGCTCAGCATCACTAATGATCAGAGAAATGCAAACCAAAACCACAATGTGATAGATACCACCTCACTCCTACAAGAATGGCCTCCTTTTCTATTTCTAGTAATTTTTATCAATAAGTTGAGCATTTTTTCATGTTTTTTCTTTTCTTATCCTTTCTTTTAAAATTATTTTTCTATTACCTTTCTTTATGTTTCTTTTTTTCTGTCCATTCCTTTTTTATTTTCTTAAGTGTTGTAAAATAGATATAGATGGACTGGTGAAACAAAGTTGATAAGATAAAAGGAAATACATTTGGGTCTTTTTATGCACTTAAATTCTACTCATTATAAAGTTCCTTTTTTACATTTTCAAAAATGCTGAAGGTTGGTCTGAACTTCCATTTGGAAAAGAGTCAGAGAAAGTGCGGAGTCTTGCTCACAGTAGAGAGGCAAAGATAAACTAGCTATTATAGTCTACATGCCATATGGTCTTCAACTGATCATAATAAGATTCTCTTTGAAAAAAAAAATCACCTTACAGACCAACAAGGAGAGGTATCATCCATTATTGTTGACATATCCTTGACAGAATCATCATATGGCATTTCAATGTACCATGTGCTTCAAATTCCAAAAGAAACACGTTTCATTAAAATGCCTTGGCTCATTTTCAAGGTCTCATTTTTATTAGCCTTAATTGCTCTACCCCCAGATATCCAAAACTGTTACTGTATAATTGAGCTACAACTTTGACTTTTCAGAATGTCTGAGAAATACATTTGTCTACTACTATAGACTATTCATGTAATAATGTGTGTAGAACGAATCATTCAACCATTGTTTAAGGTAATGTATTATCTTAAGTTGTAAGTTTCAAAGCTCTAGGACAAAAGGACAGAAGACGAAAAAATGAAGTTTAACAAGTAGTTATCAAGCAAGTTACATACTACACAAAAGTAAAAGTACATTAATTGTTACTTATATATTTTACATATTTTTACCTAAATCATCAATTAAAATGTTGAGTAGGAAAGAGTATTATTCTATGAGTGACTTTCTTCAAAAATGGCATAATTAATAATGAACTTCTTTTCATAATAATATTCAACTAGATAGATATGTAATACCTCTATCTCTCAGCCCATATATTAAGCCTAATCTAAAAATTGGGAATACCAAATAAATTGTTAAATGCCTTACTAATCTCATGATAAACATAACTACTATTATTGGCAATATCTATATTTAGATCAATACTTATGAACACATCTGTATTTGTTAATAATAAATCACTTTGCTCCTAGGCGTCAATATTTCATTGCCTGAATAGTAACCAAATGTTTCCTAATTCAGTCTAAGAATTCTATAAATCAATATGAAATTTACCATTTGGCTCTAATTTCCAGAAAGCTTACTTTTTCTTAATCATGATATTTGCCTGTCTTCATTATTTGTTGAACTTCCATTCATCATTATCTTTCAAAAACCATCAAACCCAGCACTGATTTTGTTTCAACATGTCACTCAGCTCCTGGGGTAATTTTTAACACAAGAATAAATTGAAAGAGACCAGATATCAGCTCAGTGCCACGCCATGACGGAAAGTTTGAAAATAACCAAACCAGGTTTTACAATCCTGAAGTCATCATTCATGGTGTTAAGATTAAGAAGGGTGGGTTATAAAGATAATTTTTTAAATACAGCCATACTCTTGAGACCTGTAGAATAAGAGTAGAAGTCGTCTAAGTGTAGTGAGAAGGCCCTCAACAAAACTGTTCAGAGAGTAGTGGAAGTGACAGGAAAGTGTTATGGCCTGCCTTATGGGCAGTGCAGAAGGAATTCTCAATGTGACCTCTGTAAAACCCATAAAAGTGCCCTAAAAACAAGTAGGCTTTAAACATCTGCAATGCCTATAGACTGCAAACCCATCTAAACACACACTGAGTTAAGAAAGAATTCTCCTGTGTCATCTTACTCTCCCCCCTACCTAAAAAGTTCAATCTGAGGGAGAACAGAATCTGTTTTCTTTGCAAATGGATATATGAGAAGGAAAAGGAAAATGAACCACAATACAATCCTACTGAATTTGCTGACCATTTGCCTGAAAAATCTCTTAACTGGGGAGGGTGGATTATTTAAGAGTTTTATCATTATATGGGTCTACCAATTATAATTTCTGAATTAAGAAAGTACATTAATTTCTGACTTAAAGTGACCATATGATTTATATTACTTACGAAGAATTATAAGTCAATAAACTGATTTAATATTTATGTACATGCAAGAAATAATTTTGGTCACTGGATTTCTTTAAAAAATTTTTCATTGTAAATTTCAAAAGTGCAAAAACAGAGATCATAGTATAATGAAGTTCTAAGCATGTATCAACAATCATAACAGTCATCAACTCATGACCAGCTAGTTTCATCTGTATATAGTGCCACATTTGGATTTATTAAGGCAGATTGCAGATATTATATTGACCACTGAATTAATTTTAAAGAGGCAAAGTGGGACGGAGCTGCCTTAAGATTATAGTTTAAGAATCCTGCTAATCCCAGCACTTTGGGAGCCTGAGGTGGGCTGATCATGAGTTCAGGAGATGGAGACCATCCTGGCTAACACGGTGAAATCCTGTCTCTACTAAAAATACAAAAAAAAATTAGCCAGGCGTGGTGGCAGGCACCTGTTGTCCCAGCTACTCGGGAGGCTGAGGCAGGAGAATGGCGTGAACCCAAAAGGCAGAGCTTGCAGTGAGCTGAGATCGCACCACTGTACTCCAGTACGGACGACAGAGCGAGACTCTGTCTAAAGAAAAATATTTATATATATTACAAAAATAAAGAATCCTGCAAGCCTAACAGTTGTGGAGCAAAAGATATATGAGTGTATCTGTGTGTCATGTCAGTGACAGAGCTGGCCTGGATTTTAAATCATGTTCACAAAGGGCTGGATTATTCAGAGCCAAGAAAGTTGAATTAATTGATTTCAAGTTATTTGACACTGTTGTTTCCCAACCCATTTGGGCCTTCTGGGCAGCAATTTACTCTCTCTTTCAAAATTTATTGTGAAACATTTCACTTATACATAGGAATATTTTAATATCTTTATAGATATAAATAATAAAATAAATCAAGTAACAGAATTATCAATACCAAGGACAGTCTATGTACCACTTGCTGACCTTACCCACTTGCTCCTCCTCTCTGGCATAATCATAACCCCAGTTTTTGTACTTATCATACAATTGTTTTTTTTTAAAAAATCACTTCACATGTGTGTATTCTTAAAATATACACTATTTTGTTTTGCATGTTGATATCTTTATGTGAAAAGTATTACTGATGATGAGCATTTGGAATTTTCCTAGTTTTATTGACATAATAGAAAATACAGCTATAAACATTCTATATATGACTCCTTGAGCATTCAGGTAAGAATTTCTCTAGAGTACATACCTAGAAATAAACTTATTTGGTGATAAGGCTCACATCTTTAGCTTCACTGGATGAATTTAAATTTGTCTGCAGTGATTTCCCAATCTACATTCCTGCCCTCTCTGTGTGATAGCTCCCACTGCACCACATACAAAACTATAAGCAAAATATTTAAAGTTCTGCCAATGTGATTAGCTAAAAATGATAATTTGGTATATTTTTTATTTGCTTCTCTCATATTCAAATTAAGTTCAGCAGGTTTTTATATTTTATGTCATGTATTTATTTCTCATGTAAAGTGCATGGCCTTGATTTTTGCCCAAAATTTAATTTGGTTGATTTTCTCTCCTCATTTGTAAGAGTACTTGATTTGTTCTCTATACAAATCTTATGCCAGTTTTATATGTTAAAATTCTGGCTTTTAGTTACACTTTTTAATGATGCCTGTGATGGATAGAAGACCTTAAATCTATCAATCTTTTCCTTTGTAAGTTGCACTTTTTGTATCTTGTTTAATAAATCCTTTCCTACCTTAGCATCACAAATATCTTTTATATTTACTTCTAAAAGATTTAAAGCTCTATTTTTCACAACTTCAGAATTTTGTTACCTGGATTTGATTTTTGTATACAGCATGAAGGATCCAAACTTTATATTTTTCTAAATAGATACCCACTTGTCCAACTACTCTTCATTAAACCATCCATTCTTTCCTCCAACTGTACAGAGGCAACTTAGATTTATATTGAGATAGGCAAAAATGAGGAGTCAGTTCCAAAGCTTCTAATACTGCCTCATTGACTGTTTCCTTGTCCATATACCAGTGTTGCTTCTTGGTTAATATCATAATTTTGTACTAATTTCTGGTAGGGTAAGTGTGTTTGTACCTTCTTAATAAGAAGTCTTTTCTAGAAACCATATAGATTTAGAGTTACCTCATGTTGGGTTTTGATTGGACAACAAATTACTATACAAATTAATGAGAAAAGTGTCAAATTTATAATATTGTGTCTTCTTCATTGGTATATTAAGTTGAATCATATGACATTGTTGATATTTCACTGTTTTTGATTTGTTTAAATAAAATTCCATTTTTTTCATAAATTCACATACATTGTTAGATTTAATCAAAGGCACATATTTTTGTTTGCTAGTATAAAGCAATGTAGATAATTGACCTGAATTCATCTTTTATCTAGTAATCTTATTTCCTTAACTAAATCCTTTATTATAATATTGATATGAGCAGCGACAGTCAATATCTTTGTCTCATTCAGTTGTTGATTTTAAAGAAAAGCCTTTCAATATTTATTGAAGTGTGAGATTTACTGAAAGATTTTGATCAATAACTTTAATAGGTTTAGGAATGATCTTTCTCAATTCTAGTGTACATATAGGTTTTATTTTATTACCAGTGAATGTTGAATATTGTCAATATATTTTCTGTATTGACAGGAACATGTGAATTTTCTTTGTTTGACTAATAGATTATAGTAAAGTATATTGATAGGTTTTTGTGATCATATATATATTTTTATATTGGAACAATTATGTAACATGCTTGCATAAAGTGCATAAATATGTAGGTATGGTGCAAAATAATAGTTATAAAACAAACACCTGTTTGCTTTATTTAGCTTAAAATAAGGAAAACTGTACACAGCCCAAAGGCTATCCAGAAATAAATACTATTACAATGAGTTATCGTGCAGTGGCAAGATTGTTGAGTTCTAGAGTATGCTTCTTCAACTATAATTCAGAATGTCAAATTATTTTCTAGGTATGTGGCTTTATTTAGAAAATAATTTGGTAAAGCTACATGTCTGCAACCAACTGATCCTCAATACAGCCAACAAACACATACACTGGGAAAGGACAACCTACTCAATAAATGATGCTGGGAATATTGGATGGCCATATACAAAATAATAAAACTGGACCCATATTTCTTAGCATATACAAAAATTAACTTAAGATGAATTAAAGACTCAAATGAAACACCTGAAAATAAAATAATTCTAAAAGAAAACGTCTTCTGGATATTGGCCTAGGCAAAGAGTTTATGACTAAGTCCTCAAAAGCAAACACAACAAAAATGAAAATAGACAAATGGGACTTAATTAAGCTGAACAGTTTCTGCACAGCTTAAGAAATAATCATCAGAGTAAACACAAGCTACAGAATGGGAGAAAGTATTTGCAAACTATGCATCTGACAAAGGATTAATATGCAGAATCTACAGGAAGCACCAGCAGCAAACAAACAAATATCAATAAAAAGTGAGCAAATTATATGAACAGAAATTTCTCAAAAGAAGACATACAAGTGTCTAACAAACATGAAAAAGTGCCAACTCACTAATCATCAGAGAGATGCAAATTGAAACCACAATGAGATGCCATCTTACACCTGTTAGAATGGCTATTACTAAAAAGTCAAAAAATAACAACTGTTGAAGATGAGGAGAAAAGGAATGCTTATACACTGTTAGTGGGAATGTAAATAGTACAACCTTTATGGAAAACAGTATGGAGATTTCTCAAAGAACTTAAAATAGAACTGCCCTTCAATCCAGCAATTCCGTTAGTGGGTATCTACCCAAAGGAAAAGAAATGATTATATCAAAAAGAGACCTGCACTGATATATCTATTGCAGCACTGTTTGCAATAACGAAGTCATGGAAGCAACACAGGTGCTCATAAGTGGAAGATTGGATAAAGAGTATGTGATACACACACACACACACACACACACACACACACACACAAATGGAATACTACACAGCCACAAAAGGAATGAAATGTCTTTTACAGCAATACTGTTGGATCTTAAAGCCATTATCATAAGTGAAATAATTCAAAAACAAAAAATCAAATACCACATGCTCTCACTGATAAGTGGGAGCTAAACAATGGATACAATGGAAATACAGAGGAGAATAATACATACTGGAGACTCCAAAACAAGGGAAGGAAGGGAGGTAGTGTGAAGGATGAAATAGTATCTGTTGGGTACAGTGTTCACTATTCAGGTAATAGGTACACTAAACGCCCAGACCTCACCACTACACAGTATATCCATCTAACAAAACTGCACTTGCATCCCCTAAATCTATAAAAATAAAGTCAAATTATTTTATAAAGTGCTTTTACAAGTTGACTGACACATCATATGATAATATGAAAACTCTCATTTCATCTCATACTTTTCAATAGGTCTTTTTGGTGGGTTTAAGTTTATTTGTATTGCCATAAATTCTTTTTTTTTTTTTTTTTTTTTTTTTTTTTCTTTTTGAGACAGAGTCTCACTCTGTTATCCAGGCTGGAGTGCAGTGGCATGATATCGGCTCACTGCAACCTCTGTCTCCCATGTTCAAGTGATTTTCCTGCCTCAGACTCCTGAGTAGCTGGGATTATAGGTGCGCGTCACCACGCCCAGCTAATTTTTTTTGTATTTTTAGTAGAGAGGGGGTTTCTCCATGTTGGCCAGGCTGGTCTCGAACTCCCGACCTCAGGCGATCTGCTGAGCTTGGCCTCCCAAAGTGCTGAGATTACAGACATGAGCCACTGTGCCCAGCCTAATAAATTTGAGAATCTTTTTATTTCTTTATTGGTCATTTAGATTTTATTTTAAGGTACTTTTCTAAGTTTTTGCACATTTTAGTTTTGGCTTTTTTATCTTCTTTATTTTATGCAGTGGGGTATTGTCTGCCTAAACTTCACCCATCATAGTTTGGATGAAAGACTACAACTATTAAGTTTTTAGTTCTTATGGAAAAGATTGGATAACAAAACATAAATAATGGTTGTTAGTTGTTATTAGCTGCATTAAGGAACTATAAGAAAGGGATGAACTAGGCAAGTATTTTTCCAATTTGCTACAAGAAATGTAAAGGAATTGACAAAGTATAGACAGTTGGAATATATAGCAAGATCTTACCTAACTCCCTTTCCACTTCCCTACATTAATGCCTGGGAAATAAATGTCTCATTGGGAACAGTGTTTAAACAATGACTGATGAAGATTGGTGTGTAAGTAACCCAAAACCCTTGCTCTTCTCTGTGAGTAAGGGAATTTGAAAATCTGAGGCCAGTTTTCTATAGTATTTTTCATATTTTCCCCTTATGATTATGCTTTAGTAACTCAAAGTGTTAGATAGTTTGATAACATATATTTATTTGGCTGTTTGGCTTCCCAGTCCCAGTTCCCAACCTCCCATCAGAGTTTCCCTTGATACCTCAATTTTCTGTATTTTAACTCAAATTCTTTCCTTAGAATTTTATTTGGAAAAACTCAAATTAAGACAGAATACTAAAGGAAACAAAATGTTAAATTGCTCCTGTCCCAAGCAGTTACCAGATAAGATTGAAAGGAGTTGGAAGACTACCATGTGAGTAAAACTCAGCTCAACAAAGTCATTCAGCTTTGTAACAATGATTAGACTGAGTGTATTTGAAATGACTTCAATGTAGCTTCCACCAAATTGGGGAAGAGGAGTCACAGAGTTACTAAGAAGTCAATAAAGTAAGTATAGCATAATTTGAAACTACATGTTGGGTGTGGTTTTTAACACATGAAACTAACTATAAATAAATATATCCTAAGCCTACCAAATTGTTGCCATAATCAAAGAAATCACAGGCTAGGGCTAAGAAAGATTTATGTTGAAGAAACAAGACAATTTTCAGAACCCCAAACCTTCATTAACAGAAAATGAGTTATGAAAGCTTAGAAATACTCTGAGAGGACATTATTTCCCAGCATCCCCTTGGATGTGATATAGAGGGTCCTAAACAAGGATTAATCATCTAGAGCAGTAGTCTGCAAACTGTAACCCACAAATCTGGCCATGTCCATTCATTTATATATTGTTAATGGCTACTTTCATGCCACAAGAGCAGAGGTGAATAGTTATGACAGAGATCATACGAATTCCAAAGCCCAAAAGATTGCTATACTTACAAAAAAAGTTTGTATCTGTCCTACAGGGTAGAATCAACAGTGAACAGATAAACATGGACATTCATTTCAGAGACCATACTGAGGGTTTAACAACATTTTTTGTATCCTAGGGACAATCTTCAGAATCTTCAAAATATCTTTCCAGAATTCCAGTGACAACCATGTGACATCTTTTAAAAAATATTTTTATTTTCTGGACGTGTGTGTGTGTGTGTGCAGTTATTACCCCTCCACCATGTATACAGGAGTTTCAGTGTAGCAAGTTACTTCTTTTTTTTTCATTTCATAGGTTGTTGCGCTATGTAGTGTCACATATATGACCAAGCAGAAGGGCTGCAGATTAACTGGAGATCCTTGTCAAGTATTGTGAAGGGTCTAAGACTTCACTCTAATTTTAAATGTAGAAGGTACTTGTACAGTTTCATGGATGCTCACGGAAGACATGAGACACTTAAGTCAGAGACAAAAGCCTTCATTACACACGACAGCAAGCAGCTCAAGCTTCATGTTCACATAGGTTCTCCTGGCCCCCAAGTCCCAAGGAACAATGCTGAGTGTCCCAAGTGGATGCTGCAAATGCACCATTAGTTTGCATTCCTGCTAAGGAAACTGAGCTTAGGAAATGCCAATATTTTAAAGGAGGTTGTTGGCAACCTTCCCTACCTTTGCCCAAGTGGGAGGCATTATTTTTATAATCCTTGACAGCAAACAAATATGTCCTCTGCCCTAAGGAGAGAAACTATATCTATCTTCCCAATTTGTTTTCTATATAAAAAAAATTCTTAATACTCAGAAACAAAAACTTAAACTAGATGTGCAACAACATAAGAGACCTATGAAAAATTGTTTGCCAACAATCTTGGACGTCGAACTGGTGTAGTGATGTAGCGTGACTTGGAGTTGTCTATTTTAGGGAAGGTTATATGTGTTCTCTATGCAAAGAATGGAGTTAACAATTTGGAGATCAGAATGGCAGAAGATTGTAACAAAGACCACAAATGCTTTAAGATATTTATTCTTTCTCTTTATCCATTTAGACTACATTTCCTAGACCCTGTGTAAAAGTGTGGTTTGTTCTCATCAATAGATGATGAGCTGAAATAATGTATGCCAACACTCACCAAAGTGATTAAGAATGCGTATGCCTTTCACATGCTGTTTTTTATTGGTATGACAGATAGATGCAAAGAATTCCACAGGGGACTTCAAGACCTTAGAAAATGACAAGGGCACATAGATTGGGTTGCTGAGTGGCTGAACACAGCGACATTTCCTTTCTGACTTGCATGAGACTGTGAAGTAAGTGAGAAACATTTGTTTTTCTCATTAAACCTCTGAAATGTTGGGGTTGTTTGGTTCAGCAGTTAGCCTTCCCTTAGTGATGATATAAGATCATAATAATTTATGACATTTTCTTAGATACTTATCATATGATAGACACCATATATTGCCATATTTAAGTCTTTCAATAAGCCAAAAACACAGGCTTTATTAACCCCTTATAAGACATTAGATTACTTCTTCAAACTTATCAAATAGGTTTTAATTGGGGGAACTGGAACTTCAAACTAGTCTAAGTGACCCCAGAGTTTGTGCAGTTAACCTGGTCTCTATTATGCTACTAGTTAATTTCTTGGTGTGTGTGTATGTGTGTGTGTGTGTGTGTATAAAATATATATATATGTATGTATATTTTTAAAGTCTTTATTTTCAGTCATGGGTAAATTGATCAACCCAAACTGTGAAAATGTCAAACTACAGCTCTCACTAATGTTTGATCAGTAAAGTAATAATTTGTAATTACCACACAACTGAAGGGAAATATGAAGCATCCTCATAAACTAACAGTTTTATTAACAATGCATGTGGTTATATCATCATTTATCTAAGTTTATAGAACTGAAGCTTTGATCTTTTACATGGGAAACTGCTTCCATCATTTTAACTTCTAATCTCACATAACATATATGAGTGTTTATATGTGTGAATAATATTTTATCTAGGCTATTAAATAATACTCCAAATTACATTTTAAAAATTTTAAAACAATACAATGATTATATGAATTTTCAGTATATTAAATAATATTTTAAAATATTTGTCGGTGTTTTTAAAAATAAATGCTGACCTTCTCACCTCCTGATTTCCTTATATACTTCCTACTAACCAGAATGTTCTGCATAAATGCAATGGAACTCTCTCTCTCCCCCTACTTTCTCTTTTTTCCCAGATATAAATATTTCTACATTTGCCTATACCTACATGTTGAAAACTGAGTCCATACCAATATCTTCAATTATCATCCAATATCACCTGGTTTATGCTATTTTCATCCCATTCTAAATTTTTCAATGCCTTCTCCTTCAGTGAGAAAACCACTTTCATTTTCCTTCATAGATACACTATCTGTGTTGAAAAACAGCCCTGGCCGGGCGCGGTGGCTCAAGCCTGTAATCCCAGCACTTTGGGAGGCCGAGACAGGTGGATCACGAGGTCAGGAGATCAAGACCATCCTGGCTAACACGGTGAAACCCCGTCTCTACTAAAAAAAAATACAAAAATCTAGCCGGGCAAGGTGGCGGGCGCCTGTAGTCCCAGCTACTAAGGAGGCTGAGGAAGGAGAATGGCGGGAACCCGGGAGGCGGAGCTTGCAGTGAGCTGAGATCCGGCCACTGCACTCCAGCTTGGGTGATAGAGCGAGACTCCCTCTCAACAAAAAAAAAAAAAAAAAAAAAAAGAAAAACAGCCCTATTTCACCTGTGAAGATGATGACCTTACTCTGCTCAGCTACAGAGCCCTGTGCCAGGGTGCTCCTCCTTCATGAAGATCCTTCATACTATTTAGGCTCTGACCACCCACACCAGAAGTGTGTCACCCATCTCTCCAGGTGGGTGACACCTTGGACATGAACACTGCTGCCCACCACATGGGCACCTGTTCACTCTGCTGTAGCTACAGCTTCCTACTTCAGGCTGTCCCTTGTGGGGACACCCTCCCTACCCTGCTCAGGCTGACATCAAGCACAAGTGCCCTCTATCCTACTTGGTCACTAGTATCCAATGCAGGGATCTACAAGTATCCCCCAAGGGTATGGATGCTTACTTTTCTTTGCCCTACCTAATAATTTTGAGAACAAATTGTTCAGAAAGGAAAGGAAGAGGAAGAAAAAGAAGAAGGGCCAAAACAATAATTTTTAATAGCTGAATTCCTTTTTGTGTTTGTACCATGACTAATCTCATTCTTCTAGCCTAATACATCTAAAAAACCTTGAATTTTTCTCTATTTACAAAAATAAAGTAATAATTTTTGGAAGATAAGCTTATTTTTTTAAAGAAGATTGCTACAAGTGAAATTAGTATTTTGCAATATAAACAATTCTTAAACCTTTAAAAGACACTAAGAAAAAAGTCATCTCTCATTAATGTTTTAATCACTATTTCCTGAATTACCAAAAAAATTACATGTTTTTATTTTTTACCTTTCCCTATGTGAACTATTTTTTCATGCTAACTGATATATTTTCCTGATTATTTAAAAACACTGTTTATATGAAGCAAGGTAAGACTTTGTCATACTTCTTGCAAATATGCTCATTGGTTTTTCATTTAGCTTTTAATATATTATATTTTAATGTCTCATAATTTAATACATTTTAACATTCTCAGATAATGTCTTTGCATACTTAGAAAATTCTTAGTTGTCATTTAACTGCTTACTTGTAGCTTTCTTCTAGGCCTTTTATGGTTTCATCTTTCATATTTAGCTTTTTAAGATATCCAAAAAAGAATTCCTTTTGTGGTTTCTTGTAATTAATTAATTACTTCTTCTGTAAATATAGAGCAATTTTTCCAGTATCCTCAGTTGAGTAACTAGCTTTTTATTTAAATATTAAATTATTTTACATATGAACATACACATATACAGGTAGATTACATATATATGTCCATTTGGGGCTAATTTATTTTATTCTTTGTACCAACACTACAGGTTTTATATCAATGCTACAGTGTTTTAATTATTGTATATTTAAGTACCTAACAGATCAAATTCCCTTCATATCTCATCCTATGCAATGACAGCTGAGCTATTACACCCTGAGTGTCCTTCCAAATGGTCTTACTATCGCCTTTCTTGTTTTTTGCAAAGAAGCTTTAAAGTATATTTAATCCATTATATTTTGTCACTCATCCAAATATATAACGTACCTCTCCTTTTGTTCAAGTATTTTTGTCTCTTGGTAAAGTTTTCACCTTTTCTTCTTATACTTATTTCTAGATTTTTATATATTTTGTTGTGATTGTGAATAGATACACATTTTAAAATAATTTCTACTTCCTTTCTGTTGTATTGAGAAATTATTAATTTCTTTATATTTATCTTACATCAAGCTATTTTACTATAACAAAGGTATACAGTATTATACGTTATACTGTAAGTATTATGGCATACTTTTTCCTGGAATTTTAAGAATGCATTGACATTGCCGGCAAACCTCCCATATGTCTGCACTCAAATAAACTATATTCAAATAAATTTATTAGTCAATTACAAGAGCTAAACTTTCTCAGTGGGTATTCTCTCCTAGATGGCAAATTCACATCAGTGATATCTTGCTAGAAAATATACGAGTCTATTTGGGTTTCAGGAAGTTAGAACTACTATAAAACTGATTATAATAGGAGACACAAATGGCTATTTAAATATATATTTTATTAATATAAATAATATGCAGCCACAATGTATAAAACATATTTTAGTAAAAGTCAGTATGTGTTTCTCTAACTTTGTATATTTTTCCATCTCTGTGTTTGTGTATGAATCATAACTGAACTAAATTTCTAGCAGTAATGAATTGAATATCAAAATAATTCTCTATTATAGTGTTTTACAACCTTCATTAAATATTGTTAGTATGCTATTCTTTAATTAGGCACAATTAAGTGCTTTAGGACACCTCAATCCTTGACTCCAAATCTCAAAAGTATATCTTCAACAGATACTTGTATAAAAATATTTAATCACTAAACCTGGAATAAAAAACAATACCTTTATATACATTAACTTGAAGATCAGAGAGGCTGTATGTAGCTCTCTTCACCACCAGTGAGGCTCACTAAGAATATGATCTTACATCCTCTGTGTCTGTTCTGAATTTTGCTGACCTTCTTTTTTGCCAGACTACTATTTTCCAGGGTAAAGGTAATAAGTGGCAAGGCATTACTCAGTAATTATGCACATATTTGTAATTTAAAGAGAAAATGTCCCAAAATGTATTATTTTAAAATGTGTTATAACTGCTCAAAGAAATCAGAGACAACACAAACAATGGAAAACTCATTCCATGCTCATGGATAGAAAGAATCGATATCATTAAAACAGCCATATTGCCCAAAGCAATTTATAGATTCAATGCTATTCCTATCGAACTACCAATGACATTCTTCATGAAACTGAGAAAAACTATTTTTAAATTTATATGGAACCAAAAAAGAGCCCAAATAGCCAAGAGAGTCCTAAGCAAAAAAAAAAAAAAAAAAAAAAGCTGGAAACATCATACTATCTTCAAATTACTATGGGGCTACAGTAAACAAAACAACATGGTACTGGTACAAAAACAGACGTATAGACCAAAGAAACAGAACAGAGAGCCCAGAAATAAGAATACACGTGCCTAACTATCTGGTCTTCAACAAAGTTGACAAAAACAAGCAATGGGGAAAGGACTCCCTATTCAATAAATGATGCTGGTATAACTGGCTAGCCATAGGGAGAAGCTTGAAACTGGACCCTTTCCTTACATCGTATACAAACATCAACTCAAGATAAAGACTTAAATGTAAAACCCAAAACTATATAACCCTGGAAGACAAGCTAACCAATACCATTCTGGACATATAAATGGGCAAAGAGTTCATGATGAAGATGCCAAAAAGAAATTGCAACAAAAGCAAACATTGACAAATGGGATCTAATTAAACTAGAGTTTCTGCACAGCAAAAGAAACTATCATCAGAGTAAACAGACAACCTATGGAATGAGGGAAAATGTGTCTATACTATGCATCTGACAATGGTCAAATATCCAGCATCTATAAGGAACTTAAATTTGTAAGAGAAACAAAACCCCACTAAAAAGTGGGCAAAGGACAAGAAAAGACACTTTTCAAAAGAATGCATACATGCAGCCAACAAATGAAAAAAAAAAACTCAACATCACTGATTATTAGAGAAATGCAAATCAAAACCACAATGAGATACCATCTCACACAAGTCAGAATGGCTACTATTAAAAAGTCAAAAAATAACAGATGCTGGCCAGGATGCAGAGAAAAAGGAATGCTTCTACATTTTTAGTAATAGCATAATTAGTTCAACCATCGTGGAAAGCAGTGTGGAAATTCCTCAAAGACCAAAAAACAGAACTACCATTCGACCCAGCAATCCCATTACTGAGTATATACCCAAAGGAATATAAATCATTCTATTATAAAGACATATACACACATATATTCATTGCAACACTATTCATAATAGCAAAGACATAGAATCAACCTAAATGCCTGTCAATGACAGACTGAATAAAGAAAATGTGGTACACATACACCATGGAATATTATGCAGCCATAAAAAGGAATAAGATTATGTCCTTTGCAGGGACATGAATGGAGGTGGCAGCCTTTATCCTTAGAAAACTAACCCAGGAACAGAAAACCAAATATCACATGTTTTCACTTACATGTGGGAGCTAAATAATGAGAACACATGAACACATAGAGGGGAACGACAGACACTGGGGCCAGCTTGAGGTCAGCGGGTGGGAGGAGGGAGTGAACCAGAAAAAAATAACTAGTGGTATTAGGCTCAATACCTGCATGATGAAATAATCTGTATAACAAACCCCCGTGATACAAGTTTACCTATATAACAAACTTGCACATGTACCCCAAACCTAAAATAAAAGTTTTTAAAAAATGTGTTGTAAAGGAATGATTTTGTTTTGCTCTTGTGTAAATAGTCCAAACCTCATAAACTGATTGTGTCTTAATTCCATGAGAACTAACTATTATCTTATTCTTGGAAATTTAAGTCTGTGAACATCTGTGTGTTTATACCACCGCAGTATAGGAAATACTAATGGGGCCATTGACATTCTCTTGAAGATAAATGTCTATATCTGACTTCATTCAGTAAACTTTTAATCAGTTTCAAATATGTAGAGAAACTCACTAGTTTTCTTGGAACATTATGCTGGTTAGAAATTCTGGTAAAATTGCTGTGGGCAATATCATTTAAAAAAATGTTTTCAAGGATGTGGGAAGGGCTAGGATTGTAATTTACCTGTTTAATAGCTACCTGATGTAAGCTGATATGCAGCACTCATTCCACAGATATTTTGCTCTTCACCTTCAGCAAGATGTTAAATGCTTTCAAATAGCAATTCTGTACTGTTTTATTGGTGTTAACAGAGCTATTATGGCTGTTACTGGCCATCTTTATTGCCATTTGCTGATTCACTTCCACAGCATGTATGTCTGGCTACCAAAAATGTCATTGATCATAGTTTAAGCCATCATCCTTAGATGATAAAATTGGTGATATCATTGAATGACAGATTCAAAAAATATCATAAAAAGTCACTCAAACAGATGGCAAATACACCACTGTTTATATTTTTAAATGAATGCTACAGATGGCAAGAAATTATTCCACCATGTTTAATAGGAAAATTCCACAGCATTTCTACAAAGGCACTTTTCTTTTTATTGCAAGGAAATATATTCAGCAATTTAGCTACCAACCACTCCTTTTCCTTCCAAATTGTATATTGGAAGCATATGGGAAAGATGTCTAAGGAGCCAGCATTCATTTTTTCTTTATGTGTCCTTAAATTTATTGAGTAATAAATAGGAATGAGAAAGGTGTGTGGATGTGTTCATTCATTAGGAAAAAATTATAATAATTCTTAAGGACAGTTTTAGGTAACTTACTCAGACAATTACAACATATTTAACCATTAAAGTATTTTGGGTTAAAAGGAAACCTTTGAACGTCATATGTTAACATTCTCAAGAATATCCTTTTTAAATATGCTGTTAGTCTGCTTGTATGGTATACTAATTTTATGCTTATTTATGAAATGATGCTATAAGAGCATGTTTTGAGCAACAAGAATAATTATATAAATTAAACAAGCATTTGAAAACAAGAATTTAAGTCTTCTGCTTGATTACATATCTGATTATAGTTATAGCAATAGAGATTACGACACTTTACATAAACAATTGTCCATACCTTAAATATTTAATTCTGTTCTCTCTATAGCATACACATATTCCTTGAATATTGATAATGAAATCAACTCCTCTATAATCAATCACACTTTGTGTCACATATTGCAAAAATCAAATATTTAATTCTAACATCAGAATCCCTTTGTAGAACTTCAATATCCTTCATAACATTTTTCTTTTGAACAATTATTACAACTGTCTTTGCTCTCAAATGTACATTTAACTTTTTAAAAATATAAATATAACCTATTTGAAAATATGCATCGTCAGATTTTACCTTTCAAATAGCCTTTTGAAATATTTCTTACTTGTGAGTATAAGGTTGTTTCTTCCTGAAGCGTTGGCAGTAGGGGCAATCTGGTTGTGTCACATCTAGTGGATAACATGTTGCGCTTCCTGGTTAGGAGCTGGTACAGAGCTTCCCTGCCTCTTGATTGTTCGCTCCCATCATTTCTTCTTCATGCACACCTTTAATAAACAAAAAAATCATGGTTAAAATTCAAAGTCTGTCACCTTTTCTACCAAAACATATAAAAATCAAAATGAAGGAGAGATGGACTTAAAAAATGCATAGGTCAAAATTTTAATACTATGTAGCACAACTTCTATTTTGTGTCAATATGGTGCCCAGTAGCCTTCCAAAGGCAGGACACAGACACTGTCTCAGTGCACCAAAGCCAAGGGCATGTAAAATGGCATCGAAACAAATTATTTTCAATTTTGATCTGTAGCCTCTAAAACAGTGTTAGCTTTAAGAGATATGTTAGCTTTAAGAGAATGTTAGCTTTAAGAGAATCACTGAAAGGTTTGTTAAAACAAAGATTGCCAAATTACAAATTATTTTCAATTTTGTAAATAATTATTACAAATTATTTTCAATTTTGATCTGTAGCCTCTAAAACAGTGTTAGCTTTAAGAGATATGTTAGCTTTAAGAGATATGTTAGCTTTAAGAGAATCACTGAAAGGTTTGTTAAAACAAAGATTGCCAAGCCCCAGACCTAAAATTTTGGACCCACTCAGCCTGGAGTGGAACCAGAAAATTCCCATTTCTAGCAAGTTCCCACTTGATTTGGATGCTGCTGCCCTGGGGACCTCACTTGTAGAATGATTCTAGCATTAAGATAGAGGGGAAAAGCAGTGAATTGAAACAGCAGGTTCTAAACTCAGCTTTGCCATTAGCTGTGTGATTTTGGAAATGGCATTTACTATTTCAGGTTTACTGTTTTATCCTTTTTTAGATGAAAGTTTGTCTAGGTGATCATTTATTTCTTTGTATGTTACCCAAAAATCTTTGAATATAAATCAATAGCCACTAGAAAGCACAATGCACCTTTAATTAGGGTGATTCAAAGGTCTTGCAGAAGACAGTTCTTGAATTCAAAATGTTCTGAACTTGAACTAAGACTGAACTTGAATTCAAAATGTTCTGTACTTGAACTATACAAAAACCCAAAAGATGAACAAACAAGCAAACAAATAAAAACCTAGAATATTCTCTAATGGATATAGATGATTCTCAGTTCAGTCACGTCTTTAACATACTTTTAAGTTAGTGCAGAGGCCTCCTCTTCAATGTTATCAGATTTCCCTACCTCAGGCCGCTCTTTGGCCTCATGCAATACCACCCAGTTATTTAGCCCTCTATGTTGATTAAATGCTGGAGAGTCATAGAGCCCCTTGCCAGGCCACCCAAATGGTGGGCTGTTTCATAAATATGATTTTCTTGTTATGTATAATGGTGGCTCTTTACATCTCCATATTTCAGGGCCCTAGAAAACCTCTGAGGCCTGGCACAGTGACTCACACCTGTAATTCTGGCACTTTGGGAGGCCAAAGTGGGAGGATTGCTTGAGCGCAGGAGTATGAGACTAGCCTGAGCAATATACGAAGACCCTGTTTCTGCAAAAAATAAAAAAGTAAAAATAAAAGGAAGCTAGGAATGGTGGCATATGCCTATAGTCCCAGCTACTAGGGAGGCTCAAGTAGGAGAATCACATGAGTCCTGGAAGTTCGAAGCTGCAGTGAGCTGATTTTGTCACTGCACTCCAACCTGGATAACAGAGTGGGACACTGTCTTTAAACAAACAAATGTACAAACCTCTCAGTTACAGGGAATGGCCAGAGTTTGGAAACACAAAATTATTCCCTCCATAGTTGATCTGATTGGGTTCTATGTTGGTTAGATTTACTTAGGTCTGCCTAACCTCTCTTGAATTATATTATTCCATCTCTATTACAGCTGAGACAACCTGACTAATTGATGAAAACAGACAAGAAAAATGATTGATTATTCAGAATTAATAAAGAGCAGGAGAATTTTCATGTTTTGAGGGAGGAAAAAAGTGTTAAGAAAATGGTTTTCTAATTTGTATTCCTGAAAGGCCCCAGATTAATGAAAGGAGCTATTAAATTATTAATAGCTTTAAGGAAATCAGATACCATATTTTTAAATTTTATTTACATCTATTTTAAAATGAATAAGGCTGAAATATTATTTGCTCTGCAGGTTCTCCTTTCCTATACCCCCTTTAACAATGACAGTCAACAAAAACCATATGACTGATTCAAAACTCACATTAGTGGAGATACATACAAATCTCCAGACTAACAAATAAAATAATATTTTCACAATTGCTTCTAATAATTAATCCACAGCATTCTTACTTTTAAATAGCATTGTATGCTATTTAAAAAGCATTTCAAATAAATTTTCTTCTCTAAAATTGTATTTATTAGAATTTATAATGTATTTTGCTGTTTTAAATAAATTATGTACTACTAACAATTGTAATAAAAACTTACCTAGAAGATACATAGAGCCTTATGGTAACAGGGACTCAAATTTTAAAATAAATATTTGTAGAGAAGTATAAAATATTCAATATAGGGGGCCTTCAAGCATAAAATCATGTTTCATTAGGACAAATTAATGTTGCTAAATTGGAATGGGAATACAAATTCATGAGGACAAAATGAATGATATAAAACGTCCAAATCAAAGTAATAGTTCATTCATATGTTTTTAAATAAATGATGTTATCTATTATCATGGTATTTATACTCAAGTTCTGTCAGTATTTAAACATATCATAATTTGAACTATCTATACTTGCTTAAGAATACAAAATAGATGTAACTTTAAAATACGTGAGGAGTAGTATGGTTCTAACAAGTGTTTTGGGATAACAATGATACCTGGATGCTTGAGTTACATTACTGAACGAAGTATAAAATTGACAACTCAAAGAATAATGATAGTAATAATTTAAATAATGAAAACTTAATAGCCTAGTGTAAAAAGCATATCTGACATATCTTGCATTGAAGCCTTTGTATAATGAAATAAGCATTATTATGACATATTTATAGATGAGGAAACTGACCATTCATGTAACATGGACAAGTAGCTTCCTCAAAGTTACAATAAGGTGAAAAGCACAGCCTGGACAACACTGTGATTCCAGTGTTTGCTCTTTCTACCAAACTTCCATCTAAATGTAAAAGGTAATGAAACATTGACAACAATATGTACCAATTTTCATCTTCACTGAGACAAAAAATCTTGTAAAACACTTTGTGTTTGGGTCTCCTAAAAACAACCCCAGTTTATAATTATTTAACAATTACTATATTGTAGTGTTATATGTTTCCTTCCCAGAACCCTAATATCTTTTCATTTGAACTATTTCTCTGTAATTAGTATAGGTCACTTCTCCAGCTTTTGTTAAAATATTATTAGTGAAGCACCAGTGGATTTAAGATCATCAAATCCAATGAAGTTAAATTGCTTCTTGTGACTGATAATTCTCAGTAGCAAATTATCTCTGAATTCATTATGAATATTAACACTTGTAATCATCTTTATTTAAAAAGAAGTCTAAATTAACTGAGTCAAAAAGTGATAAAAAGTTTTGACTAAATTGTTGCCATCAGCTGTAATAAGAGAATGAATGCCTGAACCATCAAGAATATTTGTTACATCGCAACTACCTTGCTCTCACATTTCCCTCTCTTATAGAGTGTCAGCAGCAGCCTTCATTTAGGAATCTCAAGCTCAAATCAACATTGGCATCCAATAAACCTTGTCAATCACTTTGACTTGAAAAGAAAATCTTGAGCATTGCAAGTGCCCACAACCATCTAACGTTTTGCCCTCAAATGTCTGTTAGGAAATATTCCCAACTGTTAATCCACCATTTGTTGTGGAAAGAAGTACTATTGTAATTGACTTCCATTACATGAACTCACTGATTCAATGTAATCTAAGACATCTGTTTCAATACCTCAACAATATGCCCCTTCTGAGTACCTAAAAATGGTTTTGGGTCATTGTTACAATTTGGCCCTTAAGGGGAAAACAGTTCTTCAATTCACTTTCAGCCATTTCCAGTATTTATAAATGGCACTAGGAGTATTTATAAATGACACTCTCTGATAATTGGAAAATGTCTCAAGAAACTTTATTCTACATCACTATCCCCAAAAGACATGCTTATAACTTGCTATATATTTACTGGTCAGAGGATATAATCTAAAGCACATCATTATTAATTTTCCTCAGTACTAAGTAATTTTATCTTTTGCAGTCAACCTTGATTCAAACCTGGAGAAGAGCATCACAATGAGGCTTAAGTATAATTGTATGCCATCTACACTAAATATCACAGACATTTAGTGATGGAAGCCTGGGTTTAAAAACTCATTTTTCATTTGGCTCTGTTGTAAATACAGAATACTTTACTGGTTGTGGAAACTGAAGAACATATGAAAAAGTTTCACATCTCTTATTAAGCCAGTTACATGTTACTCCTAAATGGGAAACGTGGACAATGATATTAGCAGATAAAAGAGAATTGAGTAAGAACGGAAGTAAAAATACTTAGATGAAAGATTGCCCTTTTTGTGTGAACCTGATGACAGACACGGATCGCAGAATTGAGTAAGAAGGATAGTATTTTCAAAATGAGTAGAGGGGACCTTTTCCTAATTACTAATCATAGTGATGTTCATGACATTTCTAAACCTTAAAGGAGCAGAAATTCTTAATAGACTGAATCACACCTTTCCATAATTATGCAGTCAGAGGGTGCCAAAATAAAGGCCTTCTTTAAAGTTCAGAATGGAGTAAAATTCACTTTCTAAATATTATATATTAATGTTTAATATAATATTAGATACTAATATTATATAACTCTATTTGAATATCAAAATACTGATTTCCAATTCATCAGAATAAAGGCATTTCTTAAACACAATTTACTTGCTAAAATGTGTTTATAAGAGAGAGGTTCATATGCTATTATAAGATACAATTCATCTAAGGCTCATTGCATTGCTAGTAAAGTCAATTACTTTTTTCTTGGTTACACATTATTTGGCAGGAAGTCTGTTGTTGCTGAAACATTTAGGTTTTACAAGCAGGCTTATTTTACAGGAAGCAATGGCAGTATTTTTTTTAAAGAGAAGCAATATAATGCATTTTAGGGCTTCTGATGGTGAAGATTTATTGTACACAATGGTGCCAAAAACAGATAGCATAGGCTCGCAATATACAAACATGTCCATGGTCATGACACAGTAGTCTAGTATCGACATGCAAAATGTCTCCTAGTTCAGCCCAGAAACTCCAGTGGAGACTGGCACCTTGTTCTTATAATAATGTATCCAAATATGAGGCAGAGTTCTAAAATATGCATCTACCTGTGCAAATAAAACTCTCATATATTTATTAACATATGAATTTTCCATAGAAATTGCCTAATATATTAAGGTTTAATGTGTAAAGAAAAATTTATTTTCAAAATTATTTTAATTCCCAGACTTTTATTAAACCAACTAGGTTACATGTATAAAATGCTAAATAGCATTTAATAATTATCCTAGTATTGATGTTATCTAAATTAATTCTGATTAGCCTATTGAAACAATGAAACATTAGTTAGGACTTCACCTCTACTGTCCAAAATAATTTAGTCAAAGGGCAAAATATGTTTCCAGACAGAAATAGCAATGCTTGCAGTGAGCATGTATTTGAGAATAATAAAGAGTAATTTTAAGTATTTTTGTAAGTAATTTGCTTGTCTTATTGTAGAGTAAAACAACTGTAGTCGTAGTCTGACATGTCATAACACAGAAGACTGTTTCTTATTGCCTTTGTTTAGAAAAATGAATGTAATTGTATGTGATTTGAATAAAGTTTTTAGCTTAGAAAAGTATGACAATTTCATTCCACTATATTAAAATGTTATAAGAGCATGAAAACATTAAGTTATGCATTTAAGCATAACTGATATTATAAAATTACTTGTCATACTAATGATCCAATTAATCAAAGAAAATGTGAAAATATGGAAGGATGATTACCTCATGAGTCTTTAACAAATATACTCAGTAGTGTAGGATCCTTTGAAAACAAGAATATGTGATTCAGAATACCTTACATTATTTGGTGTGATTGGGGTATGCCACTTTTATACATAGGATATGTAGTTAGACTGAAAAACAATGAAGGTCAGGTGATGTAATAGGTTTTATGATTTTCACAGATGAAAAACAAATGCTAACATGATTTACCTTAAAGATGGTATTTTTTAATATCTAGTTTTTCTTCTCCAATATGCTGATATTTAGTCTTTTATTAAATACCTACACAGACACACATACCTTTTATGGTTATTCTCATTGGCACTATTTTCCTTATTTCAATAAAGAAGCATAGGTAATTCAGTATCACATTACATCATAGTTGATTACTCATATGGTCTTGTATGCAGGGCACTTGCCTGCCTCGCAGCATGTCATGTTTATTTAATTTGATAGGACAAATCTTTTAAATCTTTGTCAGTGTTACACATGGTTGGGAAAGTATTGTATAGCATTATTTCTAGACAAAATCTATAAAAGAAAATTATACATTTTGGAAGGATTTTTAAAATGAGGTAATGCCTATAAATTCTTTAGCACTTTATCAGGAATGCAGAAATGGTTAATAGATTCTAAGTTTAAAAATTTAATATATGAGTCACCAACTATTTTTATATTTCTGTATTAACCAAATTGAAACTGATAGTTTAAAGGAGATTAAGACTTTTAAAAAAGCTTTTAAAGTCAGAGAAAATGTAATAAGAAATATTTTACATAATAAACTGCTGGGAAAAATCTTATGAGAAATTGTAGAAGAAGAGATATTGACAAAATGTTTAGAAGCAACTAAGAAAGATTATTAATATAGGGAAAACAATACAAATTGTTCTCTTATGATTATGTGGGAAAAAAACCGTATAAAATGCTAATAAGGGATCATTCTAAAAGCAAAAAAAGACAACAGAAAAGAGGCAAATTATTTGGAATTAAAAATTATTTTAGGGCAAAAGAAGCTTATGAAGGCCTATAAAACAGCCAGAAGAAGGCTTTTGATAATAAAATTGAGTCACAGTGATAGTGAAAAAGTGAATGAGGAATCAGATTTCAAATGGAACCAAATAAACCAAATAGAATATGTGTATATATATATACACACACATATGGTATATATATGTATATATATGGTAGTAGGAATTTATTATATAGGTTTACTCAGAATGTTTAACATAAGTGAAGAAAGTATGAGTGAATTCAAAGATAGATGTGATTAACTGATCCAGGATGCAGCCCAGTAATTGAACACATAAAAGCATTAAAATTCATGGAAAGAAAAGTTTAAACATAGATGTGATTGGAGATTTAGAAAGACTTTTTTATATATTAAATTTAATATAATTCTGGTTAATGTGCAAATTGGTTACTTGGAGGGAACTTGACATATTATACAATTTCACATTTGCATCACTGGTTTCCAGCAATTCAACTCCTAGGTATATAACTGTATTAGTCTGTTATCAGATGGCTGATAAAGATATCCTTGAGACTGGGAAATTTACAAAAGAAAGAGGTTTAATTGGACTTATAGTCCACGTGGCTAGGGAAGCCTCACAATCGTGGCAGAAAGCAAGGAGGAGCAAGTCACATCTTACATGGATGACAGCAGGCAAAGAGAGAGAATTTGTGCAGGGGAACTCCTCTTCTTAAAACCATGAGAACTTGAGAGATTTATTCACTATCACAAGAACAGCATGGAAAAGACCTGCCCTCATAATACAATTACCTCCCATTGGGTCCCTCATACAACACGTGGGAATGCAAGATGAGATTTGGGTGGGGACACAGCCAAACCATATCATTCCACCCCGGCCCCTCCAACATCTCCTCTCCTCATATTTCAAAACCAATCACGTTTTCCCAACAGTCCCCCAAAGACTTAACTCATTTCAACATTAACTCAAAAGTCCACAGTGCAAAACCTCATCCAAGACAAGGAAATCTCTTCCACCTATGAGCCCGTAAAATCAAAAGCAAGTTAGTTACTTCCTAGATACAGTTGGGGTACAGGCTTTGGGTAAATACAGCCAATCCAATTGGGAGAAATTGGCCAAAATAAAGGGGCTACAGACCTCATGCAAGTCTAAAATCCAGTGGGACAGTCAAATCTTAAAACCCCAAAATAATCTCCTTTGATTCGATGACTCACATCCAGGTCAGACTCATGCAAGAGGTAGGTTCCCATGGTCTTGGGCAGCTCTGCCCTTGTGGCTTTGCAGGGTACATCCTCCCTCGCAGCTGCTTTCACAGACTAGTGTAGAGTATCTGCAGCTTTTCCAGGTTCACAGTGCAAGCTCTCAGTGAATCTACCACTCTGGGGTCTGGAGGATTGTGGCCCTCTTCTCAGAGCTCCATTAGGTAGTGCCCCAGTAGGGACTCTGCGTGGGGCCTCTGATCCCGTATTTTCCTTCCTCACTGCCCTAGCAGAGGTTTTCCATGAGAGCCCTGCCTCTGCAGCAAACTTCTACCTGGACATCCAGGAGTTTTCACATTATCTTCTGAAATCTAGGTGGAGGTTCCCAAACCCCAATTCTTGACTTCTGTGCACTCACAGGCTCAACACCACATACAAGCTGCCAAGTCTTGGGGCTTGCACCTTCTGAAGCCACGGTCTTAGCTCTACATTGGCCCCTTTCAGCCGTGGCTGGAGCTCATGGGATGCAGGGCACCAAGTCCCTAGGCTGCACACAGCATGAGGACCCTGGGCCTGGCCCAGGAAATCACATTTTTCTCCTAGGCCCCTAGGCCTGTGAGGAGAGGGGCTGCCATGGAGATGTCAGACATGCCCTGGAGACATTTTCCACATCATCTTGGGGATTAATATTCGACTCCTCATTACTTATGTAATTTTCTGCAGCCAGCTTGAATTTATCCTCGGAAAATGGGATTTTCTTTTCTATTGCATTGTCAGGCTGCAAATTTTCCAAACTTTTATGTTCTGCTTCCCTTATAAAACTGAATGTCTTTAACAGCACCCAACTCACTTCTTGAATGCTTAGAAATTTCCTCTGCCAGATATCCTAAATCATCTCTCTCAAGTTCAAAGTTCCAAAAATCTCTAGGGCAGGGCAAAATGTCACCAGTCTCTTTGCTAAAACATAACAAGAGTTATATTTGCTCAAAGTCCCAACAAGTTCCTCATTTCCATTTGAGAGCCCCTCAGCCTGGACCTTATTATCCATATCACTATCAGCATTTTGGGCAAAGCCATTCAACAAGTATCTAGGAAGTTCTATACTTTCCCACATTTTTATGTCTTCTGAGCCCTCCAAACTGTTCCAATCTCTGCCTGTTACCCAGCGCCAAAGTTGCTTCCACATATTTTGGTATTTATTCATCAATGTCTCACTTTACTGATACCAATTTACTGTATTAATTTATTTTCCCATTCCTGATAAAGGCATACCAGAGACTGGACAATTGACAAAAGAAAGAGGTTTAATTGGACTTACAGTCCCCATGGCTGAGAATGCCTGACAATCATGGAGGAAGGCAAGGAGAAGCAAGTCACATCTTACATGGACAGCAGCAAGCAAAGAGAAAGAGCTTGTGCGGGGTAACTCCTCTTTTTAAAACCATCAGATCTCATGTGACTTATTCACTGTCATGAGAACAGCACAGGAAAGACTTGCCCCCATGATACAATTATCTCCCACCGAGTCCCTCCCATAACATGTGAGAATTTAAGATGAGATTTGGATGGGGACACAGCCAAGTCATATCAGTAACCTAGGGGAAAACTTTCACATATGCTAGAGGACATACAGGAGTATATTCACTGAACAAGCAAGAGAAAAATCAACCCAAACTTTATCACTATTACAAATAATAAATTGTAATATTTAGAAGCAATGGAATATTATATAGCAGTGGAAATAAATAACTACAGCTACATTTGATGCAAAGAATGAATTTTCAAAGGATGTTAGGCAAAAAGCAAAATCTAAGAATATATACACAGTATTATTTCATTTATACAAATTAAGTATAGGCAATATTAAATAGTATATTGTTTAGATATACATAGTTATATAACAGGTCTATAAGAAAAAAGGAAATTGTTATGAAATTTCAGACAGTAGCTATGTTTGAGAAGAAAGAAGATGTAATGAGATTGCGGAAGGAGGAAAAATTAACTGACTTGGGTGTTGATGTGATATCTAAGAAAAATTAACCGACTTGGGTGTTGATGTGATATCTAAGAAAATTAGAGTTCCATTTCTTAATTCACAGGGCAACAACAGTGTTCATGTTAGCATTTTTATTTAAGCATAACATATAGTCTTCATATGTGTTTTCTGCATGACATGTTTCACCATTAAAAAGTTTGAAAGTGAAATTATGTGTGAAACCAATGAGACATTTTTGAAAATGGCTTTTTTGTTTGATAATACAAAAGCTATGTAAAATATAGACCCATATTTTAAAATAAAACATGAACCGTGATCATCAAATAAGATATTTGTTATGGACTGAATTGCCTTCCCTTAAAATTCATATGTAAAAGCCTAACCCTTAACGTGACTATATTCAGAAACAGGGACTTTAATTAAGGTCAACAATGTCAAAATGGTGGGGCACTAATGCAATAGTACTGATTTCTTTATAAGAAAAGGAAGAAACACCAGAGAGTGCGCTCAATCTACCCCACACCCACAGAAAGAGAAAAAGGCCATGTGAGGATTCAATGAGAAGGCAATCCAGGAAGAGAAGCCTCGCCAGAAATCAACCCTGATGACACCTTGATCTAGGACTTCTGATCTCCAAAACCGTAAGAAAATTAATATCTGGTTTTTAAGGCACCCAGTCGGTAATATTTTGTTATTTAACCCCTAGGAGACTAATAATAACATTATATATAAAATCTGTTTGAAAAGTGTAACTTGTTTTATAAATGATATTGCCATTATTACTGGAATTGCTAATACTGGAAGCATTATTAATAGCCCTCAATTCACCACCTAATTTCAAGAGCAAAATAAACACATAGTGTGCACTATCTCTGTGCTGTTAATGCTGATTAAAATAGCTATACCATCTACAGATCATAAAATTCTATCCTAATACCTTTAAAATAGAATAAATCTGAGCTAATACATTGAGAAAGAGGAAGAGAAAAATAGAGGATATGCTTACTAACTGTGACAAATAAAGCATTATTTAATGACCTTGGTCACTTTTTCTTTATTCCTACTTTCAATTACTTATATGCCTTTAAAGTCTACCCAGTACTACTTATCTCTTGTTTTGCTACCCTAAATCTTTTTTAAAAATAATATTTCCTTATAAATCGCAATTTAGATCAAATTAACCTACCCTTCAAAAATCATATTTCAGGATTCCCTCTCTTGAACATAATGATTAACTAAAACTGAACTAGCCCTCCCTCATAAAGAGCTAGAAAACCAAACAAAATAAATGAAAAATAAACTCTGCCCAGAAATATTCACCCATAAACATAATCAACTATATCAAGGAACTGTTATCCGAGGGTCCTGGCTCCCAGAGCTCCCAAGATGGTGGTGGGCCACTTCCAAGATGGTGGCAAGCCTTGTGTTCTCTGACCTGGGGTTCTTGGCTTCACAGATTCCAAGGAATGGAATCTTGGGCCACACGGTGAGTGTTACATAGCTCTATTAGAAGCTGTGGGTCACAGAAGAGAGCCATGGAACCCAGTGACTAGTGTTCAGCTTGATTAGGACAAACCCAGGCACTTAGCCATGCAGGAACAATGGCAGGCCTTTAGCCCAACCGGGAGTGGCATTGGGTGCCTCACTGGATCAGAAGCACAGCGGACACCCTGCAGTCTCTGGAGAGATGGAAGTCAGCAGCGGGTCTGCCACATGGCAAACAGCAGACTTGGATGGCAAGTGAAAGCTCAGCTCCAGTGGTAACAAAACACGGACCAAAAGAGTGCAGTTGTAGGATTTAATAGAGTGAAAACAGAGCTCCCATATAAGGGAAGGGGACCTAAAGAGTGTTGCCACTGCCCGCGGAATCCCTGGGTTTATATCCTGATCCTTATCCCTCCGCTGTGCTCTCAGGCAATACATGATTGGCTATTTCTTCATCTCCTGTTTTTGCCTAATTAGCATTTTAGTGAGCTCTCTGATTGGTCGGGTGTGGGCTAAGTTGCAAGTCCCAGGTTTAAAGGTGGATGCAGTCACCTACCCAGCTAGGCTTACGGATTCTTAGTCGGCCTAAGAAATCCAGCTAGTCCTGTCTCTCAGAAAGCACAGGAGAAATAATAGAGAAAACATAGTCTTTTCAACAAGTGGTGATGGAACAACTGACATTCACATCCAAAAATTTGAATCTTGACACAAACCTTACACACTTCACAAAAGTTAACTCAAAACAGATCACAGGTCTGAATGTAAAACACAAAACTATGAAACTTATAGAAGACAACACAGGACAAAGTCTAGATGACCAAGGGTTTAGATACAACCAAAGGCATAATACATGAAAAACAGAATTAATAAGCTGGACTTTACTAAAATTAAACATTTCTGTTCTAATAAAGACAATGTAAAGGGAGTTTCTAAAAAGTCACAAAACAGAATAAAATATTTGTAAGAGTCATGTCAGTAAAGGATTGTTATGCAAAATGTACAAAGAGGTCTTAAAACTCAACAATAAGAAAACAAACAATCTGATGTAAAAAAATGGCCCAAGGGCTTGAACAGATATCTCATCACATAAGCATATAAAAAGCTTATAGAAAGCTTATGAGAACATGCTCCCCATTATATGTTATCATGGAAATGCAAATTAAAATGACATGAGGTACCACTACTTGCCTATTAGAATGGCCAAAATCCAGAGCACTGACACCATCAAATGCTGGGGAGGATGTGAAACCAACAGAATGTGATGAAAATTTGAAATGGTATAGCCACTTTGAGACAAGTTTGGCAGTCTCTAGCAAAACTAAACATATCTTATGATTCAGCAATCATACTTGGCAATTACTCAAAGGAGTTGAAAATACATATCCAGACAAAAAACTACACGCAGATGTTTACAGCAACTGTGTTTATAATTGCTAAAATGTAGAAGCAAACATGTCCTTCAATAGGGAAATAGATAGATAAACTAGGTAAATCTAAACAATGGAATATTACTCATGCTAAATGGAAATGAACTATCAAGCCTAAAACAATATGCAGGAAACTTAAATGCATATTACTAAAGAAACAAACCAATGCTATATAGCATATGATTCTAACTATATGACACTCTGGAAAAGGCAAAAAAATGAAGACAATAAAAAGACCAGTGTTTACAAGGGGTTAGAAGGGAGGGAGGGTGAATAGGCAGAGCACAGAGGATTTTTAGGGTAGTGAAATTATTCTGCATGCTACTTTAATGGTGGATGCATGCCATGATACATTTTACAAAACCCACAGTACATACAACACCAAGAGTGAGCCACAAACTTTGGACTTGAGGTGATAATGATGTGTTCATTGGAAGTTCCTCAATTGTAGCAAATGGTCCACTGTAGTGGGAGATAATGCAAACAGGGGCAGGGTCAGGGAGAGGCTATGCATGTGGGAGGGCAGGGAGTATATGGAGAATCTCTGTACCCTCTGCTGCATTTTTCTGTGAACCTAAAACTGCCCTAGAAAATAAAGTATATATTTAAAAAAAAAAAATAGACAAGAGACGGCACAAGGCTTTGAGTCCTGAGAGCAGAAAACAAATAAAGTAAGCCCTGCAATTGTCCAATTGTTTGATTGAATAATTTTTTCTTTTTCCTTTTTTTTTTTTTTTTTTTGAGACAGAGTCTTGTTCTTGTCACCCAAGCTGGAATAGTGGTGCAATCTCAGCTCACTGCAATCTCCACCTCCTGGGTTCAAGCAATTCTCCTGCCTCAGCCTCTCAAGTAGCTGTGACTACAGGCACCCACCACCATGCCCAGCTGTTTTTTTGTATTTTCAGTAGAGACGGGGTTTCACCATGTTGGCCAGGCTGGTCTCAAACTCCTGACTTCAGGTGATTCACCTGCCTCGGCCTCCCAACGTACTGGGATTACAGGAGTGAGTCACTGCGCATGGCCTGAATGATTTTTTCAAAGCACAGACAGGAATGGAATTCACACAACCGTGATGGTCTTGCTAAATTGAAGGGATGAAGACTAGAGTTTAGATAAACTCAAGCAGATAGAATATAGGGCAAAATATTTGTCAGAAGGTACATTCACAATGGAAGAATGATTAAATCTGCATAGATATTCGCTTGACTTGTGGCCAATATTCAGAAATGTACATATGAAGGCTAGACTCGATGTGCTCAGAAAAAGAAACTATCAAGAAAACAATTACCAAGAATCTCTAGCAACATTTCCTAGAGCTTCCAAAGTATTGAAAAATGTTAGAGACCTGACAAAACAGATTGGAGAAACCTTGTTAAATACCTGGGACATTTAGTAGAGAGTCCAAAAATTCCTTTCTTCTAAGAAGAGAACTAATCTCCCTTAGGGGAAAGCTATTTTAGAGTTGTCCCATTAGTGCAAATATGCATGCACACACACACACACACCAGACACTCACACACATATCATCATCATCATCATCATCATCATTGCGCTAATACCAAAGTAAATTAATACTTGCCAGGAAAACCAACATTCCACATCCTTTAAAAGAAGATAATGAAATCAAAACATTAAATATTGCAGTATAAACAATGTCCAATGAACTGAATGTCTGTGTGCCTTCCTCCACTTTATATGTTGAAACCCTAATCCTCAATGGGATGATATTAGTAGGTAGAGCCTTTGCAAGGTAATTGAATCATAAAGGTGGAGCTCTCATGATGAGATTAGTGCCTTTCTAAGAAGAGACACAAGAGAGCTTGCCTTTTCTCTGTCTCTCTGTATGTGTGTGTATGTGGCATGCATGTCTTTTTCTCACTATGGACATGTGATGAAACAGCAAGAAAGTGCCCACATGAGAAAACCAGAAAGAAAGGCCATGGGAGAACATGACCATGCTGTCACCCTGATGTACTTTCCAGCCTCCAGAACTGTGAGAAATAAATGTTTAAGCCATCTAGTCTATGGTGTTTTGTTTTAACAGCCCGAACTGACTAAAACAGAAGTGCAAGAAAGCAGAAATCTCGATCTAAAATTAGAAGGAAAAAGACAAATAGAAAAAGACAAAGAAAAGAGAGAGACACTCATAGCTAACTACCATGAACATATTTAAGATATTAAAGAAAAACATTAGCATAATGAATGGAAAGGTGGGAACTATAAAATATTAGAATTTCAACAACTGAAAAAATACATATCTGAGAAGAAAAACTTACTGGACAGGCCTGGAAACAGATAGGAAACTAACAGAACAAAAGATCAGTGAACTTAATATCAGAAAAGTAGAAACTACCCAAACTGAAACAAAAAGATGTTTTTAACCCTAAAAACAATAAGCAGAGCTTTAGCGTTCTTTATAATTATATCAAATAGTCCAATATACATGTGACTTCACCTACCTAAAAGAATGAGAATAAAAAATTATTTGAAGAAATAATGACCAAAAACTTTCCAAATATGATGAAAACTCTGAACTCAGAAATCCATGAAGATCAGTGTACCCTTGACAAGTAAAAAACACGCGTACCACTAAGGCACACCATAATCAAAGTCCTGAAAGCCAATGATGAATGCATCATTGTCTATTTATGCCCTTAGCCCATTTTCTGATGGGATTGTATTTTTATCTTGATAATTTGTTTGAGTTCCTTGCAGATCCTTGATTTTAGTCCTTTGTCAAATGTATAGATTGTGAAGATTTTCTCCCACTCTGTGGGCTGTCTGTTTATTCTACTGACTGTTCCTTTTGCTGTGCAGAAGCTCTTTAATTTAATTAAGTCACACCTATTTATCTTTGTTTCTGTTGTATTTGCTTTTGGGTTTTCGGTCACTAAGTCTTTGCCTAAGCAATGTCTAGAAGGGTTTTCCTGTTGTTGTCTTCTAGAATTTTTATAGTTTTAGGTCTAGGTCTTAGATTTTAAATCTTTGATCCATCTTGAGTTCATTTTTGTACAAAGTAAGAGATGAGGATCCAGTTTCATTCTCCTACATGTGGCTTGCCAATTATTCCAGCATGATTTGTTGAATAGGGTGTCCTTTCCCCACTTTATGTTTTTGCTTGCTTTATCAAAGATCAGTTGGCTGTAAATGGATATAGTGAAAAGGGAACACTTCTACACTGCTGGTGGGAATTTAAACTAGTACAACAACTATGGAAAACAGATTGGAGATTCCTTAAAGGGCCAAAAATAGAACTACCTTTTGATCCAGCAATCTCACTACTGGGTATCCACCCAGAGGAAAAGAAGTCATTATACAAAAAAGGTACTTACACACACATGTTTATAGAAGCACAATTTGCAGTTGCAAAAATATGGAACCAAATGCTTATCAATCGAGTGGATAAAGAAATTGTAGTATATATGGTATTTGCAGCAACCTGGATGGAACTAGGGCTACTATTCTAAGTTAAGTAACTCAGGAATAGAAAACCAAACATTATATTTTCTCACCCATAAGTGGAAGCTAAGCTATGGAAATGCAAAGACATTAAGAATGCCACTCTATGGACTTTGGAGACTCATGGGAAAGGGTGGGAGGGAGGTACGGGATAAATTAGGTTCAGTGTATGCTGTTCAGGTGATGAATGTGACTAAATATCACAAATCACCACTAAAAACTTACTCATGCAACCAACTGCCACCTGTTCCCCCAGAACCCATGGAAATAAAAAAAAAATTTAAATAGCCATAAAAAGACATATAACATATAGAATAGAGGAATAAAGAAAAGAACACTGTAGGTTTTTCATCATAAGTGATATAAACAAGATGATGAAATGACATGATCAAGTGCTAATAGAAAAAAAATCTGTCAACCTAGAATTCCGTATCTATTATATAAAACCTTGAAAAGTGAAGGCAAAATAATGATACTTACCAACAAAGAAAAGATGTAAAAATGTATTGCTGGCAGTAATGCACCACGTGAAATGTTACAGGAAACTCTGCAGCCTGAGGTAAATAACTCTGGAAAGAATATCAAAGGAATACAAGGAAATAAAGAGTACCAAAAATGTAAGTAAATATAAATTTTATTTTTACAATTTTAATTGTTAGTATATAATTGGTCACTTAAAACAAATAGGGTATTAGTGTATTCTGAAGTTTATGAAACACATAGAACTTAAACACCTGACAAAAATATCTACCCTGATCAACTAAAAAAAGAGATAACTGAATATATTATCTGAAATAAAAGAGAAGACATAACAAATAGTAGAGAAATTAAAAGGAAAGTAGTAGAATATTACAAACAAGTTTATGACAATAGAATCTATCTAGATAAAAGGGAAAAATCTTAAAAGACACACATTACCTACTGAAACAAGAAAAAAAAGTCTTAGTCTTACAATTCTCTATCCATAAAATGAATTAATATTTAAGAAGCACTAGGTTTCACTAGTTAATTACATCAAATCTTTTATAATGAATATTGATCTTATACAAACAATTTTAGAAAGAGGAAGTCTAATTTTATGAGGCCTGCATTACCCTGATATGAAAACCAGAAGAAAAGGCATTACAATAAATCTACCAATAATATACCTCATAAGTATAGCCACAACATCCTAAACTAAACAATAGAAAAGTTCATCTTGGACCCTATAGAAAGATTCATGATCAAAGGAATTTTATAACAGGAATTCATGGTTGATTTAACATCTGAAACACAGCCACATGTTGAGCTAGAAATGTTGAGTGATTAACCATGTTAAGTGATTAACCATGATCACAGATTCAAGGAAAAATACCGTATAATCATCTCAATAGGTAGAGCAATAACACTTGTAATAATTCACCTCTCATTGATGACCAGAAAAAGAAAAAAACAAACCTCTTAGTAAAATACTAAGAGAAGGAAATTTATTCATATTGATAAGATTATTTATGAAAATCCTCAAGAGAATGCTTTTCACCTAAGATTGAGAACAAGACACAGATTTCTGCTTACACAGCTTTGACTCAAAATTGTATTGAATGTCCTAGTTAGTTCAGTAAGGTAAGATAAATAAATACATATTTCAAAGAAAGAAATAAAACTGCCACTATTGGTAAGTACTATGACTATTGTATTAGTCTGTTCTCATGCTGCTAATAAAGACATATCCAAGACTGGGTAATTTATAAAGGAGAAGAGATTTAATGGACTCACAGTTCCACGTGGCTACGGAGGCCTCACAATCATGGTGGAAGGTGGAGGAGGAGCAAAGTCATGTCTTACATGGTGGCAGGCAAGAGAGCTTGAGTAGGAGAACTCCCCTTTATAAAACCATCAGATCTTGTGAGACTTATTCACTATCACGAGAATAGCATGGGAAAGACCTGCCCCCATGATGATTCAATTACCTCTCACTGGGTCCCTCCCATGACATATGGGAACTGTGGGAGCTACAAGTCAAGATGAGATTTGGGTGGGGACACAGCCAAACCATATTAACTGTATATATTTGTGTGTGTGTGTACACACACACAGATAATTATATATTATTCTTCTACAGAAATAATATCTATAACAGAGATTTTATATATACACAGATATATGTAGTCATATATGTGTACTATATAGACTTTATATATGTATACTATACATAGATATTTATCTATGTATAGTATAGATATTTATCTATAGTATATAGATATATATACATAGATATACATAGATATTTATGTATTTATTTATTTATTGATATTATTTATTGATATTATTTATACATAAATATACATAGATATTTATCTATGTATAGTATAGCTAAATAAATATATATCTATATATATAGCATATATAGTATAAACAAAGTAATATTATATATATATATATGTATAAAATCCTCAAGAACCCACAGAAAAGCTGCTAGGCAATATGTGAATTTAGCAGTAACAGTATCTAGGTAAATATAAAACATTAATTATTTCTACAACTTGAAATAAATACTTAGAAAATCAGTTTGTAAAATATCATTTATAAATAGCATCAAAAAACATGAAATATCTCGGGAAAAATTTAACAAAATATGTTGAAGACATACAGTGAAATTTGCCATGTATTATGGAAGACATTTAAAAAGAAGTATTGGGTTGGTGCAAAAGTAATTACAGTTTTGCCATTGAAAGTAATTGCAAAGATGGCAATTACTTTTGTACCAAACGATACATAAATGGAGAGAAAGACCATGTTAATGAATTAAAAAACTCAATAATGTTAGGCTGGCAAATCTCCCAAATACTCTATAGAGTCAACACCATCTTAATCAAAGGCCCAACAGAATTTTTGTTTTTAGAAACTAATGCACTGATTCTAAAATAGGTAGGATTTTTAAAGGACATAGAATAGCTTATAGAATCTTAAAAAACAGAACAAGCTCAAAGACTAAAACTACCTTACCTCAAGAGTTCTTGTCAAGCTTGATTAATAGTGTAGTATTGAAGTTAGATATTCCATTAGAATATCCAGCTTTGTATCTAGATGTGTATATATACATATATATATATATATATATATAAAAGACATTCTGATGAAGCAGAATAGAACATATGAAAATAGTCCTATATATCAATAGGGAAAGTTTAGTCTTTCTAGAAATGGTGCTGGAAGAAATGTATTTTTTGTAAAAGTAAAGGCATCTTACCCATACCTTACAATGTTCTCAAAAATTATTCACAAAAACTTTATAATTAAGTCACAGAATTAGGATAAAATTTTAGGAATAAAATTAACATTAAATTAAAACATAAAACAATAACATTATCAGGAGAAAATTATTATAAAGCAATAATTTCTTAACCAGGATACAAAGTCACTAAGTATAGAAGAATATAATAATAAACTGGAGCATGCCAAAATTAAAAACTGCTGCTTTTCTAAAGAAAATACAAGAAAATCATACAGCATAATGCTAAGTAGGATAAAATATTAACAGTATGTGTAAGTTACAAAGTATTTCTGTAGAAAATATATAAAGAACTTTACTACTCAATAATAAAACAATACAATAAAAACTACACAAAATATTTGAACAAACACTTCACAATGGATGATATACAAATTACCTGTAAACACAGAAAAAGATGCTCTACATCATTATGAGTCATTAGAAAAATATAAATTAATTTAGGAGAACACAAAGGGGAAAATGTGTAATTTGCAATTCCATGATTTCATAAATAGGAGCTTTTCTATAGAAGTCTATCCATTCTGGTGGAGCAGGTCAGGACTTACTAAATGTAACTAAGGAGGTATCTCAAGCTAATATGAGAAGTGAAGGCAGAAATTGTATAACTGGCAACCAGCAAAAACTAATTCTATCTGCATTATTAACTATAGTTATTCTGTGCATGAGACCCCCCAGAACTTTTTCATCTTATAGCTGAAGTTTATACCCTTTGATCAATGCCTCCCCATTTCATCTATTCCTCAGCCTCATTGATGGATAGATAAATAGATAGATAGATATAGATAAATAGATAGATAGATAGATAGATAGATAGATAGATAGAATCCCAAGTATATCTGCTAGTCTCACTTTATCAAAATGTTTAAATTTAAAGGCTAAATTCTTCAGCTACCGTATTCTCTGCAAGTATAGAATTTCTTTCATCAAAGTTAACCATTCACAATGACATTTTTATAATATAGGTTACCACATATTCCACTTTTGCTAATGAAGTATCTGGTTAACTAACCAAAACATATTAATAAACATGGTCAAAAATATGGAAAACCCCTTAATTAAACCCAGATCTTAAAGAATGAAAGCAAATTGTAAATATAATGATGTTGGTGATTTGAGATTTACAGAAAACTTTGAACACTTGGAAGACTGGCACCTTATCTTACATCTATGTCAGTGTTTATCATTATGGGCATTGGAAATGATGTACATTTCCTATTGATTCAGTTCAACCAAAGAGACAGAACTAATAGAAAATATATATTAACAGATTTATTACAAGAAATTGTTTTGTGCTATGCTAGGGCATAGCTAGGCAAGTACAAAATTCATATAGTAGGTAATCAAGAGGGCAGAATGGAACTCTCCAGCACAAGCCAAAGCATATATTCACAGGCAGAAATTCTTCTTCCCCCGGGGAGCCTCAGCTCTGCTCTTAAGGACTCTCAGCTAATTAAATCAGGCCCAGGGAGAAAGGCTAGGTTAATCTTTTTTACTTAAAGTCAACTGATTATGAACTGTATTCAAATCTATAAAATGCCTTCTCAGTAGATAAATAATAAGTGAGGCTGGAGCCTAACCAACTTGATCCACAAAATTTACATTCACATCCTAGCCCTTTTCACTTTAGTACCCATGCAAAAATCTTCTTAATCCATGTTAATCTCTAAATAAAGATAATAACAATGTCATAATTCTGCCTAATATAGTATGAATATCTTGCGTACAACTAAGAAACATGAGGCAATGATGCAAAGACCTTGAGTAATGTCCACTCTTCTCTGATTATATTCAGTAATTCAAATGCTGTAATATAAAGTTAGCTATCATTTGTATATTTTATGACAAAGGAATAAGAGAGGGTAGAAAACAAAAATATTTAGCTTATATATGCAAACATATTAGGATTCTTCAATGAAACAGAACCAATGGGATAAGGAGAGAAAGAGAGAGAGAAAGAAAGAGAGAAAGAGAGCGAGAGAGAGAGAGAACTTAAATAATTGGTTCATGTGATTGCAGAGCTTGGTAAGTCCAAAATCTGATGGGGTAGGCTGGAAGCCTGAAGACCCAGGGAAGAGTTGCAGTTCAAATCCAAAGGCACTCTACTGATAGAATTCCTTTTAGCTCTTGGGGTGGTTATACTTTGGTCTATTAAGGCTTTCAACTGATGGAATTAACCCCACTCACATTATGGAGAGTAAACTGTTTTGCTCAGAGTTCACCAACTTAAATGTTAAGCTCATCTAAAAAAATTGTCACAGAAATATTCAATATAATGTCTGACTAAATACGTGAGCATTGTGACCCAGTCAAATTTACATATAAAATTAACCATCAGACAGGCTATTACAGTCCTCATTTTTGCAACTGACCACATAATCATAGCTGGTATTTAGAACTTCTTCTACTACCCATTCAATATCCTCTTGGCTCTCAGAAATCGCTATACTTAGTTGTTGTTATTTGCCTGACAGCGTGGCTCAAACTTCATTTCTGAAGGGTCTGAACCATTAGAAGTTTTGTCTGAATCGGGTTTTGTAGTTTTCCATTGATTTAATCACAGAATATGATAATCTTAAGAGATGCCTTATGGAATATCCTGTATCCCAGACACACTGTTTCTCACTTCCATTCTATGGCAGTAACCCAATTTCCTCTTGGTATTCAGCACCAATCCACATAGCCAATTTAGTAATCCCCTTCTTTGCTTATTGTTTCAGAGGAATGAAACCCAACGTTCCTGGATGGCAGTCTAAGCTTTCAGTTCAATGGCCATTGTTGTTTCTCCAAAATTTTTAAACCATCAGATGTTAAGGTGATGAAACAGAAAGTATCAATTTTGCTAACAGATCACTAGGGGTAAAAGTTTGTGGAGTCACTCTCATTTCCACCCCTTGATTCCTGGACCATAATCCTGGCTATAAGAGAAAAAGCACTATTATATTGGATGCTGATTTAGATTATATAGAGTATCTTGGAGGATATTTTTCCAGCCTCACTAAACATTGTTCCTTAGATGGTGTTTTAAATGTCTTCAAAGGCCATTTCACTGTTTTGCCAGACCAGCTGCTTCTGGATAAGGAACATAGTAAGACGAGTAATTTTATAAAGAGGGTCCCATTGTTACATTTTACTTGCTGTTAAATGAGTTTCTTGATCAGAAGCAATTAATACTGTGTTGAATACCATAAAGGCAGATAAGGGATTTTGTAAACTCGTGGCTAGTTTTGGCAGGAACATCTTGTAAGTGAAAATAAAGATCCATATTCAGAGTGTCTTTTCCAGTAAAGACAAAGTGCTGCACCTGTCATGATGAAAGTGATCCAGTGTAATCGACCTGTCTTTTGGCTCCAGGGAATGGTTCCATATCAAGGACTCAGTATTGTTCTCTACCTCTGGAAGATTGGACAGTAAACAGTAGCTGTGGCCAGGTTGACAATGGGAGTGGAAGTCCAATTTCTTAACCCAGAACAACCTCCATCCCTACTGCCATGGTCACTTTCTTTAGTAACCTGTTGAACAATGGCAGGAGGGGCTGGGGAAAGAGGCTGACTAGTACCAGCAGAAAAGATTATCTTATCCACTTGTTTAATTAAATCTGCTCTTCTGAGATCACTCTTTTATGAGAACTCACACAGGACAAAATAATTTTCATTATTCGTCCATTCAGGGAAGTCTATAAACATACTTTTTCCCACACTATCTTGCAACCAGTTTTCCAATCGTGCTCCTTCCAAATCCCTGACCACCTAGTCAAATAATTGATCAGACCTTGGGAGTTAATACAGACTCTTACTTCTGACTGTTTTTTGCTTCCTAGGAAAATAAACAGTCCAGAATACTGCTTGAAGTTCTATACCCCCGGAAGATTCTCCTTTATCACTGTTTTTCAGGAATGTTATAGACAGGGCCTTTAGTGCTACAGCTGTCCATTTTTATGTGGTACCTGTATATCAAGCAGAACCAATCATAAATCAGGCCTCAGTTTTCCCTTCCTAGTCCAGACATTTTGCAGAGCCTTCTTTTGTTCTGGGCCCTACTTAAAACCCAAATAAGGAATAGGTTGCTGACAGAAAAAATCCAAAAAAGGCCAACTAGGTGTTGTGCTCTTTTTCAGTTGTAGAAGAGGTCAAATGTGACAGCTATCCTTAAGTGTACAAGGAACATCTCAACATGTTTCACACCTCTGGACCCCTAAAATTATGTCTATAATACTTGCTATTTCTTGCTTACCAGTTCTAACCAGAATAATGTTATCAATGTAATGCATTGATAATATTATTTCTTTTTTGCCTATTGTTTCAGAGGCGTGAAACTCAAAGTTACTGGATGGCAGTCTACACTTTGTTTTGTGATGTTTTGTGGAAGGCAGAAGTGATTGTGTCCCTACGGACTAAATTATGACATAGGGTTGGAGAATTTATATTGCTGGCATTAGGAGCTCAAAACAAACTGATTTCTGGCGGTCTTTCATAACAAGGATAAAGGAAAAGCATTTGCCTGAACAATAGCTGCATATCAGGTACCAGAGAATGCCTTAATTTGCTCAAACAATGAAAGCATGTCTGGAACAACAGCTGCAACTGGAGTCACCACTTGATTAAGTTAATCTGTTGTCATTCTCCAAGACTTATCTCTTTTTTGCACAAGCCAGATAGATTAGTTGAATGTGGATGTGGTGGGAATCACAACCCCTACATTTTTCAAGTTCCTTAATAGTGGCATTAATCTCTGAAATCTCTTTAGAAATGTAGCATTGCTTTTTCTTTACTATTTTTGTACATAAAGGTAGTTTGATTGTATTCCATGTGGCCACTACCACCATGACAGCTTTCATTCCACAGATCAGGGAACCAATCTGGATATTCTGCCATTTGCTAAGTACAACTGTAACAGTGATGCAGTCTAAAATGGGGACATAACCATAAAATATGTTCAGGAACCCACTGCATCTATGGTGAGACAGGTGCTGTAAAACTGTTTTGATCACCGGACCTTCATAAGCCTCTGAGGTCTACCACTCTAACTGTTTGACCACAATAATGTTTTGGATCTCTAGAAATTAGTATCAGTTCAGAGTCAGTGTCAGTAATCTAGGAAAAGTATGATTATTTCTTTTTTCCCCAATACACTGCCATCTTGGTAAATGGTCATGTGTCCCTTAAGGGAAGGTTTGAAGAAAGAATACCAGAGTAGATTGTTTACAACGTAATGGGATCGTCTCTCAAGGGGATATAGCCTCTCCTTTATTCAAGGAGTTTTGTGTCTGCAAATTTCCTCAAGTCTAGAAATTTATTGAGTGGTCCTGACTCCTGTTTTTATCATACAAGTTAGTCCTCTGTTCACTTGACCTAGAACTATCCCCTTTACACAGAACTAGTGGACTACCTATCTATTTCATTTATAGGCACACCATGATCAACCACCCAACACTACGGGTCTCTGCAAATCAGATTAAGGATTACTGCTGTGACTTCACTGTCCATTATGACATTCATGCCCACTTTGACTTTGAAGATCTTTTCTACTTGGTCTTGCCTCCGTAGGATACCATTATGCCGTTGTATTTAGAGATTCTAGTTTGGCAACAGGCATTCCCACTGCAGTTTCTGACCAATATACACAAGTGATCACAGATAACTTAAAGATGCTTAGTTGTCCTCAAAAATTCATTTCTCACAGTCGTGGGAAAAATTCTGGGCCTTCCCAGAGTGAATGAGTGGGTCTTCCATAATAAATCCACTCAACATTTAAATCTCCTTAAGCTTTTGTATTCCTTTCTCTATATTATACCAAATCAGTTCTGGCATTTCAATCTCATTTGGTGTAAATCACCTTTGGATTCATGTTTCAGCCAACCAACTAAACTGTCAGGGTTCTTTCTAGCTCCTTGAAATAAAACTTGAGGGCTGGGCATGGTGGCTCATGCCTGTAATCTCAGCACTTTGGGAGGCTGAGGCAGGCAGATTGTTTGAGGTCAGAAGTTCAAGAGCAGCTTGGCCACCATAGTGAAACCTTGTCTCTACCAAAAATAAAAAGTAATCCCAATGTGGTAGTGTGTGCCTGTAATCCCAGCTACTCGGGATGCTGAGGCAGGAGAATTGCTTGAAGCCCGAATGTAGAGGTTGCAGTGAGCTGAGATGGCATCATTGCACTCCACTCTGCCTGGGTAACATAGCAAGACTGTCTCAAACAAAAAACGAACGAACGAACGAACGAAAGAGAGAAAGAAAGAAAGAAAGAAAGAAAGAAAGAAAGAAAGAAAGAAAGAAAGAAAGAAAGAAAGAAAGAGAAAGAAAGAAAGAAAGAAAGAGAGAAAGAAAGAAAAGAGGGAGGGAAGGAGGGAAGGAAGGAAGGAAGGAAGGAAGGAAGGAAGGAAGGAAGGAAGGAAGGAAGGAAGGAAGGAAGGAAGGAAAGAAAACTTTAATGCAAAATCTTTACTTTGTGAACCTATATCAATAAATTCAACCTGATCCACCTTTGTTTATTTTCCATCATAGTATAGTACATCTCCTCATGAATCGCATTTTGTACCTTATCCTCTAGGACCTGCTAGGACTTCTACTTATAGGTCTGGAAGTGAAAAATAGCAGGGGTAAATCCTAACAAGAATCAGCAATGCTTTGCAAAACAACTACCACAGGAGTTGGTTCTTCAGGCAAAGCAGAGGTAACCTCCTCAGGCAGGAGTGAAAAGGCTCGTTCAATTGGCAAGAAGATTTAGCAAAACTTACAGGTTTGATGTTCCCCATCAGGATCATCCCATATTTCCCCATTCCAACTTTCAGGATTCCATTTCTTCCTAATAAATGCCTTCACTTTAATGGAAGGAACTCTCTAAAGCTGGTAATTAAATTTGCTTTTCAATTCAGCGACAAGCAGGATAAGGCTCTAGGTTTAACTTTCAGAATCTAAGAGTTTCTTTCAGATCAAGCATAGAAAGCTTCAAGGTCATATATAAGGAGTTTCTGTCGCAATTTTGAAGCTCTTATTTGACTCTTTTCCCCACATTCTCTAGGGCAGTTAGGAGCAACCAGCCAATCCCATTATACTCCTTAGTTTAAGTTGAATATTTTGAGATATCAAATACAGGGTCATCTAGAACCCTACCTTTTACAAGCATCTGATTAGGAGTGTCCAATTGCAATATTTTGCATATTGCTACTATCATACCATGCCACGGACTACTAATGCCTTCTTCATCAATGAAAATTGAGTCATCAGTGTCTTTAGATGGAATCAAATTAGAGAACCAATACCAGAAAATACATAGCCAACTCAGAAAACATCCTAAGATTCTCTCTCTCTTGAATCTCTTTAGGTTCCAACGTTTGCATCTGTCAAAGAGATACAAACAGAGAAGTGAAACCAGAAGTAGATAGGTATTAAGAGATTTATTGCAAGCATGCAATTATGGGAGGCTGACAAGGCAAACCTGAAATCTGAACAAGATCAAGAAATGTAGGTTCTCCCCCTTGGGAGAGAAGCTAAAGCTTCTATTCATAGGGGGAATTTCTTCTTCCTGTACGGAACCTTGCCTCTCTAATTTTAAGTTTTTTTTATCTGACTGGAAGAGGCACACACAGATTTCTTAGAATAATCTCCTTTAATTAAAGTCAACTGATTATGTACTTCAATTTATACTTATAAAAGTAAAGGACCAAAATCTAGCTTAAGTTAACACTGTGAAAGAGAGGGACGCCATTTTTGAGTTGTTGGATTAAGGCATCTATTTCCTATAGGCCAGAGTATACCCTGAAAAATACAGATGACGGGCAAGGAAAGTTTAAAGGCCTATCTCCCCAGGCTGATAAGTTGAGGTGTCCCAATTACACCAAACACAGAAAACCAGAGCTTGAGATGTTATGAATTAGTCTCAGTCAACTAATTGAGATATCTTTTACACTAGAGAACAATTAACATAATATCCAGCAGGCAAATTTCTGAGACAATTACAAAATCACCCTACAAAAATTTGTCATATACAGAGGGACAATGCTGCAGTCATGAAAGTGACTGTGCTGCTCTAACATTCTCAATGATATTTCCAATTGCTACAGTGAGAGGGATGTTATATCCATATAGGGTGAAATCCTAAAATCTAACATTTTGTATAGTAGAATAGACTGGGCTCTAAAGCATTTGATAATAACCAGAAAAACAAGAAAAACATGAAATCTGTTGGTGTTTCACCTAAGGGCAAGAGTCCATAGGGCAGACAATAGGGGCAGTTTTGACAAAAAATTACCTTGCTTCTTCTTGCACCTAACAAGTCTAGATCAGTCAATAAATAAGCTAAGTTAAATTCTGGCTTCAACCTAGCATGGTATCATGAAGAGAATTCTCTTTCCATAAATGGTAGGTTCTAAAAAGTAACATGGATAGCAAATATAAAATTAAATTTAAAGGTAAAATTTGAGATTGATAAAAATTAAAAAGGAGGATAGAGTACATATTCACATAGAAAAATTAACTCCACATACTGAAAACATAAAACTGTTTACAGATAATAAACATGAAAATTAAAAGCTTAAGGATGCTATTTTAAACAGTAAATATATAGATGGGTAATTAACAATTCTATTTTGCCAAAAAGTTATCAAGGTCAGATGCAATTTTATTAGAGTTGGAAGATAAGTAAAAGGCAATGTATGATGGATATCTTTAGTTTATTTCTACCCTCACAAGTACCTAACAATTCTGATAATATGGTATTTACCCATAAATATATGTATGCATGTATAATTTCTTCTTAACGCTGCTTCTCATGCCATGAGACTAGAGAATCCTATTGTTGGTAAACTCTTTAACTTCTTTGCATGTCCATCATGTTTTAACATTTTGCTGTAGTCTTGCTAACTACGGTAGTGTAGTGTAAAGCAAGAAAATACTTCACTCTTGTCAGTTATGCAGTAATCACATTAAAGGGAAGATATCACCCACCAGCCATTCTTGTTGATATTTGTTAATGAGGTAATAGGTACTAAGGGGTCAGAGATATCTTTGCAAGCTCTCCTTAAAACCGTTGAACCGGATGCCAAACACCAGCTTTCTAATTATTTCCCAGTTGTAACTTCTCTGGTTAGATAGTTGTTTCTGCCAGCATAATTGCCTCAAACTTTGACTACTGCAGAAAGTTTACCTGCTCTCTAGCAAATAAACCTCAGATGGCAATATTTGAACTCCAAAGCAAAGAGAAATGTATTTCTCAAGTTGTACAAAATGGATTTTTCTTTTCAACAAGTGATAAACATGTGAATTAGGTGCACTTTCTAAATGTCATCAAGTTTTTCTAAAGATTCAAGTGTGAAAAAAGGGCAGGAGAAGATAAAAAGCAACACAGTTTTACAGATAATTTGATAAAGATTTCTACTTGGGAAGAATTTTGAAAAATAATGATTTACCTGGATGTTTTAGTCATAAAAAAGAAAAATCCTATTTACAACATACATGATACATGCAAGATCTCTGAAGATGTTATTTGTACAGAGCACATTTTAGCTTTAGATAAAACCATATAAAAGAGGCTCAGTGACTCACAGCTGTAATCCCAGCTCTTTGGGAGGCTGAGGAGGGAGGATCTCCTGAGGCCAGGAATTTGAGATCAGCCTGGGCAACACAGCAAGACCCTGTCTCTACAAAATTATTTTTTAAAACTTAGCGAGGCATGGTGCCACACACCCTTCGTCCTAGCTGATTAGGAGGCTGAGGTGAAAGGATTGCTTGAGCGCAGGAGTTGGAGAGTACAGTGAGCTATGATCATGCCACTGTACTCCAGCTTGGGTAACAGAGCAAGACACTGTAATTTAAAAATATATGGATGAAACTGGCATTTTCTAGGTAAAAATCAGTCAGATATCAGCAATTTTATATAGTTCAACTTAAATATTACATAGTTTTATTTTATCACTGTACAGTCACTCTGTTTTAACTTTATGACATTGTTTCTCACTTAAGGTATTTTTTTTTCTATAGCAATTTGTATTATATTAAATTACTATATTTGTTGTTTTAGGGCAATATGTTATTGAAGCAAGTCACTTTTAATGACTTATGTGTTTCAGTTCTTGGTGTTGATGACTATTTTTTTACTGGTCTCTCACATGGTCTCTCATAGTTTTTGTAGTATGTTACAAAAAATTCTGACTAGAACCCTTTGAAATGCTGTATTGTTTCTGTCGGCATAAATGATAGCCATCATAAAACAATAGCGAGACAAACATGAAATGCAATGTGCTGCTTTTCAAGGAGTTTTAGGAAAGACTTGTGTTCATGAGACTCAAACCCTATGTAAGAATTTCAGCTTTTTCTCACATGAACCACTTTCTCTATTTAAAAAGGAGTTGCCACTCTACCTGATATCAGGCTTTGTTTCCTTTATCCCTTTGAAGTTCAACCGACACCCAGAAAGAGGGGGAAAAGAAGCAAAAAGAGCACACAAATGAGTAACAACAGATGACTCACAGGATAGACATACAAGACAGTGTGGCTTCAGTCTAGGAGGGAAGCTGCCAGCAAAATTATGCTCACAATGTTGCATTTGCTTTCACCAATGAGAGTTTTCAAGGAGACCAGCGTTTTCTGTTTTTTTTTTTTTTTTTTTTTTTTTGGCTGGGCGCAGTGGCTCAAGCTTGTATTCTCAGCACTTTGGGGAGAACAAGATGGGTAGATCACTTGAGGTCAGGAGTTCGAGAGCAGCCTGGCCAATATGGTAAAACCCCATCTCTACTAAAAATATAAAAATTTTGCCAGGAACACACCTGGCAAGTGTGTAGGAACACCTGGCAAGTGTGTTCTGTAGGAACACACCTGTAGTCCCAGCTACTTGAGAGGCTGAGGCAGGAGAATTGCTTGAAGACTGGAGGGGTCAGAGATATCTTTGCAAGCTCTCCTTAAAACCGTTGAACCGGATGCCAAACACCAGCTTTCTAATTATTTCCCAGTTGTAACTTCTCTGGTTAGATAGTTGTTTCTGCCAGCATAATTGCCTCAAACTTTGACTACTGCAGAAAGTTTACCTGCTCTCTAGCAAATAAACCTCAGATGGCAATATTGCAACTCAGGTTGCAGTGAGCCGAGATCCCTCCACTACACTCCAGCCTCTGTGACACAGCAAGAGTGATACTCCATCTCAAATATATATATATATATATATATATATATGCACATTTAAAATCTCATTTTTGTTTTCAACTCACTTTTTGCGTGTAAATTTAAATGATTTACCTTTGTTCTCCTGTGAAAGCATATAGTAAATACCTTTTGAAAAATAATTTATTGAAGTGTCTATGAACATTAGTCTTTGCCTTTGTATGAAAGGCCTGTCAAAATGGCATGAAGTGGACACAGTGATGCACCTGTGCTGTAGCAACTCATGATTGGAGGCTTATTTTGTCATTTGATCTTTTTATCTGATGGGTCCCTGTTGAACCTGAATGAGTGATTGAAAGTGACAGGAAGAGCAAGTGGATGCCTTACATCTCAATGGTAGGTTGCACAGCACGTTGGTCCAAGAGTCTTTATGCAGATGTGAATCTTGATGTGGTGCTGCCTCAACAAGTGCTCGCCTTTCTTTGATATGGTTTTCAAATTTCTGATTTATCACTTTGACATTTGACGGAGAAGAAAAAAATAAAAAGCAAAATTCCGTGACAGTTAACAGCTTTTTCTTCCCTCAAAGATTTTGTAGGTTTGCCTGAGGAGACTTGAATCTGAACTATTTGACTGTTAATTAGAACTGCTATATGAGCATCACAAAATCAAATCAAACATAATCTGGTTTATGTCATCGCACAATTAGGGTAGTAGAGCAAATCATCAATTTCTTACAATTAATGAATAATAGCCTTGAGGCTTAAGCCTTAAAGAAGGTTTTAGATGTATTCTAATTCTGGATTTTTTTTTTTTTTTTTTTTTTTGGTCATTATAAAGAGTAGTAATACATTTAAATACTGACATATGCAAACACACAAAAGTTAGGTGTAATTAACTGAATGTTTACAGTTGGAATACTAATCTCCAAGGTGATGGATTAGGAGGTGGGGACTTTGAAAGCTGGTTAACTCCCTTGTATGTGATTAGTGCCTTTATAAAAGAGATCCTAGAGGGATTTCTTGCCCCTTCCACCATGTGAAGTCAGAGCACGATGATGGGCACTTACCCAAAATGGAATCTTCTGGGTCTTTATCTTGGACTTTCTAGTCTTCCTAGAACTGTGACAAATAAATTTCTGTTGTTTATAAACCACCAAGTCAATGGTATTTTGTTATAGTAGTTGGAACAGCCTAACACAGGCTTTCGTCAGCAGCTCTCCTTAACTAAAACTAGTTTAGACAAAATGCTATTTATACTGAAAATGAAACATGAAAACAATATTCGGTATTTGGTTTGCTGATATCAGATACATACTTGAGTTTTTTAGATAAGTTAATATGAAGAATTCGACACTTTTTCTTCTTGTTTCCCTAGGCCTTTTGCTGATGAACAGGTCATTATGCAAACTGCATTAGTGTCTAAACACATTTTAAACACTGTCGTAGTGATGCTATAAGAAAACCTTCAGAAACCTCAATGGAAATAATTTAATTACATGGGAAGATAGTTAAAAATGCAGCATCAACACTATTAAAGACTAACTAATACTCGTTAGATTTTTTTCAAAGATAACTTCATTTTACCACATTCTTTGTTTAGGAGTAGAGAGAAGCATATAGTATTTTTGTTGATAATTCCTAAAACAATAAATACAATTTAAAAAAATACCTGCCATTGTTTTATGGTTAACTAATTACCTATTTTTCTACATTATTCCTTTTTATTACTTTACTTTCAAATATATAGTCGGACATGAAAATGTTTCCTTTATAATTATTCATTTATTAGTATTGATCATTTAATACATATAAGGCATTATGAGGTTCTATTCTTTGATATATATTGTTTGCTCATCTGACACCAATTGTTCTTATTCAGTCAATATTTTACATATAGTGTGAATTTGGGTTTCCATTTTTTGGTAGCCATTTTTATCTGTTTTTTCAGCTTCTCTAATAATAATAGTCACCATTAGCTGAGGCAGACACTTTGTTATGCAGAAATTGCTTTTATTTTTCTAATAGTTCTGGCAGACAGATATTATTATAGTATCTATTTCATGGATTAGGTATAGAGAGGTTCAGTTATTTGCAAAATATCACACAGCCAGGAGGTGGTAAACAGAATTTTGAACCAAAGCCATTAGGCTCTCGACCACTATGCTGCTTTGCCTCCTAGAACATCCTGCATTGCAGTGGTATCAGCATTACCAGTTAATTGCCTAACGTGATATTTCTCTCCATAACAGGTATCAGGATTATAATGATTTTCCTGCTCCCGTCCCTCAAATATCTCTTGTAATGTAATTTCCCTCAGGATTTTTATTAATAGTTCCTATTTACTAACAAAAATATTCATCACAACTTATAGGCTAAAGAGGTAAGACATTTTCATTTACACAAGAGCCTCTTGAAAATAATTACTTAGCCTAAATGAATGACTCTAATGGAAGTAATTCAGGTGGATCCTTGAAAAAATGATATTGTGTACATGAAAACCTTTGGGAAAATATATTATGATGGCAACATCTTCAGTTTTATACTGGAAATATACAAAATTCACTCCCCATTTAACCAAACTATTAAAAGAATTGCTTTTTTGGATATTTGGCATCAAATAAAAATGGGTTGAGGAGAGGGAGAGCATTAGGAAAAATAGTTAATGCATGCTGGTCTTAATACCGAGGTGATGAGTTCGTAGGTGCAAGCAAACCACCAGGGTATATGTTCACCGATGTAACAAACCTGCACATCCTGCACATGTACCCCAGAACTGAAAATTTAAAAAAAATTAAAAATAATTGAGATTCAAAAAGTTAATTTATGAGTTATAGGCTATTATTTTTTGAGACAAGGTCTCACTCTGTTGCCCAGGCCAGAGTGCAATGGCAAAATTATGGCTCACTGCAGCCTCGACATCTCTCCCAGGCTCAAGTAATCCTTCTACCTCAGTCTCCTGAGTAGCTAGGACCACAGGCATGCACCACCACGACTGCCTACTTTTTTAGATTTTTTTTTTTTTTTTGCAAAGATGGGATCTCCTCATGTTGGCCAGGCTGCCATAGGCTATTCTTTTTTATGTATTTAACTTTATTTTTGGTTCATGGGTACATGTGCAGGTTTGTAATATAGGTAAATTTTCTCTCACAGGGGTTTGGTGTACAGATTATTTTTTCACCCAGGTAATAAGCATAGGACCTTATGGGTAGTTTTTCACCCTCTTCCCACCCTCCAACCTCAAGTATACCCTGGTGTTTGTTGTTCCCTTTTTTATGTCCTTTTGGTGTACTCAATGTTTAGCTCCCTCATGTAAGTGAGAACATCTGGTATTTGGTTTTCTGTTCCTGTGTTAGTTTGCATAGGATAATGACCTCCAACTTCATCCATGTTTCAGCAGAGGACATGATCTCACTCGTTTTTATGACTCCATAGTATTTCATTGTGTATATACACCACATTTGCTTTATCCAGTCTACCATTGGTGGGCCTTAAGATTGATTACATGTCTTTGCTATTTTAAATAGTACTGTGATGAACATACGTGTGCATATGTCTTTATAGTAGAATGCTTTATATTCCATTGGTATATACCCAATAATAGGATTGTTGGGGGAAATGGTAGTTCTATTTTAAGTTCTTTGAGAAATTGCCTAACTGCTTTACACAATGATTAAGCTAATTTACATTACCACCAACAGTATACAAGTGTCCCCTTTCTCCACAACTTCGCCAGCATCTGTTAGGTTTTGAGTTTTTAATAATAGTCATTCTGACAGGTGTAAGATGATATCTCATTGTGGTTTTGGTTTGCATTTCTATAATGATAAGTGATGTTGAGCTTTTTTTCATATGCTTACTGACCACATGTATGTCTTTTGAAAAGTGTTTGTTCATATACTTTGTCCACTTTTTAATAGGGTCGTTTGGTTAATGCTTGTTAATTTGCTTAAGTTCCTTGTAGATTCTGGATACCAGGCCTTTAGTCAGATGCCTAGTTTGCAATTAATTTTTCTTATTCTGTAGGTTGTTTGTTTACTCTGTTGACAGTTTCTTTTTCTCTACAGAAGCTCTTCAGTTTACTTAGGTCACATTTGTCAATTTTTTATTGTTGTTGTTGCAGTTGTTTTTGGCACCTTCATCATGTGAGCTTTGCCTCTTTCTATGTCTATAATGGCATTTCCTAGGTTATCTTCCAGGGCTTTTATAATTTAAGATATTATATTTAAGTCTTCATCCATCCTGAGTTGATTTTTTGTATGTAGTATAAGGAAAGGATTGAGGTTCAATTATCTGCATATGGCTAGCCAGTTATCCTAGCACCATTTATGGAATAGAAAGTCCTTTCCCCAATGCTTGTTTTTGTTAACTTTTTCAAAGGTAAGATGGTTGTAAATGTGTGGTTTTCTGTTTTGTTTTGTTTTGTTTTGTTTTTCTGGGCTCTCAATCTGTTCTATTGGTCTATGTGTCTGTTTCTATACCACTACCATGCTGTTTTGGTTGCTGCAGCCCTGTTGTATAGTTTGAAGTTGGGTAATGTGATGCTGCTAGCTTTGTTCTTTTTGCTTAGGATTTCCTTGGCTATTTGAGCTCATTTTGGTTCCATATTAATTTTAAAATAGTGTTTTCTAATTCTGTTAACAATGTCATTGATAGTTTGATAGGAATAGTGTTGAATGTGTACATTGCTTTGGGCAGTATGGTCATTCTAACAATATTGGTTCTTCCTATCCATGTGCATGGAATGTTTTTCCATTTATTCGTGTCATCTCTGATTTCTTTCAGCAGTGTTTTTTAATTCTCATTGTAGAGACCGTTCACTTCCCTGGCTACCCGTATTTCTAGGTATTTTATTCTTTTTGTGGCTATTGTGAATAAAATTGCGTTCTTGATTTGGCTCCCGCATGGACATTGTTGGTGTGTAGAAATGCTATTGATTTTGTATATTGAAACTATGCTGAAATTGTTTATCAGATCTAGGAGATCTGTAGACAATGTATTGCATTGTCTACAGGACAGATAGTTTGACTTTGTTTCTTCCTATTTGAATGTCGTTATTTTCTTTCTCTTGCCCGGTTGGTCTGACTAGGACTTGCAGTACTATGTTTAATAGGAGTGGTGAGAGTGGGCATCTTATCTTATTCTCGTTCTCACAGTGGAAGTCTTCTAGTTTTTGCTTGTTCAGTATCAAGTTAGTTTTGGGTTTAGCATAGATTGTTCTTATTATTTTGAAGTATGTTTCTTGAATGTCTACTTTATTGAGGGTTTTTACAATGATGGGATGTTGAATTTTATCAAAAGCCTTTTCTGCATTCATTGAGATAATCATTTGGTTATTGTTTTTAGTTCTGTTTATGCAATGAATTAAATTCATTGATTTGCATATGTTGAACCAATCTTGTGTCCTAGGGATAAATCCTCCTTGACTGTGGTGGATTCACTTTTTGACCTGCTGCTGGATTCGGTCTGCTAGTATTTTGTTGAAGATTTTTGCATCTATGTCCATCAGGGTCAATGGCCTAAAGTTTTCTTTTTCTTGTATGTCTGCCAGGTTATGAGATCAGAATGATGCTGGCCTAACAGAATGAATTAGGAAGAAGTCCCTCCTCCTCAATTTTTGAAATAGTTTCAGCATGGGTGACACCCGCTCTTTGTACATCTGGTAAAACTCAGCTCAGAAGTGGTCTGGTCCTGAGCTTTTTCTGGATGATAGGCTTTTAGTGCTGATTCAGTTTCAGAACTCATTATTGATCTGTTCACGGATTCCATTTATTTCTGGTTCAATATTGAGAGGTTGTATGTTTCTAGGAATTTATTTACTTTTTCCTAGATTTTCTGGTTTATGTACACAGAGATGTTCATAGGCTCTGAGGGTTTTGTGTTTTTTCTGTGGGATCAGTGGTAATGTTTCATTTGTCATTTCTGATTCTGTTTATTTTGATCCTCTCTCTCTTTTGTTGTTTGTCTAGCTAATGGTCTATCAATCTTATTTATTTTTTTCAAATAACAAACTACTGGATTAATTTTTCTCTTGTATAGCTTCTTGCATCTCAATTTCCTTCACTTCACCTCTGATTTTGGTTACTTCTTGTGCCAACTTTGGGGTTGATTTGCTTTTCTTTTTCTAGTAATTCTAGGTGTCATTTTAGGTTAATACTTTGAAGTTTTTCTAACTTTTTGATGTGGGCATTTAGTTCTATAAAATTCCCTGTTAACACTGCTTTAGCTGTATCCTAGATTCTCGTATGTTGTATCTTTGTTCTCATTAGTTTAAAATAATTTCTTGATTTCTGCCTTAATTTTTTGTTTATCCAAATGTCATTCAGGAACAAGTTGTTTAATTGCTATGTAATTGTAGGACTTTAAGCAATCTTCTTGGTATTGATTGCAATTTTTATTGTGCTGTGCTTTGAAATTGTGGTTGGTATGATTTTGTTTTTATTTTTGAATTTGCTGATAAATGTTTTATGCCCAATTGTGTGGTCAAATTTAGAGTACATGTCATGTGCAGTTGTAAAGAAGGTATATTCTGTATTTTTTTCCAGTGTGGTGGAAAGTTCTGTAGATGTCTGTTAGTTATATCTGGTCATGTGTGGAGTTCAAGTTCCAAACACTTTTGTTAGTTTTCTGAATCAATGATCTGTCTAGTACTGACACTGGGTTGTTGAAATCTTCCACTATTATTGTATGGTTATCTAAGTCTCTTTTTAAGTCTGTAAGAACTTTTTTTATGAATCTGGGTACTTCTGTGTTGGGTGCATATATATTTAGGATAGTTATATCTTCTTGTTGGATTAAACTCATTAACATTATATAATGTGCCCTTCTTTGTCTTTTTATCAGCTTTGTTGGTTTATAGTCTGTTTTATCTGAAATTAGAATACTACCCCCTCCCTTTCTTCTGGTTTCTGTTTGCTTGCTTGATTTTTCTCCATCCCTTTACTTTTTGCCTGTGGATGTCATTGCATGTGAGATGAGGATCATGAAGACAACATACATTTGGGTCTTTCTTCTTTACTCAATTTTAATTGGGGAGTTTAGCCTGTTTACATTCAACATTGATATGTGAGGATTTGATCCTGTCATCATGTTGGATTTGATCCCAATTTTAATTGGGGAGTTTAGCCTGTTTACATTCAATATTGATATGTGAGGATTTGATCCTGTCATCATGTTGTTGGCTGGTTATTATGCAGACTTGATTGTGTAGTTGCTATATAGTGTCAGCAGTCTATGTACTTAAGTGCATTTTTGTGGTGTCTTGTAATGGTCTTTCCTTTCTGTATTTTGCCTTCCCTTAAGAATCTCTTGTAAAGCAGGTTTGGTGATAACAAATTCCCTTAACATTGGCTTGCTGAAAAGTATCTTATTCCTCCTTCACTTATGAAGCTTAGTTTGACTGAATATGAAATTCTTGGTTGTAATTACTTTTATTTAAGAATGTTGAATGTAGGTCCCCAATCTCTTCTGGTTTGCAGGGCTTCTTATGAAAGGTCCTCTGCTAGTCTGATGGAGTTTCCTTTGTAGGTGACCTGCCCCTTCTCCAGAGTTGTGCTTAATGTTTTTTATTTCACTTCAACCTTGAAAAATCTAATGACTATGTGTCTTAGGTATGGCCATATTGTATGTTGTAGAGGTTCTCTGCATTCCCTGAATTTGAATGTTGGCTTCTCTAGTGAGGTCGAGGAAATTATTATGAGCGACATTCTGAACTATGTTTTCCAAGTGGCTTACTTTATCTCCGTGTCTTTCAGGGCCACCAATGACACATAGATTTGATCTCTTTATGTAATTTCATGTTTCTTGAAGATTTTGTTAATTATTCTTTATTCATTTTTTAAAACATTGTTGTCCAGGCCGGGCACGGTGGCTCAAGCCTGTAATCCCAGCACTTTGGGAGGCCGAGACGGGCAGATCACTAGGTCAGGAGATCCAGACCATCCTGGCTAACACGGTGAAACCCCGTCTCTACTAAAAAATACAAAAAAAAACTAGCCGGGCGAGGTGGTGGGTGCCTGTAGTCTCAGCTACTCAGGAGGCTGAGGCAGGAGAATGGCGTAAACCCAGGAGGCGGAGCTTGCAGTGAGCTGAGATCCAGCCACTGCACTCCAGCCTGGGCGACAGAGCCAGACTCCGTCTCAAAAAAAAAAAAAAAAAAAATGTTGTCCAACTGAGTTATTTCAGAGAATTGATCTTCAAGCTCTGAGATTTTTTCCTCAGTTGGACTGATTTTGCTGTTAATACTTGAAATTGTATCACAAAGTAGTTGAAGTGAGTTTTTTGGCTCTATTAGATCACTTTGCTTCTTTCTTAAAGTAGCCATTTGCCTTTCATCTCCTGTATCATTGTACTGTACTCCTTAGATTCCTTGGACTGGTTTTTGACATTCTTCTAAATTTCAGTGATCTTCATTCGTCTCCATATTCTGAAGTATATACCTGTCATTGGAACCATTTCCGCCTGGTTAAAAACCATTGCTGGAGAACTAACATGCTTGTTAGGAGGTGAGATGATATTCTCGCTTTTTGAGTTTCCAGAGTATTTGTATTGGTTCTTTCTCATCTGTATGGGCTGATGTGCCTTCAGTCTTTGAAGTTCCTGTCATTTGGATGGGGTTTTTGCTTTATCTTCCTTGATGTCCTTGAGGGTTGTTTGTGGTGTAAGGTGGGTTCAGTCAACTGGGTTTGTTTCTGGAAGATTTTATGGGGTCAAGGCTGAGCTCAGTACTCCTGGGTGGCATGCTCTGACTCTGGGAGCTGGGACTGGGCCTCCAACTTTGTTCTGTGGCCCTTTGAGATTATAAACCTGCTTCACTGGAGGGGCAGAAGTGTTCTGGGTCCCCTGACCACAATACTCCAATATGTGAAGCTGGCCAAAGCACTTCATCACGACAGTGGTCATGAGATTGGTGCTTGCTTGTGCATGCCAGCAACTGCACCAGTACGGTATGGTGTATGTATGTCAGCTGGTGTGGGGTACCAGCAGAACTGGGGCTGCAGCATTCCTACACATGCTTATTGCAGTGGAGGCAGTGGCAGTGGAGGCAAGGTGCTGGCATGGGCATAGACACCAGTGTCCATATAAACAACCACAGCAATGGGCTTGGGGGGTGGGCAGTTTGCTGGCATCTATGCACACATTCATAGTGATGGTTGTGTGAGCAGGTGCCTGCACGTCCACGAGGGATGAGAGTTAGTGGAGTGCATCTGCACTGGCAACAATGGCAGTAAAAAGTAGTGAACATGCACATGCATGCTGGTTGGGGAGGGGAGGCAAGGTCCACTCATGCATGCATGCTTGCAAAGTGGTGGGAAGGTAGCCGTGGGAGAGAGCATGCCAGTAAAGCAGTGGGGAGGGGCTTCAGTGGAGAGAGGGTGTGGGTGGACTGGTGCCCACAGGAGGCAGTCAGTCTGCTGGAGCTCTCTGTTGGTTAGGGTAGGAGCTATGATTATGGTCACAGGGAAGTACCTTGGTTGAGCATCAGAGCCTTCCATGCAAGTAGGTGCAGCCAGATTGTTGGGAGAGAGGCCAGCACATGGGGAAGTATTCAGATCAGACTGTTTTTGTCTTACAGGCAACACCACCCTGCTCTATCCAGGTCTGCCAGTCACCCTAAGGCTAAAGTCAACTAGAGGTGTATGGTGAGCCTTGGGGTATGTGCACCTCCACTACAGACATTCCTACACCAAGCTCTCTGGGCTCCATACAGGCTGTAGTCCCACCCCTACCAACTCTCCAAGCAGCTCTCCCTGCCAACTCAAGTGTTTATGGGGCTTGTGGGGTCTCCTGATGCCATGATTACAGATTCTCGTGGTTAAAGCAGGTCACTCTTTGCCTGTTCAATTCACCTTTTCCCCAGGAATCACTGGGGTCCAGGAAACAAGTCCCGTTGCTTCATAGCCCTGTACAGAGTTCTCACCTTCCTCCTACTTCAGCCCCACACCTGCATCCTCCCTCGATGCACTCTCAATACCCTTCGTCTGAAGAGCTGCTTGGAGCACGCCAGTCTTCCCAATGTCTTGGTCCCTCAGTAGGAGATGTTACTCTTGGCTGTGTCTACTCAGCCACCTTGGCTCCTCTTGTAACAGACTATTTTTAAAATTTAAATAGTTTAAGTTTCTTGCAGATTCTGGGAATTAGCCCTTTGTCAGATGTATAGATTGTGAAATTTTTCTCCCATTCTGTAGGTTACCTGTTCACTCTCATGATAGTTTATTTTGCTGTGCAGAGCACTTCAATTTAATTAGATCCCATTTGCCAACGTTGACTTCTGTTGCAATTGCTTTTGGTGATACCATTTGACCCAGCAATCACATTACAGGTTATATAACCCAAAGGACTATAAATTATTATACTATAATGACACATGCACATGTATGTTTATTGTGTCACTATTTACAAAAGTAAAGACTTGGAACCAACTCAAATGCCCATCAATGATAGACTAGATAAATAAAATGTGGCACAAATACACCATGAAATACTATGCAACCATAAAAAAGAATGAGTTCATGTCCTTTGTCAGGATGTGGATGAAGCTGGAAACAATCATTCTAACTAATCAAACTAATCAAACTAACACGGAACAGAAAACCAAACACTACATGTTCTCGTTCATAAGTGAGTTGAACAATGAGAATTCGTGGACACAATGAGGGGAACATCACACACTGGGGCCTGTTGGGGGGTGGGAGCAAGGGGAGGGATAGCATTAGGAGAAATACCTAATGTAGATGATGGGTTGATGGGTGCAGCAAACCACCATAGCACATATATACCTATGTAACATAACTGCATGTCCTGCACATGTATCCCAGAACTTAAAGCATAATTTTAAAAAATTTAAATAGTTGCTCACACTTGTAATTCCAGCATATTGGGAGGCTGAGGCAGAAGGATGGCTTGAGCTCAGGATTTCAAGACCAGCCTATGCAACAGGGTGAGACCCCATCTCTCCTTAAAATAAAATAATTAACCTAGTGTTTGGTGCATACCTGTAGTCCCAGCTATTGGGGAGGCTAAAGCAGGATGATCACTTGAGTCTAGGAGGCTGAGGCTTCAGTGAGTTGTGATCATGCCACCCACTCCAGCCTGGGCAACAGAGAGAGACCCTGTCTTAAAAAAAAAAAGTTAAACAGATATGTGTATACAAAAAGAGAGGGAAAAAATACGCTAAATGAGGATTATGCATTTTCTACCCTCTTTGTCTATCATTCTATCTGACAATTAAATATCATTGTTACCCTTATTCCTCACTCTGTATGCCATAACTCTAATATCTATTGCCTGATATAAAAATCTCATATTAATATTTCATCTTCTATCAATCTATACACTCTTACTGCTATAGAATCTTCAAATTAATATATCCAAATAGATTTCTACTCTTCCCCACCATTTACTCTTCTACTCCATTGCTGCCTATTCCTCCCTGTCCTCATCTATTATCAGCTTTTGTCTTAATTCTAATACCCTCCTTATTGACTCCCTGGTTGTAGCCCCACAGACCATCAGTCATTTTTCAAACACACTAGCTAAAATTATGTTTTCAAACACAGAGATATTATCATATCACCCATCTTCTTATCACCACCATTCTCAGGTTCAAAATCCTCAGCAGTGAATATAGAGTAATTCAACTTAGTGCCTTCCTTAATTCTTTCATACTTACCAAGACTACAGAAAAGTATGCTACCTAGAAATTTGTTTGCATCAAATTAATATTTTTTCCTTAAAAGTTATACAGTATATATTTTCCTTCTGATGAAACATTTTTGCAAAGATTTGATTGTAGGATTCCTAAAATAGTTTACTTATTTATATTTACCGTTTTTGTTATAACATATATTTTCACAAAAATTAGTTGTCTTTTGAAATTCTACTGACAGCAGAATTTCAAATGCAAAATGAAGAGCACATATGCAATGTAAGAATGGAAAGAGAGTGAGATTCATGAAATATATTAAAGGAATTTTACATGTGAAATCTAAGCTTTTTGAAAAACAACTGCAAGTTCTAGTTTAAAATTAAAAATAGAATAAAAATACTTGTCTACATTTCTTCCCCAAACCACATTAAAGATACAGTGTTTTTTGTTTGTGTGTTTGTTTTTAAATAACAATACATATAAATTTCTTCCAGTTTCTTCCCTTCCTCAAGATGGCAGCAGCCAAGAACAAGATGCTAGGGTCATTGCAAGAAAGTTCTGCATTCAGTGAAAGTAGCATGTGAATCTGCCAGTTTTCAGATGATCCAAGATAAGGTCGGGGGTTGAATTTCACTAAGAGAAGGCTGTGACAATGTTATCATAGTTCAACCTGTTTACCCAAAATCAAAATTTGGAGGAGAGGGTTTCTACCAATCTAAAGTAGCTAATGGTGTCAGCATTGCAAGTTAGCATCAACATAAAATGAGTCATTCCCAGGAAGCATCTGGATTATTTCCAAGTGTCTTGTAATGCTTTACAGAACACTGTCTAGTAGTAAAATGCCAGCATTATCATACGGCATAATTTGAGCTGCTCAAAACAACAACAACAAAAAAAATACTCAGCTGAAATGAACACTGATGGTTTACCCATCATATTCTATCCAAATCTCATTAATATGGTATCTCAGAGATAACAGATAGGAAGATTACAAAGAGAAATACAAATAGAAGAAGGTTGTAGGTAAAAAGCTGATTTCATTGAAATTTGCTATGGAAAATGGTCAAGTCGATAATAACTTAGTTTATGAATATTATTTCTTTACCTTTGTAGGTGGATCAGTATCATTTTGGAAGAGAACTGAGACATTGATCAATAGAAAAAGACTCTGAGAGTCTGAGTTTACAAAACAGGTATCTGTTTTTCACTCATGTTGTTAGAATAGGCCTCCGACAAAACCTTTTAATCTTACCTGCAAAATTGCTCAACAAGTGGGGCATTTGGAACTGGTTATTTAATTCTGACAGCTACAAGAGTAAGTGTATGATCAACAGAAGAAATATGAAATATTGCAGTACTAAAAATAGGAGACAACAGGTATAAATGAGTGAAGGAAGGTAGAAATACACTGAAAGAATCTGTAATTGAATTTATGCTGCTGATCTCTTACTTCTTAGCAGTGAAACTCAAATAAATATTGTTGCTCTTTAAAAGAAGTAGTAATCTGGACCAACACTGCGTTACAGAAAGAATAGTGGTGGCATTGGGTTTATATTTTTAAAAATATAAGACTATTTTCAGATGGGGCAGCAGTAGCAGCTTGGTTTTTAATTTCTCCAAATCTTGATCAAGCAACTAGACAGCAAAATTCAAAACTCATGGACAGGGGTTCTGCTTCTTGTAGTGTTTAAGTAACTTGTATTAGACCAATCTTGCAAATAACACTTACATATCTCTAAACAATATAAAAATAACCACCTGAATTTCCTAAAAGCAACCAAAAGAATACAGAAACTGGAGAGGAGTCAACACAGTGAAGAGGATGGCACGTGGAACTCCTCGAGGACAGGTACTAGGATGTATCATTCTATCCTCAGTGCCCAGTTTAGTAATTGAGCCATAGTACGTACTCAAAGGTGTATTTGGAAAGAATAGTTAAGAGAGAATTGTCATCACGTAAATGGAAGCAACATGGAAACGTAGAAAAACCATAAACTTTTGGGTTAGACATACCTAGAGTTACCAATGCAGCTTCAATAGATGGGTCATTACCTAGCTTTTTTGACCCTCAATTTAGTCATCACCAAACATTGTATGCTTCATATTGCACCTTACAGAGCACTTTCACATGTGTTATTTTGTTTGACCCTCTCAACAATTTTATAATGCAGATTACATAATTCTCATTTTACAGCTAAGATGTTGGATTCTGAGAATTGACTTGCCTAAAGTTACATGGCAAGTAAGTGGCCAGTCTAGTATTCAAGCTCACATTTTCAAATTCCAAATTCTACTGCCATTTCCACTACAGTCCAGAAAAGCACTATTATACATATCATAATTAAACTGCTGAAAATCAAAGATAAAGAAATAATACAGAAATATTTGAAGGGAAAAATAATGGGCACCTGTAATTCCAGCTACTTGAGAGGCTGAGGCAGGAGAATTGCTTAAACTGGGGAGGCGGAGGTTGCAGTGAGTTGAGATTGCACCAATGCACTCCAGCCTGGGTGATGGAGTGAGACTCTGTATCAATAAAAAAAAGAAAAAAAGAGAGAGAGAGAAAGAGAAAGAAAAGAAAACCAGCAATTGAATTGTCATGACTTTCTTATCAGAAAATATGGAGGCTAGATCAGCAGAATAACATCCACAAAGTGCTTAAGAAAAAAGGGGATCAGGTTTGTCAAAGATCAGATGGTTGTAGATGTGTGGCATTATTTCTGAGGACTCCGTTCTGTTCCATTGGTTTATATCTCTGTTTTGGTACCAGTACCATGCGGTTTTGGTTACTGTAGCCTTGTAGTATAGTTTGAAGTCAGGTAGCGTGACGCCTCCGGCTTTGTCCTTTTGACTTAGGATTGTCTTGGCAATGCGGGCTCTTTTTTGGTTCCATACGAACTTTAAAGCAGTTTTTTCCAATTCGGTGAAGAAACTCATTGATAGCTTGATGGGGATGGCATTGAATCTATAAATAACCTTGGGCAGTATAGCCATTTTCACGATATTGATTCTTCCTATCCATGAGCATGGTATGTTCTTCCATTTGTTTGTGTCCTCTTTGATTTCACTGAGCAGTGGTTTGTAGTTCTCCTTGAAGAGGTCGTTTTTATCCCTTGTAAGTTGGATTCCTAGGTATTTGAGTTTGCGTCCTTTGTAGGGACATGGATGCAGCTGGAAACCATCATTCTTAGCAAACTATCACAAGAAGAGAAAACCAAACACCGCATGTTCTCACTCATAGGTGGGAACTGAACAATGAGCTCACTTGGACTTGGGAAGGGGAACATCACACACTGGGGCCTATCATGGGGAGGGAGGAGGGGGGAGGGTTTGCATTGGGGAGTTATACCTGATATAAATGATGAATTGATGGGTGCTGACGAGTTGATGGGTGCAGCACACCAACATGGCACATGTATACATATGTAACAAACCTGCACGTTATGCACATGTACCCTAGAACTTAAAGTATAATAAAAAATAAATAAATAAATAAATAAAAATAAAAAAAATTTAAAAAAATAAAAAAAATAAAAAAAAGAAAAAAGGGGATCAATGAGAGTTCTATATTCATAGAAAATATTCCATAGGAATGAAGGCACAATACATAAACAATTTTTGTTTTGTTTTGCTTTACTAGAATAAAAAATTGAAATTATTTGTTGACAGTAGGTCTGCTTTATAAAATATGCAAAACCAAAGTCTTCAATTTGAAGTAAAAGATGCCAGAGAATAATCTGAATTTTAAGGAATGAAGAACATTAGAAATGGTAACTAAGAACTTACCTAAAACCTAAAAACATATAAAATAAGATGGTTTTCTTAAATTCTATAAAGTATGTATGTTTTCGAAGCAAGTGTTATAACATCAGAATTTTCATACCTGTAAATGTAATATTATGACAACTACAGTATAATATGATGGTAGGTAGATATATGTATGGTTGTGAGATTTCTACATTTAAAATGAAGCAGTGCAATATTAACTTCCAGCAGGCTGTAACAAGTTGGGTATGATTATTTCAGTCACTTTAGAAACTCCTAAAAATCATAGAAAAGAATAAAGCAAAAGAGCCTATAAATAAATTGAAATGGAAAACTAAAAATCATTTAAATGATCCAAGGAAGAAAACACGGGGAGGTCAAAAATCAGCAGGGGAAAAAAGTAAACAAATAATAAAATAGTAGACCTAAATCAAAGCATATTAACAGTTTCATTAAATATTAACATAATATTAAAATTAAATGACAGAGATTGGAAAGATCCAACTATATGATGCTTACTAGAGTCACACTTTTAAATATCATTGCAAAGGTAGATTGCAACTAAATAGGGAGAAACAAATACAATAATAATTGTAAGAAGTGGCTAGGGGGGTGGGCCAAGATGGCCAATTAGAAGTGGCTGCAATCTGCTGCTGTCTTGGAGAAGAACAAAAATGGTCAGTAAGTTCTGTACCTTCAACTGAGGTGCCCAAGTTCTTACATTGAGACTGACTAGGTGGTCAGTGCAACCCACAAAGAGTGAGGAAAAGCAGGGTGGGGCAACAGCCCACCCGTAAGTGGCATGGAGCTAGGGGAGCTCACACCCCCTGCCAAGGGAGGTGCCTCCATTGATGATACCTCCAGGTCTGGGAGGGACCCAGGGGATTAGGGTCTGGAGTGGACCCCAAGCAAGTCACAGCAGCCTCATGAAAGAGAAGCCTGATTGATATAAGAAAAACAAACAAACAGAAAGCAACACCACCACCACCAATAAAAAAGACCCCACAAAAAAACCCATTCAAAGATCAGCAGCCTCAAAGATCAAAAGTAAATAAGCTCACAAAGGTAAGAAAGAATCAATACAAATACACACTAAAAACTCAAAAAGCCAGAGTGCCTCTTCTCCTCTAAATAATTGCAACACCTCTCCAGCAAGGACACAGAACTAGGCTGAGGCTGAGATGGGTGAATGGACAGAAGTAGGACTCAGAAGGTGGATAATAACTAACTTCACTGAGCTAAAGGAGCATGTTGTAACCCAATGCAAAGAAGCAAAGAATCATGATAGAGCATTGCAGGAGCTGATAACCAGAATAGCCAGTTTAGAGAGGAACATAACCGACCTGATATCACTTAAAAGCACAACACAAGACTTCACAATGCAATCACAAATATAGATAATGGAATACAACAAGCAGAGGAAAGAATCCAAAAGCTGAAGACTATCTTTCTGAAATAAGTCAGGCAGATAAGAATAGACAAAAAAACAATGAAATGAATAAAACTGCTGAGAAATATGGGTATATTCCATCATGCACACAATGGAATACATTTAAGTCATAAAAATGAACAAAATCTTGTCATTTGCAGCAAGTTGGCTGGAATGCTTTTTCTGCATCTATTGGGTTTTGTCTTTCATTTTCTTGATATGATTTGCATATGCTGAACCATCCTTACAGCCTGGGATAAATCACACTTGATAGTGATGTATTATCTTTTTAATGTGCTTTTGAACTCAGTTTGCTAATATTTTGTTGAGAATTTGTGTGTCTATGTTCATGAGAGATATTGGCTTGTAGTTTTCTTTATTTGTTGTGTCCTTGTCTGGTTTTGATAACAGGATATTACTGGCCTTACATAATTAGTTAGTAAATATTTCTTCTTCATTTTTGTGGACAGTTTGAGATGAAGTTATGTTAGGTTTTCTTTATAAGTGTGGTAGAATTTGGCAGTGAAGCCATCTGGTCCTGGGCTTTTCTTTATTGGGATGCTTTGTATTACTGATTCAATCTTGTCACTCATTATCAGCCTGTTTAGGTTTTCTATTTCTTCCTGATTCAGTCTTAATAGGTTAGATGTGTACAGGAATCTATTTATAAGTTTTCCAATTTATTAGCATATAGTTGCTCATAACAGTCTCTGATGATCCTTTGTATTTCTGTTGTATCAGTTGTTATGTCTCTTTTCATTTCTGATTTTGTTGACTTGGGTCTTCTCTCCTTTTCTTCTTGCTTAGTTAAGCTAGTATTAATTTTGTTAATCTTTTCAAATAACCAAATCTTTGATTTATTGATTCTTTGTATTTTTTAGTCTCTATTTGTTTAGTTCTGCTTTGATCTTTATTACTTCTTTTCTTCTACTAATATTGGCTTTGATTAGTTCTTGCTTCTCTAATTCCTTAAGGTGAATTTTTAAATTGTTTTTCTGAAATCTTTCTGCTTTTTATTGCTATAAACTTCCATGTTAGCACTGCTTTTTTTGTATCCCACAGGTTTCGGCATGCTGTGTTTAGATTTTACTTGTTTCACATTTTTATGTCCTCCGTATTTTTTTCTTGACCCAATGGTCATTCAGGAGAATATTGCTTAATTATAAGTATGCTTGTTGTTTCCAAAATTCCTCTTCTTACTGATTTCTGGGTGTATTCCACTGTAGTCTACGAAGGTATGTGGTATGGTTTTGATAGTTTAAAGTTGGTTGAGATTGGTTTTGTGGCCTAACATATTGTGTCTCCTGGAGAATGTTCCATGTGCTGATGAGAAAAATGTGTATTCTCCATCTGTTGGATAAAATGTTCTTAGATGTCTATTAGGTTCATTTGGTCTAAAGTGCAGTTTAAATCTAACGTTTCTTTGTTCATTCTCTCTCTAGATGATCTGTTTAATGGCAACAATGGGCTGTTGACATTACCAGTTATCATTGTCTTGGACTCCGTCTCTCTCTTTAGATCTAATATTATTCACTAGATATCTCAGGGTGCTTCACTGTCAAGTGCACATATATTTACAATTGTTACACTGTCTTGTTGAATTGATCCCTTTATCATTATATAATGACCTTATTTGTTTCTTTTCACTATTTTTGACTTAAAGTGTGTTTTATCTGATATAAGTATAGCTAGTCCTGCTCACTTTTGATACATATACGCATGGAATATCTTTTTCCATTCCTTTACTTTCAATCTGTGGTGTCTTTACAGGTGAGATAAGTTTCTTCTATGAAGACTATAGTTGGGGCTTGTTTTTGTTTTTCTTTTTAAATCCATTGAGCCAGTCTATATATTTTCAATAAAAGATTCTATTTTACTTTTTTTACATTCAAGGTTTTTATTGATATGTGAGGACTTATTCCTGTCATTTTATTGTTTTCTGTTAGTTTTGCATATCCTTTGTTCTCTCTTTCTCTCGTTTATCATCACACTTTGGTAATTTTCTGAAGCGGTAACATTTGTGTCTTTTCTCTTCCTCATTTATGTGCTTGCTTTACCAGTGAGTTTTATACTTTTATGTGTTTTCATGTTGATAGATATTGTCCTTTTGCTTCCATGCATAGGATTCCTTTAAGCATCTTTTGTGAGGTCAGTCTAGTGGTGATAAATTCTCTGTTTCTGGTTGTCTGCAAAATGCTTTACTCTTTTTCATTTATGAAGAATAAATTTACTGGGTATAATATCCTTGTTTGGCATTGTGTGTGTGTGTTTCTCTGTATTTCAGTACTTGGGATATACCATTTTATTCTTTCCTGGCCTGTAAGATTTGTGATGAGAATTACAGTTATTCTGATGGGGGTTCCCATATATGTGACTAGATACTTATCTCTTGTTCTTCTGGAATTCTCTCTTTGTCTTTTACATTTCACAGTTTGACTATAATGTCACATTATTGGTCATTACATTGTCAGAAAATCACATTTTTTATATGCTCAGACTAGAAGAACTATAGCAGTAATTTTTCAATACCAGTATTTTGCTGATAAGATGAAAATCATATTCTTCTTTATTTTTCTTTTCACGTTCAGTCAGTTTTACACCTGCATTTCTTTTCTTATACTATGCAGAAAAATAATTGATTCCACAAGTGTATAGAGGTACAAAAATAAAGTATTTGGGAGAGGAAGAGCCATTGCTAGTTCTAAAGGCATTTGATTTTAGAAGATTTTTAAACTATGTTTTACTGTAACTTGTTGAGATGATGATTTTACATTCAGGAAAAAAGTTGAGATAACTTTAGGAGTATTATATATTAAAACTGACTTTTTGAATTTCTCCTGTTTATTTATTTATTGCTAGCATTTAGAACATAGTTTAATATTCCATACTTAGATATCTTCTTTGGCTTTAATTGTTTTATATTTTTTTACAGACTTCCTTATCTCTAAACTATCTCTGATCTAGCGAAACAACATTAAATCTTATTGTCAGTTCTAGGTCAATCTACACCTTTTTATAGAGGTGTGCCTACCATTAAGCAAAGTGGATACATGAAATATTTCATTTATCCAAAAGTTTATTTTGCAAGTAATTATCCTGTTTACAGAATTACATTACACTTTAGAAATGAATTTGCACTACTTCTATTGGGCTTAAGACATTATTGTATTGCAAAGCCTTTTTTCATACTTTCTTGGGAAATTATTCACTGTGGAAATTCAGCAGGTCATTTATCTAAAAGCAGAGCTTCACTCATTCATTCCACACATAATTATATTGATGAAGCTTCAAGCATGTAATTCTGAAAAGTTGATAGGTGTCCTGATACTGACATTTCACTAAAGACAGTTAAAGTTTGATCCTAAATTATTTTTGACCATACTAAAATGGAATATACCATTATACAAAGTGACATAGCAAAGGTGCTCCAAAAATTATTCTTGACATTTTTCCCCATTAGAACAGTAAAACGAAAGCCAATTCATCTCTCTGGGGCTGTTTATACACTTACTGTCTTCATTCATTAATGTATCAATTTTTTTTCTTCTTAGACTTGTTAGTCTTTCTAGTATAATATGTAGTTATTGGCAATCAATTATCTGTTTATTTTATACCAATTATTTATTATGCATTAATCTAGGGACTGGATTTCCAAAGATAAACCTGGATTCAAGGCACAATATAGTTAGGAAGATACTAAAGTGAAAGGTAATTATAACACAGTGTGATAAAAGCAACAATTGCAGTATTACCAGAGATAATATGGGAGTTAAAAGAGGCCTAGATCTGTTTCAGAAAACATTATAGAGAAGATGTCAAACTGTACTTGATATATAAACAACAGTTTGTTGGTCTTCTTTTTTGTTTGCCTGGTTGGTTTTGGTTAATTTTCCTTGTCACTGCTTCCAAAAGTGTAATTCAAAGATCACATGATCAAAATTAATGAAAGCATTATTAACAATGTGGTTAATACAACTTTTGTTCAATAACTGTGGTATTGTATGCAGAATCTCTTTTAAACTTCTTAGGTCCTTCTTTTAGCTTGATAAATTTTACCATAGAAACAAGACAAACATAATTTCCTCTTATATCATGATGACTATCATCTTCATAACCATGTTGTTTACTACCATCATCTCCAAATTGTGTAGTTTGATGTATTGTATATCCAACAAATTCTGGTTTACTTAGAGATAAATCAGATCCAATGAGGCAAGGATCCCAGGATTAGTGAATATTTTTTAGGTCAAAGTGGTTAAACCCCCCATCAAATCCTGTCTGCAATCCCTTACTATGTGGTCAATCTAACCTGTGCCATTTCTTTGCCCTCTACCTGGAATATATTTGAACCATCACCTACTGTCTGATACTTGCTCATATTTCACATCCAGCCCAAGTGACTCCTCCAAACTGTCTATAAGTAATTCCAGTCCTGCAAAGGTTACATTTTGTTCTGTTGTGCCCTCACCAGACATATATTTTGCTAGTAGGTGTAACATCTAAATATCATTGAATTTTACACTGATAATAATTTTACTCACACAGATTAAAGGGAGCATAAATCTTTTCAGGCTGAAAAATATTAGAACTTGAATTTTGTAAATAAAATAGAATAATAGTGATATAGAGGAGTTAAAATTTTAGAGTTTGTATGTGTAAGAAAAAAATGTAGATGTTTATTCGGGGTTTTTTTTTCTGCAGAAATAAACAGGCAAATTCTGTTCTTAAGTGAAAAATAAGACTATAAAGATATTTTTAATTTTTCCCTTTGAGGTTACAGTGCAGAATTTTGTTTCCAAATCAAATAAAGATAGTTAAGTATTAAATATCTTGCATATTAAATATTAATGTAAAAAAATGGTGGATAGGAGGCAGGAGAGACTTGCAGCTCCCACTTTGACAGAGCAGTGTGTGAGACTGACATCGTGAACTTTTGTTCCAAGCACTATTGCATTAACATACTAGGAAAGCCAAGAGGATCCACAGATCATTTGAAGGAGGTGGATTGCTGCTGCAGGCTCCCTGGGACAGCTGAGGAACTGTGAGTCAGCTTGCTTTCTAAGGTGGGAGGCTTGTAACCTGGGGCAAGTTCTCAGGCCTGCTTACTGGCTATCTGGAAATAAACTTGTTACTGTTAAGGGGGCACTGTGGAAGTGAGACCAGCCTTTTGGGCTGTGGGCCATGTGGGAACTGGGTGAGGCCTTTGGCTGCCAACTTTCTCCCACTTCCCTGGTGACCTGTGTGACACAGCAGATACAGGCATAATCCCCATGGGAATATAACTCCATTGGCCTGGGAACCACACTCCCCACCCCCACAGCAACCACAGCAAGCCCTGCCCAAGAAGACTTTAAACTCAGACACCCCTAACCCTGCCCCAACCTGATGGTCTTTCTCTACCTGCCCTGGTAGCCAAAGACAAAGAACATAATTTTTTGGGAGCTCCAAGGCCCCACCCACTGCCTGACCCTAGGGCAAGCTTGTATCCTCTCTACTGCAACTGATGCACTCTTGAAAGCACCACCTTCTGGATGGAGGCCAACCAACACAAAACCCAGTGAATGTAACAAAAATATGACCAAGGACCCTCACAGAGTCCACTTCACTCCCCTGCTACCTCCACTGGAGCAGGTGCTGGTATCCATGGCTGAGAGACCTGAAAGTGGATTATATCACAGGACTCTTTGCAGATACTCCCCAGTACCAGCCTGGAGCCTGGTAGCTCTCCTAGGTGGCTAGATCCAGAAGAGAAATAACAATCACTGCAGTTTGACTCTAGGGAAGTCCAACCCTAGGGGAAGGGGGGAGAGCACCAAATCAAGGGCACACCCTGTGTGACAAAAGAATATGAACAGCAGCCCTGAGTGCCAGATCTTCCCTCGGACATAGTCTATCCAAATGAGAAGGAACCAGGAAAATAATTCTGGTAATAAGACAAAACAAGATTCTTTAACAATGACAAAAGATCACACTAGCTCACCAGCAATGGATCCAAACCAAGAAAAAAATCTCTGAATTGCCAGAAAAAGAATCCAGAAGGTCAGTTATTTACTTATTTATTTTATTATTTTATTTTTTTGAGACAGAGTCTTGCTTTGTCGCCCAGACTGGAGTGCAGTGGTACGATCTTGGCTCACTTCAACCTCTGCCTCCGGAGTTCAAGTGATTCTCCTGTCTCAGCCTCCCGAGTAGCTGCGACTACAGGTATGCACCACCACGCCTGGCTAATTTTTTTTGTATTTTTAGTAGAAACGGGGTTTCACCGTGTTAACCAGGATAGTCTTTATTTCCTGACCTTGTGATCTGCTTGCCTCGGCCTCCCAAAGTGCTGGGATTACAGGCGTGAGCCACCCTGTCTGGCCCAGATGTTTGATTATTAAGCTAATGAAGGAAGCACCAGAGAAAGGTGAAGTCCAACTTTAAAAAATCAAAACATAGGCCAGGTGCAGTGGCTCACGCCTGTAATCCCAGCACTTTGGGAGGCTGAGGCAGGTGGATCAGGAGGTCAGGAGGTCGAGACCATCCTGGCTAACATGGTGAAACCCCGTCTCTACTAAAAATATAAAACATCAGCTGGGCATGGTAGCAGGTACCTGTAGTCCTAGCTACTCGGGAGGCTGAGGCACGCTGAATGCGTGAATCTGGGAGGCGGAGCTTGCAGTGAGCCAAGATCACGACACTGCACACCAACCTGGGTGACAAAAAAAAATTTTTTTTAAATCAAAAAATGATACAGGATAAAAATGGAAAATCTCTAGTGAAATTGAATAAGTAAAAAAAAAAAAGTCACTACTGGAAATAAAGGACACACTTAGAGAAATGCAAAATGCACTGGAAAGTCTTAACAATAGAATCAAACAAGTAGAAGAAAGAACTTAAGAGCTTGAAAACAATGCTTTTGAATTAACCTAATCAAAACAACACAAAAAAGTAATAATTTTTAAAAATGAAGAAAGACTTAAAGAAGTTTGTGATTATGTTAAGTGACCAAATCTAAGAATAATTGGTGTTCCCAAGGAAGAAGAGAAATCTAAAAGTTTGGAAAACATATTTTAGGGAATAATTAAGGAAAATTTCCCTGACCTTGCTAGAGATCTAGACATCCAAACACAAGAAGCTCAAAGAACATCTGGGGAATTTATTGAAAAAAGATCATTGCCTCAGCACATAGTCATCAGGTTATCTAAAGTCAAGAAAAAGAAAAGAATCTTAAGAGTTGTGAGGCAAAAGAATCAGTTAACCTATAAAGGAAAACTTATTAGATTAACAGAAGATTTATCAGCAGAAACCCTATCAGCTTGAAAGGATTGGGGTCTTATCTTTAACCTTGTTAAACAAAACAACTATCAGCAAAGAATTTTGTATCCAGTGAAACTAAGCCTCATAAATGAAGGAAAGATAAAATATTTTTCAAACAAACAAATGCTGACAGAATGCACCACTATCAAGTCAGCACTACAAAGAGCTCTAAATCTTGAAACAAATCCTTGAAATACACAAAAAGAGAATCTCCTTAAAGCACAAATCTTACAGGACCTATAACACAATGACACAATGAAAAAAAATAAAACTAAGTTATTTAGGCAACAAATAGCATGATTAATAGAATAGAACCTCATATCTCAATACTAACATTGAATGTAAATGGCCTAAATACTCCTTAAAAGATACAGAATGGCAGAATGGATAAGAAATCACCATCCAAGTATCTGCTGTCTTCAAGGACTCACCCAACACATAAGGACTCACATAAACTTAAGGTATAGGGGTGGAAAAATATATTCCACGTAAATGGACACCAAAGGCAAGCGGAAGTAGCTATTTTTAACATCTGACAAGACAAACTTTAAAGCAACAGCAGTTTAAAAAGACAAAAAGGGACATTATATAATAATAAAAAGATTAGTCTAACAGGAAAATATCACAATCGTAAATATATATGCACCTAATACTAGAGCTCCCAAATTTATAAAATAGTTACTACTAGACCTAAGAAATGAGATTGACAGCAACACAATAATAGTAGAGGACTTTAATACTCTACTGACTGCACTAGACAGCCCATCAAAACAAAAAGTCAAGAAAGAAACAATGGATTTAAACTACATCCTGAAACAAATAGACTTAACAGATATCTATAGAGCATTCTACCCAACAACTGCTGAATATATATTCTATTCATCAGTACATGGAACATTCTCCAAGATAGACTATATGATAGATCACGAAACAAGTCTTAACAAATTTAAGAAAGTTGAAATTATGTCAAGTACTCTCACAGACCACAGTGAAACAAAATTGGAAATCAACTCCAAAAGAAACCTTCAAAACCATACAAACACATGGACATTAAATAACCTGCTTCTAAATGATCCTTGGGTCAACAATGAAATCAAGATGTAAATTTAAATTATTTCAGCTGAACAATAATAGTGATACAACCTATCAAAACCTCTGGAATACAGCAAAAGAAGAGCTAGCAGGAAAGTTCATAGTATTAAATACCTACATCTAAAAGTTTAATCTAAGGTCACACCCCAAGGAACTAGAGAAACAAGAACAAACCAAACCCAAACCCAGCAAAAGAAAAGATATAATCATGACCAGAGCAGAACTAAATTAAATTGAAACAAAATAACTACAAAAGACAAATGGAACAAAAACATGGCACTTTGAAAAGATAAATAGAATTGGTAGACCGTTAGTGAGCTTAACCAAGAAAAGGAGAGAGAAGATCCAAATAAGTTCAATAAGAAACAAAATGGGAGATATTACAACCGATACCATAGAAATAAAAAGAACATTCAAGGATACTTTGAACAGCTTTACACTCATAAACTAGAAAATCTAGAAGAGATCGATAAATTCCTGAAATATATACAACCCTCTTGATTAAACCAGGGAGAAACAGAAATTGAACAGATCAATAACAAGCAGCAAGGCTGAAATGGTAATTAAAAAGTAACCCACAAAAATGTGCAGGACCGGATGGATTCACAACTGAATTCTATCAGATATTCAAAGAATTGGTTCCAATCCTGTTGACACTATTCCCAAAGATAGAGAAAGAGGGAATCCTTCCTAAATCATTCTATGAAGCCAGTACCACCCTAATACTGAAACCAGGAAAGGACATAAGAACAACAACAAAAAGCACTACTGACCAAAATCCCTGATGAACATATTATATGATTAACATAATAGATGCAAAAATCCCCAACAAAATACTAGCTAACCAATCTAACAGCATATCACAAAGATAATTCACCCTGATCAAGTGGGTTTCATACCAGGGATGCAAAGATGATTTAACATACACAAGTCAATACACGTGATACACCACATAAACAGAATTTAAAACAAAGGTCACATGATCATCTCAATAGATGCAGAAAAAGCATTTGATAAAATCCAGCACTCCTTTATGATTAAAACCCTCAGCAAAACTGGCATAGAAGGAGCATACCTTAAGGTAACAAAAGTCATCTATGATAAACCCACAGCCAACATTACACTAAACGGGGAAAAGTTGAAAGCATTCTCCCTGAGAACTGGAACAAGACAAGGATGCCCACTTTCACCACTTCTATTCAACATAGTACTGGAAGTCTTAGCCAGAGGAATCAGACAAGAGAAAGCACTGAAGGGAATCCAAATCAGTAAAGAAGAAGTCACATTGTCACTCTTTGCTGATGACATGATAATATACCTAGAAAACCCTAATGACTCACCTAAAAAGCTCCTAGAACTGGTAAATAAATTCGTCAAATTTCAGGATACAAAATTAATGTACACAAATCAGTAGCTCTGCTATATACCAACAGCGACCAAGCTGAGAATCAAATCAAGAACTCAATCCCTTTCACAGCAGCTGCAAAAAATAAATAAATAAATAAATAAAAGCATAGGAATATACCTAATCAAGGACACAAAAGACCTCTACAAGGAAAACCACAAAACACGACTGAAAGAAATCATAGATGACACACACATGCAAACATATTCCATGCTCATGGATGGACAGAACCAATATATGTGAAAATGACCATACTGTCAAAAGCAATTATAAATTCAATGCAATTCTTATCAAAATAGCACCATCATTCTTCAAAGAACAAGAAAAAAAAAATCGTAAAATGTATATGGAACCAAAAAAGAGCCTCAATAGCCAAAGCAAGACTAAGCAAAAAGAACAAATCTAGAGGCATCATATTACTCAACTTCAAACGATAGTATAAGGCCATGGTCACCAAAACAGCATGGTACTGGTATAAAAATAGGCATACAAATCAATGGAACAGAGTAGAGAATCCAGAAATAAATCCAAATACAGCCAACTGATCTTTGACAAAGCAAACAAAAACGTAAAGTGGAGAAAAGACACCCTATTCAACAAATGGTGCTGGAATAATTGGCAACCCACATGTAGAACTGGATCCTCACCTCTCACCTTATACAAAAATCAACTCAAGATGGATCAAAGACCTAAATCTAAGGCTTTAAATTATAAAAATTCTAGAAGACAACTTTGGAAAAAACCCTTCTAGACATTAGCTTAGACAAACACTTCATGACGAGGAACTGAAAAGCAAATGCAGCAAAAACAGAAATAAATAGATAGAACTTAATTAAACTTAAAAGCTTCTGCACCACAAAAGAAATAATCAGCAGAGTTAACAGACAACCCAAAGACTGAAAGAAAACCTTCACAATCTATACTAAGACTAAGGACTAATATCCAGAATCTATAAGTAACTCAAACAAAGCAGCAAGAAAAAAACAAACAACCCCATCAAAATGTGGGCTAAGGACATGAATAGACAATTCTCAAAAAGAGATACATAAATGATGAACAAATATATAAAAAATGCTCAACATCACTAATGATCAGGGAATTCAAATGAAAACCACAATGCGACACTATCTTACTCCTGCAAGAATTGTCATAATCAAAAAATAAAAAATAATACATGTTGGAGTGAATGTGGTGAGAGGGAATATTTCTATACTGTTGGCAGGAGTGTAGTACAGCCACTATGGAAAACAGTATAAAATGGAATACTACTCAGCAGTAAAAAGGAACAAAATAATGGTATTAGTAGAAACCTGTATGGAATTGGAGACCATTATTCTAAGTGAAGTGACTCAGGAATGAAAAACCAAATACTTTATGTTCTCACTTACAAGTGGCAGCTAAGATATGAGGACAAAAAGGCATAAAAATAATACAATGAACTTGCAGGGCTCAGGGGAAAGGGTGGGAGGGAAGTGAGGGATAAAAGACTACATATTCAGTAAAGGGTACATTGCTCAGGTGATGGGTGCACCAACATCTCAGAAATAATCACTAAAGAACTTGTTCATGTAAAAACAAATAAAGAAGTAAATACAGAAAAAATAATGTATATATTTTATAGTGCACAGTGTACAATTTCAAGACAAATAATTAATTTGTTTTTTAGTGAAAGTTTTTCACTTACATAATGCTGATGAAATTTGACTTCAGGATGCCTTTTGGATACCATTTTTCTAACCAGCAAAGTAAGAAACGTAATTATGAAAATTGCACGGCTATTCTTACTGATGGATATTTTCTCAAGAGAACAATCCAACATAGTCTCCTACAGATATACATGAATTCCACAGACAACTGAGAATTGCCTTAAAAAAATTATTTCCTCTTGGCCTGTTAGGTAATTAACGGTAAGTAAAATCAATAGTTGTTTCCCCATAGTATGTCATTACAATTACAATACAGTAACTATTTTCTTTATATTTATTAAATTGTTCTTTCAATTTGGTGTAGTGGTTGAAAGACTCTAAGCAATCTGAAGAACATAATTATAAAATAACATTTTCAAAAAATCATACAATCTGTGATGCCATTAAAAAGTGAAAGCTTCATTCATGGCTATAGATAAATGATACATTGCTGAGCCAGTATTAACATTCAAAATATCAGTTTTGTATTCTAAAGATTTGTGACAGTCTGATGGCAGGAAATGATTGTAGTAAGATAACAGTTGACCTGTTTCTTCAAAATAATGAACCAAACCTTTTCAAGAAAGCCTGGGGCACACAGAGGTCAAGCCTACCTGGAGATACTGGTAATGAGAAAGTGAAATATCTAATTCTTACCTGATTCATTATCCAGGTACCAAAATTCCTGTGAGAGGCCCCATTAAAAACCAATGGATGTTGGCTTTTGCCAAAAAATCTGCCTCCTGGGAAACAATTGAGGGTCTCTCAATTTGAGATTACAAAAAAGGAAAAGAAAGAAAAGGAAAAGAAAGGGAAAAAATGTTTAAGGCAAAAATGATGAATTGATGGGTGCTGACGAGTTGATGGTTGCAGCACACCAACATGGCACATGTATACATATGTAACAAACCTGCACGTTATGCACATGTACCCTAGAACTTAAAGTATAATAATAAAAATAAATAAATAAATAACTTTCATTAAACAAATTCCAAATCATAAAAAAAAAAAAAAAAGAAAAAGAAAGTTCTCATAAGTGCCTTTATGTGAAGTTTTAGGTTTGCTTGAAGCTATCCCAGAAATCTTTACATTAATGACATTTGGACGTGCGAACTTTGCTCTTACGAGTGCACTTGCCATGCTCTCCTTTTTCCTGTTCTCTTCTATCCTTCATTATCTCTGAACCTCCACCCAGTACATGCGGCTCCTGGGTATGCTCCCAGATTTTTTTTCTTCTGAGAGCAAGTGAAAAAGTGAAATTCACAACCTTTATCTTAAAGAGTTATATAAAAAGAAAAGAAAGTTATGGAAACTTTACCAATGTATTAAAAAGTAGTGACTTAAAGTTATCTGTCAGACTATTCTATTAGCTTCAAATGTCAAATTGGCAGGTAATCAGCCTCAAAGTCTCACTTTATTGACTATTTTTTGGGGAAAGTACCTGGTAATTTTGTTCGGTAGGGCTAATCCTCTATGTGAGCACCACCTGCCTCCCGGCAGTCCCTCCCCAGATTAGGCAAAGTTATAATGAATATTCTTCCTTCTGCGAAATGTGATATACAAAATGGCATCTCTCTGGTTCAGAGGCCTAAAATAAATTTGAGAAGCCATTCTAAAGACTATCTGTATGACCTGCAACCTTGTCAAAAAAAAAAAAAAAAAAAATCCTGAAATTTCGCCTTTAACCTTTAAACTGGCCCAAACCTCAACAACCACAACATTCTGCAACACAGCTAAATTTCACCAGCACTGTGACTCTTGAAAAGCAACAACCAATCACCTATGGAATAATGTAGTAAGCCAGACTCTTTCAACGTTAATTACTTGAAAACAACTTGTGTAATCACCCTTGGCATTCTTTTACATTACTACTCCCCTCTCTGTCTTCAGAACACAATTTGGCTTCTAGCAGGATCTGTTCCTCAAATTGCAATGCCTAGGACCCCAGTAAATGACTTGTCTTACTGCTTTGCAGTCTGGTCTTACACTTTTTCTTGGTGGATACTTCATCACCAGCAAGTGAGTGGTGGATGATTGTCAGTTTTGAGCTACTGGACATTTTGATTGTCTTCCTTTAGCAACATCAGTTGTCTGGCTGAGATTGTGCAGCCATTCTTAGCACTCTGAGGTGACTTCTTTTGATAGATGGACAGTCAGAAGCTGAAGTAACTTGACGGCACCTGTGATTCTATTGCATGTCAGAATCAACCTACAGATTGGCACCAGATAAAGACACAAACATGGAAGACATCACTCATTAGAGTGAGTATCCTCAGATCACTTTGCTTTTTTGGTTCATTTGTTGTTTCATTTCACTCGGTGGCCTTGGATGTTGCTAACTTTTGCATGCTGGGACTCAAGTGTAGGGAGGAGCCCCATCTTTAATGTCCTAGGCTTTTACTACAACTGAGCATTCATGAGACTATGGAAAATCCAGATACATATGTAGGTGGTCAGAAGGCACACATAACCCATTTTATGCATTGTGTCCACCAGAGCATTTTATTTAGCAATATTCTTTTGTGAAAGTAAAAGACTCACTAAATAATAACCAAGCCAACCAGGTTTGAAGAAGGATAAGGTGTATATATTAATTGTCATGAATATAATAATTTTAACAAAAGAACCAAATAGAATCTTCTGGTTCTAATTCTGGGCAAAGAAATGTGGCTTTGTTCAAAGTCACAGAGACGCAGCACAGAGGGCCCCTGCTAGCACATCTGTCCCTGTCACAGAGGTCTTTGCTACCACAACTGTGCTCTGCCTCAGATTGGTTCTTAGACTGTGGGAATGAATTCAACTATACAAGATTAATGAATCCTCCCACATATTGGTTTATACAGAATAATATTTACATTTTGTTCTCTCCAATGTCACCATCAGATCATCTAATTTTTATAAATCCATGATTAGAACATTTTAATTTTGTTACTTATGGTCATGTGAATCAACTTTTTTTTTAAGGTACACTGTATTTATAAGTTAAAAAAAAAGAATTATATTATAAATTCAAGACACTGCAAAGTTTCAGTCTTTAACACTTGAAGGAAAGGCAGGCTGGAAGTCACATAGAGAGCAGGCGTCCCCATTTCCCAGTATCCTGTGTAGAGGTGTGCTTGCACCAGGTCAGAGCTAGACAAACGTGCTTCAGTAGGTTTTTTTAAACGGTATAGTAGTGTACCCTGCTGGTATCTGTTCAGATCTTCTCAAATGTGTTTTGCCAGGTCTGTGCTCTCCTTCTTCAATGTCATTGTGCTTCTGGTTCATATAGTCCATACTGTAAGACTCCCTCCATCACACAATCCTTGGACTACTAGAGTTGTCTTCCCAGAAGCACAAAGGGTAAAAAGTGCTTGGGAGGTCACACCCCACCAACTCCTGACCTTCCCCAGTCAATAACAAATGGCTCAGAGTTTGTCTTGCCTTTGCACAGAACAAATCTGAGAAGTAACTTAGACGCCAGAGTTTTTCTGTAGGATCAAGCTAAAGCTACTCTTCTCCAGACTTCATCGAGGATCACATCTTTGCTTGTCTTCTCCTTCTCTGCCTTGCTTTTCCCCACTCCTTTATACGTTTCCTTAGAAAGAGTTCTATAATAAATCACTTGCACAAGATAATCTTTAATCTTGGGTAAGGATCTATTTTCAGATAACTTGACCTCAAACATGGGGCAAGTGTGAAAGCCAACTCCTACCTACAGATTTATTTGGTCACCAGGCTTTCTGACCTTAGTGTCAGCAGTTTTCAGTTGTGAAATAGCAGCTGCTGAGCACTTGGAAATCTGGGGAAGCCGTGGGAGGTTTGGTAGGTGTATTAGTTATCTATTGCTGTGTAACAAATTACCCCAAACTTAACAGTTTAAACAAAGCACATTCATAATTTTACAGTGTCTGTGTGTCAGCAATCACAGCACAATTTAACTAAGTCTTCTTCTTTAGGGTCTCCCATGAAACTATAATCAAAGCATCAGACTGGACTGCAGTCACGTGGGGGTTTAACAAGGTAGGATCCACTTCCAAGCTTACTCAGTGGTCGTTGACAGGATTCAATCTTTTTGGTTGTTGGTATTATTTCCTTGCTAGCTGTTGGGCAGAGTTCATTCTCGGTTCTTTGCCACTCAAGCCTCTTCGACATTTTTCAGAGAAGTGTAAAAGACGAGAAAGCAAGGCAGAGAGAGAGAGAGAGAGGGAGAGAGAGAGAGAGCGCTAGGAGATGGGAGTCACAGTCTTTTGTAACCTAACTACGGAAGTGATATCTCATCACTTTTGCCATATTCTTTTGGTTAGAAGCAAGACACCAGGTGCAGTCCACACTCAAAGGAAGGAGATTACACAAGGGCATGAATACAAGACTGTGGGATATAGAACCCTCCCTCTGGAGCCTGCATTCTTCTAGGCAACCTGGCATAACTATCTAGGGCTGTTTTTGGAGAATCCTGCTTGTCACTCTGGTTTCTTTTCATTAAAACTTTAATTTAGGCCGGGTGCGGTGGCTCAAGCCTGTAATCCCAGCACTTTGGGAGGCCGAGACGGGCGGATCATGAGGTCAGGAGATCGAGACCATCCTGGCTAACACAGTGATACCCTGTCTCTACTAAAAATACAAAAAAAAAAAAAAAATTAGCCGGGCGCAGTGGTGGGCGCCTGTAGTCCCAGCTACACGGGAGGCTGAGGCAGGAGAATGGCGTAAACTTGGGAAGCAGAGCTTGCAGTAAGTGAAGATTGCGCCACTGCACTTCAGCCTGGGCAACAGAGCAAGACTCCATCTCAAAAAAAAAAAAACTTTAATTTATACCTCAATGATCATATTCATAAGAAAATGCTATGGGGTTTATTATTCCACATAAAAAAGTAAAGCCTATATTTATCCATAAATATCACTTAAATGTCAGCATAAGGTAGAAATACTTGCAATTCTTTCACCTTTGGAATACCTTATAAAAATAAAATGGTTAAAGTTCTGTCATGACAAATCATGCAGTATTGAAACGCAAAAATTTCTGCTGCTGCTTGGTTGGCATTTCCTTTGACACTTTCTGAAATGATGCTCAGATAATTTGCTTTTTTGCTCAATCTGGCTTGACAACTGGAGGGTATTTTATGCTGGTCCTCAAAGAAAAGCTCTGTGTCCACTTCAATGGCTCCAAAATGAATCAGCTCGACGCCTGGATATGAATGATTCATTGGATCTTATCATCCTCATGCTGGCTGCCTTGGTTCTCAATTCACTAATATAATGATTTCTAAATATCGAGTCCAGATGTTCCCTTGGGATGAGAAGGGCAGAGAGAACACAGGTGTGTGAAAGGATGAAGTTTGTTTAATTTTGAATTTTTAATTAAAATGTAGTTATGGCTTATAGTCACACTGTGATAAAGCACTAATACGGTGTTATAGACAGTCTTATTCTCTCCACCTTCACTACTATGTGCACCTGTACGTATTCATTTTGCCCTGCATGATATAGGTAATAAATAAAGTCTAGTCAGTGGGGCTGCCTCAGCCATCATTTAGAATTTGGCCTTACACCTATCTAAAATTTCAGAAAAGATTGAGAAATCCCTGGCCCCACCAGTAAATGAGAAAACCAAGAGGCATTAAATAAAAAGTAGCAATCCTATGACAGACTGAGTGGCCTTTTATGCTCACTGATTCCAGAGTGAGCTGGAACTGTTGACAGGGACCACTGAACTTGTTTTAATATCAAGTATGCATGAAGGTTATCTTTGGTTTCCAGAAATTTTATTTGATAAAGAAATGATTTTTAGTTGAATCATCATTGTGGTTAAGCATTGTGTGTGTGTATACACACACACATATATACACACACATACACATATATATAAAATATGTGCATATACATGTATATATGTGTATATATACATATATATGTGTGTGTACACACACACACGCACACACAACTAATAGAAAATAAAAAGGCTTGCTTTGTGCCAGAATGTTTAAAAGGCACTAAAATCCCAGGGCACCAGGCAGACACCTACTCAGCTGAACAAAATTTCAGTCATGCCATTCATATAAATACACAAAGATGTAATACTGGAGATTCGTTATTTTTCTTGTGGGATACTTTCTGTCTCGACAGTAATAAAATTTATACAATTTGTCTAAAGGCCACAAAATCTGGATTCTTGAAGAATTAGATAAGAGAGAAAGCTCTTGTGTCAAAATGGTAAGCCCTGCACTGTCTACCCAGCTCTTTATGCTGCTGTGAAGGCACAAATAGAAGGTTAAAGTCAGATTTCTATCTACAGTTTAGATTTTCCCAAATGAAACAACACATTTGCTGAACAAGAAGCATGTAATGCCTCTTACTCCAGTTAAGTAACTTTCAGGTCTACGTACAGGCCACGGAGATTGGTAGTTGGAATACTAAGACACTAGGTGAGCAGAACAAAGCCTGTCAGAAAACCCGGGCTATTTTCTAAAATCTAACAAAATCTGATTCAAAAAGGACATCAATCTTATTTTTTAAAATAGTATAAGTCTAATATTTAAAATAGAATAGAGTTAAAAAATTGTCACCTCACATTTCCTTTAACCACATCCTTGGCAGGGTGTGGTGACTCACCCTTATCATCCCAGCACCCTGGGAGTTCCTTTCAGCAACACATAGATTTTCATTAATAAATACACACATGTCTATACACACATGCCAAATTCTTTTGTAAAACAGGATAATATTATAGATATTATTTTAAAACTGTGTTGAAAATATATCGTGAACACCATGCATGTTATGGTAGCTATTGTTGGCTACCATCCACCCCCTATTTTCTTCCTATAAGGATGTCTGTGAAACAGCAAAGTGTCCAATCCAAGGGAATGG